>NC_044905.1:51261340-51587768 GCF_001633185.2 Quercus lobata
TTAGAAAAGAACAAAGGGAACAAATGGTAATATATATATATGGGTAAATCAAAAGATAAAGAAGCCAGATTGAATCTGGTCTGCAGGAGCAAAACCAGAGAGGAAAGAACGTTTCTTCTCAACACAGTTAATCTCCCAGGAAAGTCCTATCGTGGAAATTAACTACCTTGAGGGAAACGGACCTGAATGGTTAATGCACAAAGGACTCCTTTTGATTTTGACAGAGAGCAGAATTTTGTGAGGGAGAGAGGGAATCATTGGTGCATGTCTGCCATTCTAACTCTCCATCTATTTTCTTTCTGGTTGTTTTCTTTTCTTTCTTTCCTTCACACTCGTTTCTTTTCTATTTCCTAGTATATCTTTTTGAATTCTTATTCCTTAGTTATGGTTCCCGTTGTCTCTGTTTTTTGTTCACGACAAGGTTCTCTTTTTATAGTGCTTGCCGTGACCGGATTTTACTGTTTTAGCCCTTAACCTCATTTGTCTGGTCTGGATGTACTGGTCGACCACCACTGGTCCATCTGTGTGCCACTCCCTATCACCAGACAAAGAAGGGTATTTTGTTTGTTTGTCTATCATGGCACCCTTTTCTGCTACGGTTTGGGTTATTTTTCTCTCCCTATCCTTCATGGCATGCACCTAGTGGTTCCAACTCAACTTGCTTCTTTTGGGTAGTATGTCATCCCAACAGGACACTTCCCCCAAAAGAGCTTGAGCCAGAACCTCAAAAATAGGTTTTTTCCCTCTCCCCACCACCAAACCATGCCCTTTTACCTCTGACCCATAACCTCACCATGCCTTGTATTGGCTGGGTACAGGCTGGTGATGGCAGGGCCTTGCACGTGCCTCCCTTCCATGTGTGTCTAAAATCTGCTTGTTGCTCATTCGCCTGTCGTGGTTTGGAGGCTTGCCTGCATAGTCTGCCGTCCGTTCTCTTTGACTTTTTATATGAGCTGTTTTTCGATTTTCCGCTCCCCTTAGGAGCTAGGCTTTATTTGATACTGGGCCTTACATTTCTTTCGGCCCATTTCTTGATTGCCCTCATTTCCTGCCATATTACTCTGTCATTCCTACTGTAATGACTTAATCCTGCTGGGCCTCTTTAGGCCAGCCGTTTACTCTTTCCCCCAATGGCTTGGCATGACCATTGGTTTTCCTACTTATGAGCTCCTGTGTCCCTTTTATCTTTCTCTTGGGCATCCTTGGCCCATTTGCTTTCTTTGGGCTTCCTCGGCCCTTTTACTAACTCTGCATTCCCATGAGCTTTTACTAATTTCATTGGGCTTCCCTGGCCCAATTACCTTATTCTTATCCTTAGGATTCATGGGCCTGCCATTAACCCCTTACTTGCTTTGTTTGCATTACTTTGGGCCTGCGGTGGCCCTTTCTCACTTTTCTATATCATATAATGCCCATGAGTATGCTATTTTTCTTTTTCCGAACTCCTTTAAGCCCACTTGCCTCTTCAAGGCCCATTTGTTTATTTCATGGGTCTGTGATCCATTATTCCTGCCGCTTGGGCCCAATGGTTTTGCTATCTGTTTGCCAATTCTTTGCTGCCCTTATCGTTGGGCTTTCTTCTTTCTACTTGGATTCTCAAAAATGACCCTCAACAAAAAGAAAACAAAAACCCACCTCCAAATCAAATCCAATCCACATTTCACACAATTCACCAGTAAAATGAAAGGAAAACAAAACCCAAGAGAAGGAGGCCACTGTTGGCCTCAACTAGAGAAGATGGCTCCATCAAGGCTAATCACTGATCGAAGTGAACCAATGAGAAAGAGATGGAGATGAACAATCTTGGGATGGATGATTGTTCTTGAGCTTGAAAATCCTTTCATCTGAATCTGATTTCATCTTAAGTTGTGTTTGATTTCATTTCTCTCTTAATTATACCGATGATACCAACGAAAACACATACACACACGAGGATGGCTGGTTTTGGAAATGAATGGGCTGTTTGGTAACGTTGTTCTAGTAACGTTGTTTGTATTTTCTTGAAAATACATGTGGGTAAAAAGTGTGTAGAAATACGTGTAACATTATTTAAAAACTAAAAACATGTGTTTAAACACATGTACCAAATTGCCTCGAAATTTCTTGGTTACTTGATAGTTCTTAAAACCTCACTTGGGTTATTGCATAAACTTTTTTATAACAATAGCATTTTTTTATCTCTATTTCTTTTGTCTTTTATGTTTTGGGTGGAAAGAGATATAAAAAGAGTGCACAAATATGTATTTATTCATTTTTTTTTAATGGGTGTGGGTTACGGAAGACAAATGGAGCTTAACTTAGGTGAGTAAAGGAACATTTTTCAAACTAGAGATAGAAAAAGTGATTTCGGGCCAAACCATATGTTGATTTGCTACAATTACCCCTTATTTAATTGACACAGATATTGGGGGGATTTAGATTTTTTTCCAACAAAGATATCAAGCTTAGAAACAAATTCTCTTATGGTTTAATTTCCCACCTACAATGAGTTGGTTTCTCCATTATATGTTGTTCTTAATTTGAATTTTGAATTTTTATACTCTCGTCACTAGGGAGTAGTGGGTGACCATTTCACCGTGTACACGAAGAAGCAAATTGTTAACTTAACAACTTAGCTTTCGCGGGTCGCAAGCTTTTGGTATTTAAATGTGTATATTTCAAATGTATTAAATTATGATATTTTGTTAGATTATATTTATCTGAACACTCTTCACTTCCTATAATTATACTTTGTTATCATAAAATTTCATATTTAAAAAAAAAAAATGACAACTTACAACTTATCCATTTATGGTTTGGCCGATATTTAAGTTACCTACTTGTGATTTGAAATTTGACACTTTACCGACCTAAGCTTAGCTCAGATAGGATACTGTAACATACTTCTGTTAAAAACATGGCTAAATATATAATTTTATTCTACTTTTATGCCTGTCTCCTCAAAAAATACAAAAATACATAAAAATACAAGATCAAAAAGGATTCAATGGAACACTATTATTATAAGACTTCAAACCACAGGTAGGCAATTTAAATTTCGGTCAAATCTTAGGTGAGTAAAGTGTCAAATTTTAAATCACAATTAAGCAACTTAAATTTAAGCTAAACCACAAGTAGGTAAGTTATAATTTGCCCAAACAAAATTATTACTTTCTTGTGATCGGGGAACTCCTATCCTACTATGACTTTAATGCCCCCATTTGCCAGAAAAACTAATGTAGGTTCATGATATTGCAAAACTTATAAACCTCACACGCACGTTTTGGATTTTTTTTTTTTTTTTTTAATAAATAAGTGGACCCTAGAGTCAAATTCTCTTGTATCCATAAAGTGACTAAAATTAACATTGTAATGGATAAAAATTAACTTAATACAATAAATTTCTTTATTGACAGATAATCACATACAAGGCGAAAGGAAATAAAAGGTGCTTCCAAACAAAATGTCCAAAGATTGCTCTAACGTAGATCGAGGATGTAAGGATCATTCCTAACCCACAAGGCCTCTTAAACCAAGGTGACAGTATCTCTTCCAGAGTATTTGCTAGGGTTAACTCTTTTGTTTTTATTTTGGTTATGTTTGACATTAACTTAAAAAGTTAGTTTTTTTTTTACTATTTAATTTATTTTTGTTACTATTTAACATATTTTTGCTATTATTTATGGGTCTTATTATATAATTTCAACAACTTTTTAACTTTATCTACAATATTATCAATAAAAATTTTCAATTTCAGTTAAATAAATTGTTCTTAAACGGATTCTTAGTGTTATTTTTCATGGTTTCTCTCTCTCTCTCTCTCTCTAGAAAATATAGGTCCTAATATTCTGAGTCATGGGGGGATGAGTAGTAGCTCCAATCACATCTCCCTCTCTATGTTGGTAGGCTGTGGGGATGAGTTACTGCCTAATCCTATGGGTCCTATTGTTCACTAGGGTCATTCAGCATTTAATGCATAAAAGTTGTTAGTAGTTGGTTGTAATTAATGTGAAGATGACAATTAACTTCCTTAGGATGAAATATGATGATAGATCACGGGAAATTGGAGATTTTTCGAGGTCCCCTTGTTCAAGCAAAAACCAGTTTTGTTTCATGGTACATTTACAAGATCAACCCTACAAAGTATGATTAATGACCGAGGTTGTACTTGTTTAATTGAGAACACGCTCAAGTGACCATTAAGACGTCAATTTTTTCTTTTAGGATATGTTTGGTTGGGGTGAAAACAGAGAGGGTGGAAAATAGGGTAAAAAATGTTGTTTTTTACTGTTTGGTTGAGGAAAAAAATAGGAGAAACAAAAAATAGGGGAGAAAGTTTTCCCTTCTGGACCCACTTTTTTTATCCTCTCAAATTGGGAGGAAAATTAGGAGAGAAATGTGATGAGAAATGCATTTTATACAAATACTCCCACTTTATTACACTCACCTACTCCTTTCATTTTCCCACTATTATTTAACAATGACATAATAGTCAATTTATATAAACTACATTTTTCATTCTTCCCTTTTTCTCTTCAACCAAACAAAAAGGTTTTCCACCTTCCCACTTTTCCACCCCTCCAACCAAACACACATAAGGGAAAACCAAAACTTTTTTATCTTTCCACTTTTCCATCATCCTACAAATTTTTTATCCTCCCACTTTTTCACTCTTCCAACCAATGCCCGTTTGTTTCTGGCTTTTGGACCCAAAAGGCACGTTATCTGTCCACAACGTGAGCTTTATGGGTTTGGTAAAATTTTATTATTGTGCGTTTCAATCTCCAAAATGTGACTTTCGGCATTTTCGCATGGCACTTGCTAAGGGTGCGTTTGTTTTGGGGGAAAATGATTTCAGGAAATCATTTTCTCCCAAGCCCACGTGTTTGGCAGTCACGGAAAATGATATTTTTCGAAAAATAGCTTCCTGTTGACTGAAATTTTCCCCTTTGACCCGGAAATGATTTTACACTCCTATTTTCACTTCAAATCATTTCCGGGGTCACGCGAAACACACAGAGAGCGAGAGAGAAAAGGCAAAACACAACACAGAGAGAGCGAGAGAAAGAACAAAAAACGCAAAACACAACACAGAGAGAGCAAGAGAAAGAACGAGCGAGATCAAGCCAACGAGCGAGATCGAGTGCAAGAGCTCCGATCGATCCAGCCATCGAGAGCTCCGATCCAGCCAACGAGCGAGAGAAAGAACGAGAGCTCCGATCCACAAACCGACACCGATCTACCTCACGTCGGTCACGCCGAGCTCAGCCAGACGATCACCGCGCCAAACACCGCAGACCCACGGTGAGTGAGAGCTCAAACTCACACCGATCCAGACCAACGCACCCGATCCAGCTCAGTCAGTCGATCACCGGTCCAGCCATTCCGATCACCGAGCCAAACATAGACTCACGGTGATTTCCCGGAACCGGTTAACCGCCACACACTCACCTCACCTCCGACCCACACACGTCCGATCCACACACTCACTCACCTCCGATCCACTCACCTCACCGGTCCAACCCATCCTCCCGATCCGATCTCTGCATTATATAAATATTTATATATTTATTTATATAAATATTTATATAATTATTTACATGTTTTTATTTATTAATTTTTTTAATTATACATTGTTTATTAAACTGTGTATTTGTGGGTTATGCATATGAAATTTTGGGGCTTTTCTGATTGCAGGTTATTTATTAATTTTTTTAATTATCCATTGTTTATTAAACTGTGTATTTATGGGTTATGCATATGAAATTTTGGGGCTTTTCTGATTGCAGGTTATTTATTAATTTTTTTAATTATCCATTGTTTATTAAATTGTGTATTTATGGGTTATGCATATGAAATTTTGGGGCTTTTCTGATTGCAGGTTATTTATTAATTTTTTTAATTATCCATTGTTTATTAAACTGTGTATTTATGGGTTATGCATATGAAATTTTGGGGCTTTTCTGATTGCAGGTTATTTATTAATTTTTTTAATTATCCATTGTTTATTAAATTGTGTATTTATGGGTTATGCATATGAAATTTTGGGGCTTTTCTGATTGCTGGTTATTCCCGATTGGTTTGTGGTTTGATTGTTTTTTAGAATTTTGGTGCTTGACTGGTTATGCATGATTGGTTTTTGCTGTGATTTTTTTTTAGAATTTGGCTAGTTGGGTTATGTGTAGAACTTTTGCTGTGATTTTTTGTTTAATTTGGCTAGTTGGATTATGTGTAGAAATTTTGGAGCTTCACCCATGCTTGGTGTTATTATGTTCTTGCAGTAGAATATGTGTGTGTTTAAACCTTAATTGAAGGTGCTTTGAGTATATAGGTGATTGTAAATAGAATGCAATGTGATGGTATTGTGATAGTGTAAATAGAATGCAATGTGATGGTATTGTGATATATCAATGTGCAATTATCAATGTGATGGTATTGTGATAGTGTAAATAGAATGCAATGTGATTTGGTATTCGTTATCAATATGGTTTGGATGTTTTATGTTTGTGGCTGATTTTATTTATGGTGTAATCAATAGCATACTTGTTTACATACCTCTTAGACCACAATGTTTGTGATTTTGTTAGATGAAGAAAAAAACCAAAGCCGCAATTCTTGCCTTAGTTGCATCTGTCCTCCTTGTGGGGGTTGCATTGTTAAGGAAATTGCGACGTAGACGTAGACAACTGCCTAGGGCGCCTTATGTTAACCATGCCGTCGAGAGAGAGGAATACATAAATAGTGTTCTGCATGGAAGTGAGAGACATTGTGTGAATCAACTTAGGATGAAGCCTATAGCTTTCCACCACTTATGTCACATCCTCATTGAGGGGGAGCACGTACGTCCGACTATTCACATGTCTGTTACAGAGCAAGTGTTCATTTTCTTACACATTATTGGTCATAATGTGAGGTTTCGTGTAATGGGTAGTCGGATCTATAGATCAACTAAGACTGTTCATAGATACTTCAAGGTCGTCCTTAGGGGGGTCCTGAAATTATATAGAGCTCTAATAAGACTGCGTAGCGAAGATACACCTCCAGAGATAAGGAATAGCAGAAGGTTTTACCCATATTTTAAGGTAAATATTGCGACTTGTGTATTTTTGTAAATTGTGAAGATTTATGTAATTTTAAACCATTATGTCTGTCGAAAATTAGGATTGTGTTGGAGTAATAGATGGTACACATGTTCGTGCATCTGTGCCACCTGAAATACAAGGAAGATTTCGTAGTCGCAAAGATGGAACCACGCAAAATGTGTTAGCTGCCATTAGTTTTGACTTAAAGTTCACTTATGTATTGGCTGGATAGGAAGTCAGTGCACATGATTCACGTGTGTTAAATGATGCATTTGCTAGGCCAGGGGGATTTTCAATTCCCGATGGTATTACACGATTACTTCACCTATTTGGTTTATTAGTTTAATAAATATTATGCGTTTTCCTAAGCATAGTAGTGATTTGGTTTTATTTTTTAATATATGTAGGTAAATATTATCTTGGTGATGCTGGGTATGGTAATAAAAATGGAATATTGTCACCGTATCGGAGTGTGTGATATCACTTGAAAGAGTTTAATGATCGTCTTCCTGAGAATGCGCAAGAATTGTTCAACCTCCGACACTCTTCATTGAGAACTACCATTGAGCGAGGGTTTGGAGTGGTAAAAAAACGTTTTCGAGTGTTGGATGCAGAACCATTTTGGTATTTTCCAACCCAAGTGAAAGTAGTGTTAGCGTGTTGTGTGGTTCATAATCACATTATGGGGGTTGAACCAAATGACCATATTATGGAAGATGCAATGAACCAAGTAGAGTCTAGTGACCACCAACAAGAAACACAATCACATCGGGAGTCCGTCGAAGATAATAGATCATGGAATGCTAAGAGAGATGAGATATGCCAAGCCATGTGGTCTGATTATATCAGGAGTAGAGAGTAGTACTTTATTTAGATTTCTATGATTGTAATGTGTTTTTTCTTTTTGTTTTTTTGTAAAGACAATGTATTTACTATAGACTTTTGGTGGTGTAATGAAAAAGTATTTTTAGCATTACATTGTTATTTGATGGTATTACATTGTCATTTCCATAGTTAGCATGTTTCATTCGGTTGTGCACATTTATAAGCGTGGTTGTATGTGTGTTTGATTTGTTGTTCATGTTCCGAGCGTAATTACTAAATGCTACTCTCACTATACTATTTTTATATGTAGTAATGTCAAAGGGCAAAGAAAAAGTTAGCAGCAGCAAGCAATTTAGGTGGCTGCCACCCATGCATGAGATGATGCTTAGGATACTTACAGAGGAGGCTGCAAAGGTCAATAAGCCCTCTAGTACTTTTAGGGCCGGCTCCTTTGCTCTTGTAGCGAAGGAGATAACGGCCCAATTCGGGGTTGAGTGCCACCCGTCCTATGTTGACAACCGGATGCGAACTTTAAGGACCATGTGGTCCACTATTCAAACTCTTAGAAAGGAGAGTGGATTTGGTTGGGACGAAAATCTGAAAATGATAACTTGCGACACTAAAACATACCAAGAAGAAGTTATGGTATGGCTTCCAACTATATTTTCTTAATATAGATGATAATATATGTTTTTGCCTTTTATATGAAATTTATAGTGTCATTCTTTTTAGGATTCCATTGCTTTTATAAGGTTTTCCAAATATAACTTTCATGTCACCTTAGCTATGTATTATATCTATAAATACCTATGTGTTTTCATCTATCTATATGTGTATATGTGTCTGAGCTACAATTTTCTTTGGTTCTCTGTTTGGTTGCTAATAAAATGTTGGGAAAGTAAAGAAAAGATTGATACTTTCTTTTTAAGGTGATTTTTTTAATGGGTTTTTTTCAGCAATGACTTGGGAATAATAGGAAATTAAGGACCCACTGTTTTCTTTGATCTTTCTATTTGGTTGCCAGGAAAAAGTGAAGGAAAGAAAACAAAGTTTTTAACCAAAAGATTTGTGCTTGCTGTTGTAAATTTTTTTTTTTTTTTTTTTAATTGGGCTCTCTCAGCAGTGAAGTGTGCATAATAGTAACACAATGTATTGACTTGTTCAATCCTTATTTGAGAGTTTTCTTGCATTACTTGTTTGATTACTGAGAAAATGTAGGAAAAAGTATGGAGTATTTGCTTTAATTGTTATTTCATAGTCTTTTATATTGAATTTATGAGTGAAGTTATTATTGCATTGTTATATACGTTCCTTTCTCCCTTACAGGCACATCGAAAGCATGCAAAATATCTGAACAAAAAAATTGAGTTTTATGATGAATTAGCGATTGTTGTGGGGAAGGACACAGCCACAGGTGGCTTTTCTAAGTCCTATGTGGATATCGAAAATGAGCCAGAGAATGGGGATAATGGGGATAGTGCGGAGTTTGTTACAGATAATGTGGAGGAAAGTGTGGTTGAAAAAGGGAAGAATGCAGTTGAATCATCCACCACTGGGTCGGGAATTTCCAAGTCCCGCAAAAGAGGGCGTGCAGCTTCTAATGCTGATGATAGTGTGCTGACTGATCTGTCTGATCAGCTGAAGGAAATAGCTGTCGCTCTGAAAGAAATCAATCGGGGCCCGGTAGATTACACAGCTTTGTACAATGAGGTAATGGCTATGATGGCGGATGGATATAGCGAAGATATGCTCGCTACTGCCTTCGACCATCTTTGTGAAAATGAGAAGACGGCACGCAGATTTTTAGCCAAGAATGCTAAGTTGAGGAAGGGTTATTTCTTCTCACAAATTTGATTTGCTTATTTCATGTTGACTATGATGGTAGATTTAGGAATTAATCTTTGTTGTAGTATTAGCATTGACCTATCAATGTATTATATATGTACTCTTTTGTATTATTGGGACGATATAATTGCCCAAATTATGTATTTGTACTGTTCAGATACCACAAATAGGTATCATTTTTGTACACCATTGAGGTGTAATGCCAATGGTGAACGATTGATGTGGCTGTTTTTATATAAATATTATGGGTATATTCAAATGATTATGTTTGATGTTGAACCAAATGACCATAATTTTTGTACTGTTACAGATATGTATAGGGAATGCAGGTTCTTGAATTTGAATGCTTATTTTTGATGTTGAAGTGGATGATTAGTTTTGTATTGTTATAGGTTTGTCTAGATAATTCAGGTGCTTGAATTTGTAACACATTTTATATTTTCCGTAAAATGATCCACAAACCAAACACCAGAATTGGTTTTCCGTAAAAAACGAATTTTATTTTTCGTAAAATGTTTGACCGAACCAAACATGGGAATTGATTTTCCGTAAAATATTTTCCGTAAAATGTTTGGACGAACCAAACACCGGAATTGATTTTCCGTAAAACTATTTCTGTAAAATATTTGGACGAATCAAACACCGGAACTGATTTTCCGTAAAACGATGTCTGAGACAACCAAACAACCTGAATACATTTTCCTTTTCCGGAAATTAGCATTTCCGGAAAATATGTATTTTTCGGAAAACGTTTTACAGCAACCAAACATAGCCTAAGTTGCAATTGCAAAACATGAAAGTCGTGTCGAATGTGTTAAAACAGTACCGCTGGAATGGTGTTAAATTCTCCTTAATTTACCCTCATATTTTTCTCAAAAATCCAATTTTACCCCTCCAATGACAAAATAAGCTAGTGATTCATTTCCCTTCCCAATCTCACAGTTGTACCTTTCTTCACAAAAATTTGGGAAACCTCATTGTGCTGTAGCTTCTCTGGATCTGTTTCCCTTTCTTCTTCCTCTTTTATTTTTCATTTTATTTTTTTATTTATTTTGTTTTTCTATTAGTGGTTGGTATTGCCCATGTGTATGGAAATTGGAAGAGATAAAAGGAGAAAATGAAAAAGCATGAAACCTAATTGGTTGGAGAAAATATGAGTGGGTGTGGTGTCACCTGTCAATTGGTGGAGTGGATTTTTCTTCGTAAGATTTGTGGATTTAATCTTAGAATGATGTTATGTCCACACATTTTCACAATAAATCCTAAAAGGATAGCATTATTTAATTTTATTAGATTTTATCAACTACTAAAGCTGATAAATCAAAAATGCACTATGAAATGTGATTATTATTTACACAGAGACCAGAGGTTTTACTGGCAAAGGCTAAAGCCATTTGAAGCTCATACTTATGGTTGCATTGCATCGATGTTGTGTATCTTTAATTTCCATGTTGCTTAGTGAGTAAGTGAGTTTTTTTTTTTTAAATGATTTTATTAGATTTTATACATTGAGAACCGGGTTCTTGGGTTCTTTAACAGTTTTGAATAATCAGTCACATTTTCAAGTGCTACTCAATCAAGCAGCTAATTATTCCATTCTTAGAAATTTGGGTTGTGTTTGCTACCCATTGCTAAGGCCTTGCAAGAATCACAAACTGATATTTCATTCCAAAAGGTGCATATTTTTGGGGTATAGTGCTAATCATAGAGGATATAGGTGTCTTGATCCAATTACCAATAGTCTATTTGAGGACATTTGGTGTTTGATGAACTTCAATTTCCTGATCGAAAAGAGAGTCCCAGCGTATTTCATCCTGCTACAACAGATTCTGAACAAGTGAGAGAAATTCCCTGCAACTCCAACTTTATTAATTAAGGTAACCTTTTTTCCTTCAACTACTATTTCACAATTTATTATTACCTTGCCTAATTCACATACAACAACAACTAAGAGTCTTGGACCAAATTCTCCTTTTAACACATGTTGTAACAGGCTCTACAGCTTCTCCACCTCACAATGATCAACCTATGGTTACTCGAAGTAAATCTGGTATTCATTGCCCAAATACTTGTCCAGTTTATAAAGTTTATTACTTCACTAAACATCCTTTGTGTGCACTACATACTCTTGCAATACCTACTAAACCCTCTTCTTAAAATTTATGCTGTCAAGTTCAAGGAATGGCAGAAAGCAATGCAGGATGAATTCTCAACCGTGCATGCTAATGATACTTGGAGTCTATGTCCACACCCAGCCAACAAGAATGTAATCCACAGCAAATGAGTTTATTAAGTGAAGCAATGTCTTGATGGTTCTATTGAGAGGTCCAAGGCCTAATTGGTGGCTAAGGGATTCCAACAGCAAGATAGTTTGGATTACCCAAAAAAAGAACGTTAGTCTTGTTATCAAAAAACAGCAACCGTCAGAGTGGTTCTTGCACTTGCAATTCATTTTAATTGGCCACTTAGACAATTAAATGTCTAAAATGATTTCCTCCATGGGACTTTGGATGAAGAGGTTTTTATGGAGCAACTTTTGTGATTTTTTTAGTCAACATTTCCAAATTATGTGTGCAAATTGAAGAAAGCGATCTATGGTCTCAAGCAAGCTCCACATGACTAGTTTAATCGACTCACATAATCTTTACTCAGTCTTGGTTTTACTGAATCTTATGTTGATTATTCTTTGTTCATTTATGTAAATCAAGTATCAAGATTTTCGTTTTAATTCATGTAGATGATATCATAGTGACGGGAACTAGTCTACAATTCATTCATTATCTGATACGTTGCATGATTTGTGATTTTACTATGAAGGATTTAGTTTCTTTGCATTCTTTTTTGGGAATCAAGGTTGATTGTGATGCATCCAATTTTTATCTTTCTCAAACCAAATATATAGTTGATTTTCTCCTTTGTTGCAAGATGGATGGAGCTACACCGATGACCTTTAGTTCTAAATTGTCACAAAGATCAGGTGATCCCCTCTCGGATCCAACTGAGTATAGAAGCATTGTTGGTGCACTTCAATACTGTACCTTAACTCAACGAAAAATCAACTTCGTTGTTAACAAGCTCTACTAGTTTATGCACTATCCACGTAGGGTTCATTAGTTAGCAGCAAAGCGAGTTTTGAGATGTCTCAAAGGCTCACTTGATCGTGGTCTCTACTTTGGAAAAGGTTCTTTGACACTAAATGCATTATGTGACTTAGATTGGGCAGGGGGGATGTTAATGAAAAAAGGTCTACTACTGGTTTTGTAGTTTTCCTTGGACCATGTTTAATCTCTTGGAGTGCAAAGAAGCAGGCGGTTGTGTCTCAATCGAGTATAGAATCCAAGTACTGATCCATGACTATGGTGGCACCGTGGCAGTTGAGTTATATTGGTTTAGAATGTTGCTCGAAGGCCTTGGTATCGCTCTTTCTCACCCTCCTACTCTTTGGTGTGATAACCTTGGTGCCTTGTCTCTTGCTAGTAATCCAGTGTTTCATGCACGCATCAAGCATCTTAACGTGGATTACCATTTCATTAGGGAAAGGTAACATGCAAAGATATTTTTTCTAAGTTTATCTCCGCCTCGTTTCAACTTGCAGACTTGTTTACCAAAGGGTTGACCACAACCCGATTTCACCCGCTTCATTCCAAGCTTATGATTCATGACCTCCCCATCAGCTTGCATGGGGATGTTAAGGATAAAAATATATATCCAATGTTGCTATCACATCATCATCCACAAGAGCAGATGAAGATGAGTTCGTTAGTGACTCAATATTTTGAAGAGTGCTGGAATAATCTTTATCTAGTGATACATTATACTCAGCTGTAATTATCTTTTGGTTGTTAACTTATGTTTATTAATTTCAATTGTGTTTATATCTATAAATACCAAACATGGATAGTGGTGGAATACAAGCTGCCACTTTTAATTCAGCAGTATTTTCTTACAAGAAGTTGTTCAATTTATTTTTTCCGATTCAACTTTGATTATATTCGTTACTTCAAGTTTTGATTTGATTACGATTTTGTTGTTAATTTAGTCTCTTTTATCATTTATGCTTCTCTCATTCCTTATGTAAGTGGGTAAATTATCATTAGAGATATTATATTCTAGGAGATTGATCTCTGAATTGGGCGGGTTGGATATATGTTTAACAACTTGCAATACTATAACTTTGGCACTGAATTAGGGTGTAGAAACTTGTATTAATTGTATGTAACTAGGTCGATAGTTATGAAATTCTTATTTATTTTTAAGGTTGAAGCTTGATATCAAGTATATGCATATATTTTCAAATTGATGAATTATTTTGTGTTTCAATAAAATTTCAAGGTCTTTTTAATTTCCTAGTCATGAATAAAATTAAGTGATGATTCCATTTTGAATCTCTAAATCTATGGGTGGGTAGATGCATATTTGAGCCTACATAATGAAACAAGATATTAGGGGATGCTAAATATCTCAATTACTTTGGGTTGGTATTGTAAGGACCGAGTTTGAATCCCTGACTCAAAGGATGAACAGGCTCAGGTCCAAAAAGTCCAAAACAATAAATTTATAGAGAATGGGTTGGAAAACTAGGCTATAATGAGTTGGATGGCAAACAAAGTGGATTCCAATGACAAGAACAGAAAGATAGATGGATTTCAACTAAAGAAAGTCGTCCTCGGGCAGGTCCGAGGAGATCAGTTCTTGTATCTTTATCTTAAGTATAATTACAAATTTATTTTCTGATTGCTACAATATTTCTTTTTTAGATTTCTCCCACTTCTCCATGGAGGGTCTCTTACATTATACAATCCCCTTTAAACGATCTTGGTCCTACACTTATTGATCATCTAAGCCACTACTTGAGTACTTGTCATATTGGACACTCCTTTAGGCCCTCTGTGAGTTGGGATAGCCAAGGCAGCATTGTTCAGGGGTCTTCTCCACGTTAATGTAGCTAGGAAGTTAGCTACAGAGCATTTAATGCAGTGGCAGCAGCCTTTCCCTAGACATTTTTGGGCTTCCATCTCTCTTGTACATTTATAATGCACGTCCCTATTTGTGGAATTTCCTAGAAGGTCACCTTGAATGATAGGATGTACATTTGACCTGTGCTTGGCCTATCCAAGGAGACAGTCCTCCTCGAAACACTTTTCCCAACCTTTCCACTTGCACGTTACTTATGGGACTCTGAACTTAACATCCTCACTACTGCTTATTCGTCCTCAGACCAATTAACGTCCTCGACCAAAACAATCTTGGGCCCTTATCCCTACAATAGCCCCTCAAAACTCCGGTTTTTCCCTCTTATCAGAGGAGAAAAATGGGGGTTTTGATATTTAAGAGTTAAAACTATTCATCTCTTTGGTTTACACGCCTGGGATTACCATTTTGCGTGCCCCATAACTGTTACTAACGTTTCAGAGCCTGAGATGCATCATTAATTGCTCCAGGCGGAGTTTTGTTCCCCGCATTCAACGGTGAGACACAGATCCTACGGTTGACATTTCTCCTTGAATTTTGAGCGGGATAACTGTCACTCATTCCGCCTTCTATATAAGATACCCAGGGAAATCATTTTTCTTCATTTCACTAGTCTTCAAACTCTCAAGAAATTCTTAGCTTTCAAACCTTTAAGGCTTCCCAGATCTCTAAAATCTCCAAGTCTCTTTCTTTAAGAAATTGAAACCCTTAAGAAGTATCAGAAGCAAAACACGTGATTATTCTTGTAAGTTTCTTCCTTTCTAGGTTCTTTCCTCCTCGGCCATTCTTCTCGGCCTTCTATTCTTTTTTTCCGTTGCTTACGAACTTCACTCACTTCTTTTTAGCTTAACCAAATGGGTAGGTTTAAGCACCTAGTAAATTCTCCCACCACTATGGAGGGCTTTAGGGCTAGGTACCACATCCCGCAGGGAGTAGCCCTACAATATTGTGCCCCAGACCAAATTCTTACAGATAGAAAAGAAGGTGAAGTTTTCATTCCTATGATCCCCTTCATCAAGGGAGGAATGACACTTCCCATGGGTAGGGTAACCAAAGATTACCTAATCAACCATAGACTGTGTCCTCACCAGTGCGCTCCCAACCTATTTAGAGTTTTAGGGAGTGTAGATGTTCTGAATGAGCAGATGAACTTAGGGCTCACATGGCACGACGTTGTTCACATGTACAAGTGCCATTCCCTTGCCAGCGCGGTATTTTATCTCAAGTCCCAGTCTGACACTGTTAGAATGGTATCGTGTCTTCCTAAGTCTAACAAGGGCTTGAAGGATGATTACCTGATCGCCTCTGGGGATTGGCACAACGGTCTTCACTGCCCAACTCGGGAGGGAGAACCAAGTGGGGTACCCTAGGATTAGGTCCCTCGACAAAGGATTTAGCCTTTTTAGCTTTACTTCCTTTCAGTTTTAACACTTCGCCTTCCTCTGATGATAATTTTCACCAATCTAACCATAATTTCCTCCTCGGATGTTTTTACAGATAAAACGCACATTGCATCAAGACTCAGCTTGGTCAACGTTCCGGGTCTCAACAAGTTGTTGAGGTCGGAGGTATTTATAAGTGAAGATAGGCAGCTGCGAGCCATCCACTTAATTCTCGACTACAAGCCTCTGTCAAGAACATACCAGGACGCGGGCCAAGTGATAAGAGCCGGTGATCCCAAATTAGCCCGCATAGACGTTTCTGTGCCTGACTTTTTGGCTCAGAGAGATCTTTCACCAATTGAATTGCCTCTTCATCGCTCTTCCCGAGAAGTAGCTGCTCCGAGGGAGGAAATAGCTTCCTCACGTCTATCTCTTGAGGTCGAGATTGACCGATTCCACTTCGAGGAGGGTGAGGAGGAGCAGGTAGAGCCCATAATCCATCTCCTAGACTTCGAGGAGGAATTAGACAAACACTCTGCCACCCATTCTTCTAAGCTTATCATCGCGCGTGTTGACAGCGATTCCATAGAAGAAGAGGAGATGCCACTGGATAACAAAAAGACAGGGCTATGTGACCTCCTAAAAAACAGGGGAACGGGTCTTCAGGGCGCCTCGGGATCTAAACCTCCTCCTGCGCTTCCCCCTCCCCTTCCTCCTCTTACGACCGTGCTCAGCCTACTCCCCATTCCCAACTTGAAAAAGAAAATGAAGGAGTAGGAGTTGGAGGAGGGTGAGGTGGTCCTGTAAAAGGGGGCCAAACAACAAAAGATAGCCAAGGACAAGCAAGCCTCCTCTGTGGACAGCAGGGAGGAGCCAAGTGGGGCTGAAGTGTGCCAACAACAACGTACTTGGGCCCCTCGGCTGGAGTTGGATGGTATTGCTATCCTATGGAATGCCTCCATCAGGGAGTACCAGAGGGGGCATTTAGCTTATGTTGCCGAAGCCTTAGAGCAACCCCTTCTCCTGCCTAAAGACATGGAAGTTTTAAGGCACGTGAGGCAGCCAAACCTGTTCATGTCCCTGAAAAGGGACCTTGCTATGGTAAGCTCATCGTCCTAATTTTCGATTAGATGTTAAGATTCTCCTTTTGCCCTCTTTTTTTTTTTTTTTTTTAACATGGGATCCCCTTGCCCTTTTTGTACAGATTACCCAGGAGGTCTTTGTGGCCAAGAAATGGGTCAACGATGCCCGGAATGAGGCCAAGGCCGAGGCAAGCCACCGCGTTGAGGCCGATAAGGCTCTCAACGCAACTGAACACAAGAATAAGGAGCTCGTCACAAAGTTGGTTGCAGAGAAAAGCTCACGCCTAAGCATTAAGGCTGGCCTGAAGAACGTAGAGGCCCAAGCTGAGGACCAACGTAAGAAGCTTCATATCACGGAGATAGAGCTGGCTACCTAAAGGCAACTGGTCCTAAAGCTAAGGGTCGACTTGCAGAAAGCCAAGGAAGCAGCCCAGGCAATCAAGGAGGTTGCTGAGGCTTCAGAACAAGCGGCTTATGACCGCAGGGTGTAGGAAACCCAAACTCAACTGGCAGAGGAGCTGGCGGAGGTGTGCAGAGACTTCTGCAAAGAGGTATGGGCGGGAGCGCTTAACCGAGTAGGAGTCCCTGCTACCTCCAAGTGGAGACTTGCTGAGAACGTGTTTTATCCTGAAGACATTCAAGAAATTCCAATGGATCTCCCTCCTCCCTCTGCTCCTGCTCTCCCTCCCTCGGGATAGCCCTCCACCACCCAGGCCTCTCTTCCCCCTCCTGACGCCCTCACAAGGCCTGACAAAGCTAGTAACCAAAGTTAGAAGGTTAAAGTGGCCGAGGGCAAAGAGGCTAGCCAGGGGGGAGCTCAACCTGAGGATAAGGGTAAGGAGGCCACAACCCTGCCAAAGTGCTGATTCCAAGGCCAAGGACGACGCAACTAAGGCCAAGGATGACCCTCCTATTTCTAAGGCATAGCTTTAGGATCTTAGCGCTTCTTCTCCTTTTTTGTTTTTGTAGTGATAGTCTATCATTGAATGTATTGTACTTTCATTTTGTCTAATGAAAAGACTTCGCTTTTTACCTTGTGTATCTTTACTTTACGTGTCTTTAACTTCAACAAAGTTGCAGGTAACAGTGAACTACTGCTATTCCTTTAATAAAGGCTAACAACAATACATCACTTGATAAATTAAATAAATTGAATAAGTGTCAGCAATAAAGAGAATTATCACATTTTGCTCAACACTTTGATAAAAATCCAAGAAACTTAACTTACTTATAGCCAGTGATCCAAGGAATTGGGTATAACCTAGGATCTGTTTGACACTTAGGAAAATAAGTGGATGTCACAAAGTGTTAATCTGCCCAAAGCAGGTGGTCTGAGGAGCCAGGTATGATTAAGGTTCCGTTTGATGCTCAGATAGATGTCATTAAGTATTAATTTACCCAAAGCAGGTGGTCCGAAGAACCAGGCATAGCTAAGGTTCTATTTAATACTTAGATAAATGTCATTAAGTATTAATTTAACCAAAACAGGTGGTTCGAGGAACCAAGCATAACTAAGGTTCTGTTTAATACCTAGATAGATGTCCTTAAGTATTAATTTACCCAAAGCAGGTGGTCAGAGGAACCAGGCATAGCTAAGATTTTGTTTAATACTTAGGAAAATAGCTTAACATATCAATTTACCCAAGTTATGTGGTCCGAGGAGCCAGGCATGACTAAGGTTCTGTTTGATACTTAGATAGATATCATTAAGTATTAATTTACCCAAAACAGGTGGTCCGAGGAATTAGACATAGCTAAGGTTCTGTTTAATACTTAGATAAATAGCTTAACATATCAATTTACCCAAGGTATGTGGTCCGAGGAGCCAGGCATGACCAAGATTCTGTTTGATACTTAGAAGATTGTTATCAAGTATTAATTTACCTAAAGCAGGTGGTCCAAGGAACCAGGCATAGCTAAGGTTCTGTTTAATACTTAGATAGATGTCATTAAGTATTAATTTACCCAAAGCAGGTGGTCCGAGGAACCAAGCATAGCTAAGATTCTGTTTAATACTTAGGAAAATAATTGGAAGTGTTAATTTACCCAAAACAGATGGTTCGAGGAACCAGACATAGCTAAGGTTCTATTTAACATTTAGGAAAATAATTGGAAGTTCAACAGATAATGTAATACACGAGAAAGTGACAAAGAAGACTTTCATTAATAATAATATCTTTTGAGATTATTTACATTCCAGGGGCATGGTATAGTCTTTTCCTCTAGATCTTTAAGATAGTACGCACCTATTCCAACCATTGATGTGATATGATATGGTCTTTCCTAGTTGGGTCCCAATTTTCCCCATGCTGGGTTCTTTGCAGTACCCAAAATCTTTCTTCATACCAAGGCTCTAACTGTTAGGGGCCTTAGCTTTACGTTGGCATCATACCCTTGCTTGAGCTTGTGTTGATAGTAGGCCAATTGGACCATGGCATTTTCTCTTCATTCTTCAATTAAGTCCAACCTCTTCTTTAATAGCCCAACATTGCTACTTGGGGTGAAAGAGCTTGTTTTCAGTGTGGGGAACCCAGTTTCTAGAGGAATAACAACCTCGGCCCCATAAGTCATTGAAAATGGCGTCTTCCTTGTGGATCTACGAGGCGTAGTTCGGTATGTCCAAAGGACATGTGGCAGTTCTTCCACCCATTTTCCCTTTGCATCGTCCAGCCTCTTTTTAAGCCTACTAACTATGACCTTGTTGACAGTTTCGGCTTGCCTGTTCCCCTGTGGATATGCCAGGGTGGAATATCTATTTATTATGCCCAGAGTACAACAATACTTCCTGAAAGCCTTGCTATCAAATTGCAATCCGTTGTCCGAGATGAGTGTATGAGGGATTCCAAACCGAGTGACAATATTCTTCCAAATAAATTTCTTAGCATCCGCATCTCTGATATTTGCCAAAGGTTCCGCTTCAACTCACTTGGTAAAGTAATCTATGCCAACCAACAAATATCTTTTTTTCCCTGCCGCTTTAGGGAAATGACCTATAATGTCCAATCCCCATTGAGCAAAAGGTCAAGAGCTGAACAGTGGGTTAAGGACTCCTCTTGGTTAATGAATGTTCGGTGCAAATTTTTGACACTGGTCACACTTCTTCACATATTCTTGTGCTTCCTTCTGCATATTTGGCCACCAATAGTCTTGTGTAAGGGTCCTGTGAGACAAAGACTTACCCCCTGTGTGGCTTTCACAAATCCCTTCATGTAATTCTTCTAGGAGAAGCTCGATTGCTTCTGGGTGTATGCATAGTAGATATGGGCCAGAAAAGGATCTCTTGTACAACTTTTAGTCCTCAGACAGCCAAAACCGAGGAGCCTTCCTCCGTACCTTTTCAGCCTCAATTATATTCTTGAATAGGACATCCTCCTTAAGGAACAATACTATGGAATCCATCCAGCTAGGTCCTACCCTAATTTGATGAATGTGAACCACATTGTTTCCTACCTCAATAGGCTTATATAAGTCTTCTACAAGAATCACCCGAGGAAAACTTTGTGCCGAGGAGGTTGCCAGTGTGGCAAGAGAGTCAGAATGTGTATTTCTACTTTTGGGGATTTGTGATAAGTTAAAAGATTCAAATCTTGACTGTAAATGTCTAACCTGGCTCAAGTACTCTTGCATTCTGAGATCTCTGGCTTCTAACTCTCCTTGAACTTGACCTACAACCAATCTTGAATCAGAGAATATTTCCACTGCTTTTCCACCCATCTTCTGAACCATGATCATCCTGGCCAACAGAGCTTCATACTCAGCCTCATTGTTTGTGGCCGAGAAGCCCAATCTCAAGGATTTCTCAATTGTAATCCTCTCAGGAGATATCAGAACTAGTTCCACTCCAAATCCTCTATGGTTCACTGCATCATCAACATATACCTTCTAGGACAAAGGTTCTTGTTCAGAGATTGAACCAACCAATTTTTCATTCATGTTCTACTTCTCCATTCTCTCTTCTAACAAAGTTTCAGCAAACTCAGCCACCAGATCAGCGAGGACTTGTCCCTTGATAGAGATACGAGGCATGTACTTGATATCAAAGGCTTCTAGGATCGTACCCCATTTGGAAATTCTCCCAGTGTAATCAGCGCTCCGAAGTAGAGATCTAAGCTGGAGCTGGGTGATGACAACAACTGTGTGTGATTGGAAGTAATGAGGGAGCTTACGTGTGCGATGCACCATTGCCAAAATGGCTTTCTCCAGTGGTAGGTAACGAACCTCAACCTCATGTAGTGACTTGCTCACATAGTAAATTGGCCTCTGTACCCCACTATCAACCCGTACCAGCACCAAGCTCACCGCGTGGGAGGCGACAGTAATGTAGGCAAACAAAACCTCGTCCACCTCGGGTCTTGACATAATGGGTGGCCGAGAGAGGTATTCCTTCAGTTGCTGGAAGGCTAAGACGCACTCTTCGTTCCATTTAAACCCCTTCCACTTGTTCAACAACTGAAAGAAGGGCCTACACCCATAGTTGTCAGTATCGTACGATAAGCAATATGTATCGTATCGTGTGGAAAAAGTTTCGTATCTTATCAGCGTATTGTAAGTGCTCATAAATCGTACGATACAGTGTGTGTATCGTATGAATCGTATCGTGTCGTACGATACATAGACAAATGCTTTAAAATGAGATTTTTTGTTGAACTTTGTACTTTTATTCAAATCTAACAAGTTGTAGCAAAAAATTATTAGTTTACTTAATTTAGCCTAGTAAAATAACATATTCATAAGTTTTTTCCCCTCTCTCCTACAATTGGACTACACAGTACACACTTACCTTTCACTTTAATATTTAAAAATTTATTTTAAATTTTTTTTTATCGTTATTGTTATAAGTCCAAGAAACTAGAATGCCAAAAAAAAATAATTTATAAAAAAATTATTAAAATAAAAAGAACAAGAAGAGATAGTAAATGTTAATGACGAATAACGATGAAGAAAATTTTAATGAAGAAATAAATTTGCAAAATTATAAACATGATGATAGCGTTGACTTAGATGGGGTTGATTAGGCACTTTGATGAATATGATGAAAATAAATTATTATTTTTGGTTCATTTGTAATATATTATCACTTTTGAATTTAAGTAATTTGAATGTGTATGTTATAATAAACACATGCTAGTTTGATTTATTTAGTTAGCTTGTTAAATATTATTACATAAGTGATGAATAAATTAGTCATTAGTTGAATACATTCAAAATTTATAATGAGTATACCCTTTATATATGTATATTTATAATTTTTTATAAATTTTATTAAGTGTTTGTGTATCTTACAATACACGATACGATACGAAAAAATTAAAAATTGATTCATGATACGATTCACGTTTTGACAACTATGCCTACACCTGTCAGCTGACCGAGAGATGAATCGGTTTAAAGCAGCAATCATTCTTGTCGGCTTCTGGACCTCCTTGGGATTCCAAGGTAGTTGTAGACTGTTAATTGCCTTAATTTGGTCAAGATTAACCTCAATCCCATGGTGAGTGACCATGAAGTCCAAGAACTTTCCCAAACCAACACCAAAGGAACACTTAGAAGCGTTAAGGCGTAGCTTGTGCCTCCTCAAGACCTCAAATATATTCTCGAGGTCGTTAATGTGCTCGGACTCCATCTTACTCTTGACCACCATGTCGTCTATGTAAATCTCAATGTTTTTTCCTAGTTGAGGATCAAACATCCTAGCCATCATCCTCTGATAGGTAGATCCCACATTCTTTAGATAGAAGGGCATCACTTTGTAGTGGTAATTCCCAGTTGAAGTGACGAAAGCCGTCTTTTCCTGATAGTCCAAGGCTAGTGGTATTTGGTGGTAGCCTTGGAAGGCATCTAAGAAGCTCATCTGAGGATGGCCTACAGTTGCATCCACCAGTTGGTCTATCCGAGGTATAGGGAAAGGGTCTTTTGGACAAGCTTTATTTAGATCTGTGAAATCCACACACACTCGCCATTTCCCACTCTTCTTCTTCACTACCACTGTGTTGGCTAGCCACTCAGGCTAAAACACCTCCTCGATAGCCCCAGCCTACTTAATCTTCACCACCTCGTCTCTTACAGCATCAGAGTGGTCCTTAAATGAGCACCGAGGCGATTGCTTTTTAGGAATGACAAAGGGGTTGACATTCAAATGGTGACATATGAAGCTCGGATCCACCTCGGGAGCTTCGTAAGCACTCCATGCAAACACATCTATGTTCCTCCTAAGAAACGCTAATAACTCTTCCTTCTCCTAAAGGGGCAGCTGGGCCCAAACCTGAAAAAACCTCTCTGAATCATCCCCCACAGCAATCTTTTCCAAATCTTCACACTTCGCCTCCTTGGCCGGCCCATCGATAGATAAGACTGGGGTCTTTAATTGCTATGAGCCCTCCTCAGTAAAGGCCGAGGACTTAACCCCAAGTTAATGCAAAATGGCGGCCACCAAGCACTGCCTAGCCATGGATTGACTCCCAACGAGCTCTTTGATCTGGTCCTTGGACGAGTATTTCACCTTCTGATGCAGAGTGGAGGAAACAGCCCCCAAGGCGTGAAGCCAAGGTCTTCCTACGATGGCCGTGTAGGGAGAATAGGCGTTCACCACAATAAAATTCACCTCCACCACTTTTGACCTTGCCTGCACGGGTAGTCTAATTTGACCCTTTGGAATGACTACTTTTCCATCAAAGCTCACCAAGGGCGAATCATAGGCTGTTAAATCCTCGGGCCTCATGTTCAACCCTTTTTACAAGTTAGAGTACATGATCTCTACCCCACTACCTTGGTCCACCATCACCATTTTCACATCATACCCTTCTATCCTTAGGGTGATCACTAGAGCATCATCATGTGGCTGTATGGTTCCCACCTTGTCCTCATCCGAAAAGCTTAACGCTAGTCAGGCCTCCATTCTTGCCCTCTTCGGCATTCTGTAAGATTTCTCAGCGGGTAGCTGAGTTACAGACATCACCCTGGAAGGCTGCGAGCCAGTTCTCCTAGGAGTAACGAAGATGACGTTGATTGTGCCTAACAAGGGCCTTGAAGAAGTGTTCACCTAAGCCTCTGACATTGATTGGTCCCTCTGCCCGTTGGGTTGGTACAGAAACTATTGTAACCTTCCCTCTCTGACAAGCTGCTCCAGATGATTCCACAGAATTCTGCAATCCTCGATGGTATGCCCCCACTCCTGGTGATATTGGTAGTGGAGGCTCTGGTTGCACCTCGAGGGGTCTCCTTCCATTTTGTTCGGTCATTTGAAGTATGGCTCGTTCTTGATTTTCTCCAAGACTTGATGCACTAGTTCTCGAAACACCACGTTAACCGTTTGAGGAGCCGTGGACCCAGACTGCCCAAGAAAATCCCTCCGGGGTCTGTTATGGTTGTATCGGTCCGACCTGAAATCCCCCCTCTCCTAAGGGATAGCCTTACCTTTTCCCTTGCCTTGCTGTTGGTCCTCCTCGACCCTCTTATACTTATCAATCCACTTCATGAGCTTGCGTACACTGGTGGCAGGCTTCCCAATCAAGGACTTCCTCAGCCCATGCTCAGTAGGTAGGCCGACCTTGAAGGTCCTGACAGCCACATCATCAAAGTCACCGTCTATCTCATTAAACATTTCCCAATATCTGTTCGAGTACGCTTTTAGGGTCTCCCCTTCTAGCATGGACATGGACAACAAGGAATCTAGGGGCTGAGGGACCCTACTGTAGGTGATGAAACGGGACCCAAAGGCTTGGGTGAGCTTTCTAAAGGAATTAATGGAACCTGTAGCTAGGCCATCAAACCACCTCATCGCCACAAGCCCTAGACTAGAGGGGAACACCTTGCACACCAGGGCCTCATTTTTGGAGTGCACAGCCATCCTCTGATTGAAGTGGCTCACGTGTTCCACAGGGTCAGTTCAACCATTATACATGGTGAATGTGGGCTGGGTGAACCACCGAGGAAACACCCCCTCCTCTATTCTACGTGTGAAGGGTGACCTAGAGATCTGGTTAAGCGTCCTACTCATCGCATTGTTTCCCTCGCTTTTAGAGAATGAACTCCTGTTTCTGCGCTCAAGGTGGTGATCTTTGACATACGAGAAAGACTCGCTGGGAGGGGTTCTCGATCTGCGTATATAGCTACCATCATTTTCACCATCAGAAGAAGAGTTAGAACTTGAGGGAGTTCGCTTTCGCCATTCGTGTCGCAGCTTTCTCTTCAGATGGTCAATCTCCAGTTGCAGGGCTCTAGTATCTTCCTCATGAGAGAGGTGGCTCTTCCCCCGAGACTGGCTCCTATTGGTCTATGTAGCATACACACTCCCCTCCCAGTCCTTTCTTCGCTTGAGGTTGACAAAATGGTTTACACGTTGAGACCCCATAGATTCTGCCTGGTGTGGACCTGAACCTACCATATTTGAACGTTAGACTCACTATAACACCAGAAATTCCCATAGATAGCGCCAATTGTAAGAACTAAGTTTGAATCTCTTACCCAAAGGATGAATAGGCTCAATCCCAAAAAGCCCAAAACAATAAATTTATAGAGAGTGAGTTGGAAAACTGGGCTATAATGAGTTGGATGGCAAACAAAGTGGATTCCAATGACAAGAACAGAAAGATAGATGGATTTCAACTAAAGAAAGTCGTCCTGGGGCAGGTTTGAGGAGATCAGTTCTTGTATCTTTATCTTAAGTATAATTACAAATTTATTTTCTGATTGCTACAATGTTTCTTTTTTAGATTTCTCCCACTTCTCCACGGAGGGTCTTTTACATTATATAGTTCCCTTTGAACGATCTTGGTCCTACACTTGTTGATCATTTAAGCCACTACTTGAGTGCTTGTCCTATTGGACACCCCTTTAGGCCCTCTGTGAGTTGGGGTAGCCAAGATAGCACTGTTCAGGGGTCTTCTCTACATTAATACAGTTAGGAAATTAGCTGCAGAGCATTTAATGCGGTGGCAATAGCCTTTCCCTAGACATTTCTGGGCTTTCATCCCTCTTGTACGTTTATAATGCACGTCCCTATTAGTGGAATTTCCTGGAAGGTTACCTTGAACGATAGGATGTACATTTGACCTGTGCTTGGCCTATCCGAGAAGACAACCCTCCTTGGACCACTTTTCCCAACCTTTCCACTTGCATGTTACTTATGGAACTCTAAACTTAACACCCTTACTACTGCTTATTCGTCCTCGGACCAATCAACGTCTTCGACCAAAGCCTAAGGCCCAATATACAATCTTGGGCCCTTATCCTTACAGGTATTTTCACACATATTAATGCATACTATTTCAACAAAATCCATTTAAGAACAAATAAAACAAGTTTGTAACAATGATCTTTGTGACATTTTTAGAATTACATAGACATATTCTCTATAATAATAAGTACCTGTCAAAGGTGAAAAAAAAAAAAAAAAAAACATTTTGACGTGAGTACTATTCCCATTGAAACTTTACCGAATGAGAATTTGAGTATTAATTCTCAAAATATGAGGTAGGATTACTCGATCAGAGTAAGATTCTGAAATAAAGACGATTATTCAATTAAACAAGTGTAGGAAGTCTTTGACTCAAATTCTTCATTAACTAATAGTGAGCCTATTTTTAGCCTTCTTTTTTATGTAGGATACCGAATTTTGTTACAAAAAGGTAAACCTTTCATTACGGCTTCATTTGATTTTACATAAACCACCCTTTTTTTTTCCCTTCCTTTTGGTTCTGAAGTAGTGCCGGCAAGATGCAAAAGAGGGAATCACCGAACAAGATGCAAAATCCAGGGATTGAACAACAATTTTTAGGATTTTCTACCCAAATGGTATCAGTATCGACCCAGAGTGTCAAAGGGTAATTAGAACTTAGAAGTAGAGCCAATGAAAATCTTAGGTCTATATTCTTAAATTTTAAACAAATTAGAGCCAATTCTGATTCAATCTACATGTATGTATCATTTAGTTCAATATGCCAATAAATCAAGTCATTTACATAGTAACAGAACACATGAAAATGATTCATATAAATTTGAATAAGCAAGTGCTCAAAGATAACATCATGCAAATGAAGCCTAACTTGATTCTAGATTAGTCCAAACATGGAACTAGAGGGTATAATGATGTATACAACACTGAGGATGAATAAGGACAAGCACTCGGACACAATGAGTCAAACAAGGTTCCTCAATTAAATTCAAAGACTGCATTTAATTTTCCTTGGGAAAAATAATAAAATATTGGTTGTGTTGAAGAACCTAATGTACCACATATAAGGAAATCAACCTAAAATTTACCCAATAATTGAAGCCCATATATACCAACCAGCACTCGCTGCAGCGATTAGTTTGCTTCCCATGCAACACAAATATAGACACATTAATAAAACCAACAAGGGATATCAGTTCCTGACTATGACCCCATTAGATAATGGCAGATAAACCGTAACCCAACAAACATTATATAATAAGTTCACCAAGCTGAGCTCGCAGAAATTAGGCACATGGAAATGACATAATTCAACACAAGAGTCTCATTGGTCCTATGTAAAGACATCAAACCAAATCTCAGTCAAAATTTTTAAACATAATCCTATTCAATGAAATTATAGAACTCTAAAATAAAATAACAGTGCCAAAACAAAAGCTGATGAATGCAGCACAATCAGGCTTCAGCAATTGGATATTCGAAGACTACATCTTTGCCAGTAAGCTTCCTGTAAACTCCAGCAAATGTTTCCAGCTTATATTCTGTGTTGTTCCTCTCCTTAGGGTCCAAATACACCTGACAACAGGACAACAGACACCATTAACCAATTGCCAACAGCACAAGGTGAGACATACCAACAAAAATATAATTTTTTTTGGTAATGGTATGATAACTCATTGGGTCATGGACCTACAGCCTGACCCTACTTCCCATTCTTGTGAGAACTAAAGCCCATTGACAAAACAATGACCAGCAGACCAAGGTTTGCAATTACCTTCATTATTTTGGATCCATCAATTCGGTATCTGATGCGTTTCCCAACAATCTCAGCAGGATGCACAATATCCTCTAGCATATTTTCATGGACGGATGTTAGTGTGCGGGTGCGGGGTCGCTGAGCAGCAGATCCTTTCTTTGGAGGGCGAACGATCCTGCGGGAAGCAATCAAAACAACATCCTGCCAAACAGTAACAAGGATCAATTAAAGCATACAAAGTGCGTTAAGTAAGAATACAAAACAAAAACCGCTATTAGAGCAGAGAATGGCAGTTTGATATTGCAAAAATCAAGAACTAATGCGGCACATTATGTATGGAAGTTCAAAACTAAGAAAATATAAATAAATAAATAAATAAAAACTCACCAAACATATTTCATACACCACAGTACATCTTACAATGTTTAAGATGTTTGTTACACCACAAGAACACAACTTACTAATTATTCTGCATTGTAACGGAAGTCACAGGAAAAATACAAAGGATTGCATTATGGTATCTCGCTGCCAAGCAAGGACCCAAAATTTGACAACAAAGCAAGCTTTCACTTGGAATAGAATAAAATGACACACTACCTTGCCACTGAATTTTTTCTCCAGCTCCCGAACAAGGCGAAGATGAATCTTGCGAAAAGCCTTCCTCAATCTGAAGGGAACATAGACAACAACAGCCTTGCGATTTCCAGAAACATCCATTTGACTGTTGAATTAAATAGGTTGTCATCATTATTAGTAAAAAAATTCTAACCCATAAAAGAAAAGGAGAGAACTAGTTAGAATACACACGCTGCTGAATTGATGTAGAGATCCTTCAAGTCGCTTTTTAGCTCTTGATTAGTATTCTCCAAATCAAAGAGGTACTGCATCAATATCAAGCAAACATTTAATATATTGAACTGGCAGATATTATGAAACACAAGCTGTAAGAGAGCAGCATAAAAAGTAACCTGTGCAACTGTATCCTCAAATTCAGTGGGCTCAACATCCTTGTCCTTTTGGATCTTCTTCCTTGAGGAGTACATCTTGGCAGATCTGATGCAAGGGCAAGACTCAAAATTTTATGCTAATTCAGGGAGGTATTATGACATAAAAGAAACAAACAATTGAATAGAAGTTATTTTTTAAATTGTAGATAGCACACCCAGTGGTCTTGAACCCATGAACACCACACTTCACCTTGCTCTTACAAGGGGAAGAGAGCCATATAAGCTAGAACTCACTGTCCAGTTGAATAGTAATCATTATCCCTATACATTTCTTTACATGTAATCACATCCATACCATATACAGCTTCCAAATCAGTGTTATCCGTTGATGACATTAGATCTCATTCAGAAAGTAGGACATTGTCTACGACTTTTTCTTTTTTCACCAAGAAAGTCCATAAAATGTTCCTAACAGCTTGGTAAATAAATTACAAAAGGTAGCCCAATTAAAATTCAACTCCATCAAAACAGAGAGCTCATTTGCTAAAAAAAATGAAAACTAAGCACTATTTACTCCAATCACACGGACATCTTCAAAATTCATAATCCATGCTCATGGCAGCGAGCAATCCAAAGATACATGAATAGACCAATTAAAATTTTCAGTCTCAAAAGTCCAAACAATAGAGACCTGAGAATAAAATTTTCCAGTCAACCTATTAACATTCGTTGGCCTACTTGAGGTTTTTTTTTTTTTTTTTTTACTTTTCGTCAATTTACTCGGCAACCAAAATATCAGACGACAGTATAATGGGATCCAAAAAAACAGATTCCATTTGCACAACTAATTGCTTGTTTTTCGTTAAAACTAATTGTTTGGTTTCATTCAAATCGTACAAAAGCCTTTCAACACTTTTTTTTTAACGAATCTCATAGTACCAGCCTCTAAATTGATATCTACGAAGCATCTACTGGCATTTGCATTGTCAAATCAATATCTTATGCACCAAAATCACCCAATACGCATAAACTAGTCAAAAAACAACCACACAACACAAATGATTGTAGCAAAACAGAGCATATGTTAGCATATATTTCCTGGACTTTTAACATAAAGCAAACCCATTTATCAAAACCATTCAATTTCTTTCCTTCCACTTCCCTAAGCTTTTCAGAGAACATAAATATACTATAAAACCCACACTATCATTTTCACACATACAAAAACAGCAAGATCTTTGAATCTGCGATTCAGAACCGAAATAGGAGAAAACAACGAAAACCCAGATGAGAAAAATGAAAAACAAGGCTACCCATTCGGTGTTTTGGTAACGTACCGAGAAGTGGAGGCCGAGTCCTGCGAAGCTAAGCTGTGCTGCGCTGAGAGAGTGAAAACCCTATACTTCGGCAATGAGACAGGAGGATGAAAATGTGTATTGTAGGCTTTTATAAGGAGGTCGACCTAATAATGGACGTTAGAGATTGGTTCAAGGGTTTTAAAGGCGCTCCTACACCGTTTGATCTATTTTTTGTTAACTGTGTTTGGTTACGCGAATAGTTGGGGGCTTGTTTGTCCATAACTCATAATCCTTGGAGCCGCTGACTCAATCTTCATTCTCCCCTCCTCTCTTCTTCTTTTTTTTTTTTTTTTTTTTTTTTTTTTTTTAATTATTTATTTAAGATTGCTTCTTTTTTAGGTCAAATTTAAATTTAAATTTGATTTTTTTAATAAGTAAAAAAAAATTAATTGGATACCAATAGCATTGTGACTTAATATTATGGTTTAATCTTCTATGAAATAGAAATAGAAATTGATTTTAAATCCCTATTTATTAAAATAAAACAAAACAAAATTTAATCCACATCTTAGTTATATATATATATATATATATATAAAAAGTGATGTTCAAACCTTTTTTTTTTAAGACTTAATTAAAATAAATTTCTTATTTTAAAGTGTTTTTCTAGTCAACCATTTATCATGGGTTTGGTAATTGTACCTGTAAGGACTTGATTTAGACTCCTAGTCCCAAAACAGTAAATTTGTAGAGAATGGGTTGGGAAACTGGGCTTGCGTGAACTAGATAATAGAAAGACAGGATTTGAGTACTTGTCTCATCAGACACCTTCCTTGGCTTTCTATGAGTTGCGGTTGCCAAGGCAATACTGTTCAGGGGTCTTCTCTACATAAATGCGGCCAGAAAAGTAGTTGCAGTGCATTCAATGTGGTGGTAGCAGCTTTCCTTTAGATATTTTTTTTAGGGTTTTCTTCTCTCTTGCACGTTTCTGGGGTACGTCCTTGTAATTGATGCATCCTGGGAGATCGCCTTGATCATTAGGTTCGGTGTTTGACCTATTCCTAGCTGGTCCGAGGAGACACTCCTCCTCAGACAACCTTCCCGTTCCATGTTCTGTTCGTAAAGTTTGACTCAAAACAATTTGTACTGCTTTCTTGTCTTTGGATTACTTAACTCCTCGAACAGGGCCCAAGGCCCAGTATGCGATCCGAGCCCTTAACCCCACAATAGCCCCTTCCGAGGAGAAAAATGGGGTTTTGATTTTTAAGAAGTTACATCAATTGATTCCTTGATTCACATGTGTGAGGGCGTTGTCTTATGTGCCCCATTAATTGCACCTGACGTTTCGAAGCCCACAAAGCGTCATTAATTACTCCAGGCGGCACTTTGTTCCCCAAATCTAACGGTGAGGCGCAGATCCAATAGCTGAATTTTTCCCTGGAATTTTGAGCGAGATAATTCTTATTGCTTATTTTTGCTCCCTATATAAAGCGTACAGAGAAACCTTTTCTCCATTTTTACAAGTTTTCAGGTTTCCAGAGATTTCAAACACTTAAGTTCTCAACAACTCTTTAAGTTACATAGCCTTTCACACACTTTCCTTAAGAGATCCTCGAAAACTTTTTCAAAGGTATCAAAAACTAGTATACATTTTGTTTCCTACAAATTTACACATACACATTTTTTTTTAAATACTCCTTCCCCTTGGTCAGTCTCCTCGGATTGCTATTTCTTACTTCCTCACTTACGAATCCCAATTATTTCATCTTAGGTTGTTCAAATGGGTAGATTCGAGAGCCTAGTAGATTCTCCTGCAAAAATAGAAGTTTTTAAGCAAAGATACCATATACCCCAGGGAGTTGGCCTACGGTATTGTTCCTCAGAACAAATCGTTACACATAGAGAGGTGGGGGAAGTGGTCATTCCTATAATAGCCTTCATAGAAGGGGAGATGACCCTTCCTATGGGTATGATAACTCGGGACTACCTTATTAACCATCGGTTGTGTCCCCATCAATGCGCACACAATATGTTTAGGTTACTAGGCTATGTCGATGCTCTTAACGAGTATCTCGAACTGGGGCTTACATGGCACAACGTGGTCCATATGTACGAGTGTCACTCACAAGCCAACGGAAGGTTTTACCTCAAGTCTAAGTCGGCCATTGTCAGGTTTATCTTGTGCCTCCCCAAATCCAACAAAGGGATGAAAGATGACTACCTCATCGCTTCAGGGGCGTGGCACGATGGTCTCCACTACCCAACCCAAGAGAGAGAGACAGGTGGGATACCTTAGAGTTAGGTTCATTAGCAAAAGACTTAGATTTTTTAACCCCACCCATGTCCTTCGTTTTTCTTTCCTTTGAAAGTAGACTTCAATTATCTAATTGAGTTTGTTTTCTCGGTTATTTCTGCAGATAGGAGACAAGTCGCTCCTCGGCTCAGTCTTACTAACGTCACGGCACTCAAATATCTGCTCCGATCAGAGATTTTTATGAGCGAGGACCGCCAGTTGCTAGCTGTCCATTTAATCCTCAGTTTCGACCCCATTTCGAAGATTTTTCAAGAGGTTGGCCACGCCATCAGAGCTAGTGACCCTTGGATAAACCGTATAGACATGTCAAAGCCGGATTTCCTAGCCCAGGACGACCTTCCCCCAGTTATATTACCAATTCATCAAATCCCTCCTCCGCTCGTAATACCTTTACAACAAGTCCCTCTCGAAGCAGTAGCTACAGTAGAAGAGGAAATTGCCTCCTCACACTTATCAATGGAAGAAGAGATAGATCAATTTCACTTCGAAGGTAAGGAAGGAGCATCAGGAAGGCCCGTGCAGCTTTCAGATTCCGAAACCAAGTCCGACAGACACTCCACGGCTCTCCAGCCCAAGATAGTGGTTGCTAGGGTTGATACAAGCTTAGAGGAAAAAAGAGAGATGGATTCAAAGAGAAGACCGACCTTGAAAGGTTTAATGGCCAACAGGAACAAGGGGGGAACTTCGAAAGACGTCCCCAAGACCCAAACTTCTACTAATCTTCCCCCTCCTCCTCCTCCCGTCGATCTCAAAACTGCCGGCTACGCAAGATCCGAAGAAGAAGAGGATAGCGCATGAATTGGAGGAAGGTGAGGTGGCCCACCTAAAGGGCACCAAACAACAGAAGATTAAAGACCCTAGGGACAAGAGAGCCACCTCCTTTGATAGCAGGGAGGACGTCAAAGTGCGCCGACCACAACGCATATGGGCTCCGTGAATAGTGTTGGATGGAGCTCAAATCCCCTGGGATGCTACTATCTGGGGATCCCAGAGGGTTATGCGACCCATTTGACCCAAGCTCTAGAGCAGCCTCTTCTACTCCCACGGGACATGGAGACTTTCAGACATACTCGGCAGTCGGAGCTCTTTATGTCATTGAAGAAGGACCTTGCCATGGTAAGTCAATTTCTGCTTTTCTGAACAGAGTGATAGGAAGCACCTTCATTTTTCAATGCCATTGCCATCATTTTGTATATATGATTCTTTTGTTATTGTCATGCAGGTCACACAGCAAGTTTATATGGCCGAGGAATGGGTCCGGAATGCTAGTAACAGATTTGATGCTGAGTCCCATTCCCGGCATGAGGTTGAGAAGGCTCTCGGGGCCGTGAAAGAAGAGAAGATGCAGCTGGCCGAGAAGCTGAAAGTGTCAGAGCATGATTATTAGAGTGTCAAAGCGGGGCTAAAAAATGCTGAGGCCCAGGCTGAGGACCAACGCAAACTGCTCTACACAATAGAGGTGAACCTAGCCACTAAGAAAGCCATCATTTTAAGTCTAAAGGCTGAGCTATAGAAGGCTAAAGAGGTAGCCGAGGTGTCCAAAGAAGCTGCTAAAGCCATGGAGGAAGCTGCCTATGAGCGTGGGATGGAAGACGTTGAAAAAATGCTAGCCAAGGAGGTAGCTGAAGTATGCAGGGATTACTGCACCGAGACCTGGGCAAAGGCACTCAATCGTGCAGAGGTCCCTGCAGACTCTGAGCTAAGGAAAGCTGAGAGTGTCTTCTTCCCGGAAGCCATCAGAGAAGCTCCAACTGACCTGCCTCCGACCATTGCCTTATCCCTCCCTTTTCCTGAGCAGGTCTCTGATACTCAAGTCCATGCTGGGGGTGCTCAGATTCCCACAGGGGTAGTAGGAAGGGTAAGGAGGTCCTATCCTCGGCCAAAGATGTCCCTGCCGAGGATTCCCTGACCATCAAGGATATGGTTTCCTAGGCCAAAATAGTTGAGCCAAAGTCTGATGTTGGGGATGCCAAGCGCAAGGCCATTGATCCCAAGAAGGGCACTCAACCCGCAAAGAAGTAATTGTAGGATTTTTCTCTTTCCTTTTTTTTTTTTGTGTGTTTGTGGCTTTTGCCAACAATTGTAAAGTACCTACTTTTGATTAATGAATAGACGTTCCTTCGTACTTCTTGTATCTTTGCTTTATATGTTCCCTAACTTATTATTATTATAAGAAGCATTGCATTGTTGCTGTTTGTCTTTATTAGAAGCTAATAATAACTTAATGCCAGCAAGTTAAGTAATTTGATAAAGTACCAGCAACAGACAAGTTTATCACATATTTGTATCGAGAACTGACCCTTCTGTACCTAAGGTTAATATCAATGAAGATGAATATATATACTTTAGTGAAAGCAGAGTAGAAAGGGGAGTATCTTTATCACGTTTATTACTTAGATGAGTAGATTAGGGCTTGTACTTATGCAAAATTATTGATCTGTGGGATTGAGTACGGCTCTTGTAAAGACGTCAATGAGTGTAAAGATGCCACTGGATATCAATTTCTCCCAAGTATGTGGCCCGAGGGGGCTGACACAACTTAGGACCTGTTTAAACGTTTATAAATGATGACATCGTGTTAATTTTGCCTTAACATCTGGTCCGAGGACATCAGGTATGACTAGGGTTCTGTTTAAACACTTATAAAAATGATGACATAGTGTTTATTTTCCCCCTAACATCTGGTCCGAGGACATCAGGCATGACTAGGGTTCTGTTTAAACACTTATAAAAATGATGACATAGTGTTAATTTCCCCCTAATATCTAGTCCAAGGACATCAGGCATAACCAGAATTTTGTTTAAACACTTATAAAAATGCTGACATAGTGTTAATTTCCCCCTAACATCTGGTCCGAGGACATCAATCATGACTAGGGTTCTGTTTAAACACTTATAAAAATGATGACATAGTGTTAATTTCTCCCTAACATTTGGTCCGAGAACATCAGGCATGACTAGGGTTCTATATAAACACTTATAAAAATGATGACATAGTGTTAATTTCCCCCAAACATCTAGTCCGATGACATCAGGCATGGCTAGAGTTCTATTTAAACACTTATAAAAATGATGACATAGTGTTAATTTCCCCCTAACATCTGGTCCGAGGACATCAGGCATAACTAGGGTTCCATTTAAACACTTATAAAAATGAAGAACAACACACTTATGCAATGAATGGACGTACTGGCAAAGAAAACTTTCATTAATAATAGTACCTTTTCAGGTTGTTTACATTCCAAGGGCGTGGTATTACATACTCATCTAAGTCTTCTATAAAATACGCTCTTATACCAGCCACTGAGGTGATGCAATACGGTCCTTCCTAATTGGGCCCTAGGTTTCCCCATTCTGAGTTCTTTGCAGTACTTAGGACCTTTCTTAATACCATGTCACCCGGCACCAATGGCTTTAGCTTCACGTTGGCATCGTAACCTTGCTTGAGCTTGTGTTGGTAGTATGCCAATTGAACCATTGCGTTCTCCCTTCTTTCTTCAATAAAGTCTAAACTTTTTTCTAGTAATTCACTATTATTGCCCAGATTGAAAGAACTAGTCCTCAGTGTAGGGAAGTCATTCTCTAGAGGAATAACTACCTCGGCACCGTATGTCATCGAAAAGGGGGTTTCCCCGATGGATCCACAAAGCATGGTTCGGTATGTCTAGAGGACATGTGATAGTTCTTCCACCCATTTTCCCTTTGCATCATCCAACCTCTTCTTGAGTCCATTCACTATGGTCTTGTTAATGGCCTCGGCTTGACCATTCCCCTGAGGATAGGCTGGAGTAAAGTATATGTTCTTAATTCCCAAGTCACAGCAGTATCTCCTAAAAGATTTGCTATCGAATTGGAGGCCGTTGTTTGAGATGAGGGTATGAGGGATTCTGAATCGGGTGACAATGTTTTTCCAAACAAACTTCTTAGCGTCCACGTCCCTGATGTTTGCTAAGGGCTCGGCTTCTACCCATTTGGTGAAGTAGTCTGTGCCGACTAGTAGGTATCTCTTGTTTCCTGTTGCTTTGGGGAAAGAGCTTACAATGTCTAAGCCCCATTGCGCGAACAGCCAAGGACTGGACAGAAGATTAAAGACTCCTCCCGGTTGATGCATGTTTGGTGCGAACCTTTGACATTGATCGCATTGTCTTACGTATTCATGTGCTTCCTTTTGCATTTTTGGCCACCAGTAGCCTTGAGTGATGGCCTTATGTGCCAAAGATCTACATCCAGTGTGGCTCCCGCAGATTCCCTTGTGTAACTCCTCCAGCAGTAATTCTGTTGTCTCAGGGTGTACACACAACAAGTATGGTCCGGAAAATGAGCGTTTATATAACTTCTGGTCCTCGGACAACCAGAGCCTTCCTACGCACCTTCACTGCTTCTGATCTTTCCTCAGGCAAGATGTCGTCCTTCAAGAATGATATTATGGGGTCCATCCAACTTAGCCCTACCCTCACTTGGTGAACATGGACCATTTCTTTCTCCACCCCTGTGGGTTTGTACAAATCTTCTACAAGAATGACTCGAGGAAGACTTTGTGCCGAGGAGGTAGCAAGCATGGTTAGGGAGTCAGCATGGGTGTTTCCACTTCTGAGGAAATGCAGCAAGTTGAAAGATTCGAATCCTGACTTAAGTACCTCCGCATTCTTTCGTCCCTCACCTCAAATTCTCCTTTTACTTAGCCAACAACTAATCTTGAGTCTGAGAACATCTCTATCGCCTTCCTGCCCATTTTTTGAACCATGGTCATTCCCATTAGTAGGGCCTCATATTCAACCTCGTTATTTGTGGCCAAGAAGTCCAGTCTTAGCGATTTCTCAATAGTGATTTTCTCGGGGGATATTAATACTATGCCCACCCCAGAACCCTTTTGGTTTGCTGAGCCATCGACATATACTTTCCAGGATAGGGTGTCTTGCTAGGAGATCATGCCAACCAATTTTCCATTCATGTGTTGTGCTTCAATCACTTCTTCCAATGGGGGTTTGACAAACTCGGCCACCAGGTCCGCGAGGACCAGGCCCTTGACAGAGGTACGAGACATGTATTTGATATTGAAAGCCCCTAGGATCGTGCCCTATTTAGCAATCCTCCCCGTATAATTAGCACTTCAAAGTATAGTTTTGAGTGGAAGCTGAGTCAAGATGACAATTGTATATACTTGGAAGTAATGGGGAAGCTTTCGCATACCAAGCACCCCTGCCAAAACGGCTTTTTCTAGTGGTAAATATCAAACCTCGACCTCATGTAGTGATTTGCTTACATAGTAAACTGGCCGTTGTACGCCATTGTCAACTCATAGTAACACCAAACTTACAGCGTGAGGGGCTACGGCGATGTATGAGAACAAGACCTCATCCACCTCAGGACTGGACATGATAGGCGGCCACAATAGATATTCCTTGAGTTATTGGAAAGCCAATGCACACTCTTCGATCCATTCAAATCCTTTCTACTTTTTCATCAAGAGGAAGAAAGATCTGCACCTATCCGCCGACCGAGAAATAAACCGATTCAGGGCGGCTGCCATTCCGATGAGCTTCTGGACCTTTTTGGGATTTCGGGATGGTTGTAAACTGTTAATGGCTTTGATTTGATCAGGATTGACCTTAATACCCCTGTGAGTCACCATGTATCCCAGGAACCTGCCTAATCTGACACCAAACAAGTACTTGGAAGCGTTTAGGTGCAACCTATGTTTCCTTAGGATTTTAAAGATGCTCCCGAGGTCTTTAACGTGCTCGGACACCACCTTACTCTTCACCACCATGTCGTCTATGTAGACCTCAATACTTTTGCCCAACTGGGGTTCAAATATTCTCGTCATCATCCGCTGATAGGTTGACCTTGCGTTCTTTAAGCCAAATGGCATCACCTTATAGTGGTAGTTTCCAGTGGAAGTGACAAATGCTGTCTTTTCTTGATCGTCCAAGGCAAGTGGTATCTGATGATACCCTTGAAAGGTGTTTAAGAAACTCATCCAAGAATGGCCTACCGTTGCATCTACCAATTGTTCTATTCGAGGCATAAGGAAGGGATCTTTTGGGCAGGCCTTATTCAAATCTGTGAAGTCCACACATACTCGCCACTTTCCGCTCTTGTTCTTCACTACTACGGTATTGGCCAACCATTCAGGGTAAAAGAACTCCTTGATAGCCCCTGCCTTTTTAAGCTTCATCACATCTTCCCTTACAGCGCCTACATGTTCTTTGGATGGGTGCCGAGGCGGTTGTTTCCTGGGAATGATGGATGGGTTAACGTTCAAATGATAGCAGATAAAATCTAGGTCCACCCCCGGAGCCTCATAAGCGTCCCATGTAAACACATTAATGTTTCTTTTGAGGAATACCAGCAAATCCTCCTTCTCTTGAGGGGGTAGTTGAGCCCCGACTTGAAAGAACTTTTACGGATCATCACCTATGGCGAATTTTTCCAAATCCTCGCATTTGGGCTCTTTGGCTGGTCCATAGGATGGCGACTCCGGAGCTTTTGATTGTTATATGTCCCTTTTGGCAGTAGCCGAGGAGCTAGTTTCGTGTTGCCGTGAGATGGCATCCACAAGGCATTACCGAGCCACGGGTTGATTCCCCACAATTTCTTTGATGCAACCCCCAGAAGGGTATTTTACTTTCTGGTACAGGGTGGATGAAACAGCTTCCAGAGCATGGAGCCAGGATCTGACCACAATAGCTGTGTAGGGGGAATAAGCATCTACCACGATGAAGTCTACCTCCACCACCTCCGAACCAGTCTGTATGGGTAGTTTGATCTGACTCTTTGGAATAACAGTCTTCCCTTCGAAACTAATCAGAGGGGAATTGTAGGTTGTCAGGTCCTCGGGTTTTAACCTCAACCCCTTGTACAAGTCGAGGTACATGACCTCGACAGCACTACCCTAGTACACTAACACTCTCTTCACGTCATACCCTCCTATCCTAAGTGTGACCACTAGAGCATCATCGTGGGGTTGAATTGTTCCAATCTTGTCCTTGTCTGAGAAGCCCAGAACTGATCGGATTTCCACTCTAGCTCTTTTAGGCTTCGGATCATTGCTCTCGACGGGAAGCTGAGCTACGGACATTACTCTAGAGGGATAAGAGTTGGTCCTTCCAGGAGCAGCGAGGATGACATTGATCGTTCCTAAGGGCGGTCTTGAAGAATCATCCCTCCTGGGTTCCAAATTTGTTTGGCCACCTCGGCTATTGGTGTGATGCAACAAATGTTTCAGCTTCCTTTCTCGGACCAGCTGGTCTAGATGGTCCCAGAAATTCCTACAATCCTCTGTAGTGTGCCCTTGGTCCTGATGGTACTGGCAATAAAGGTTTTAGTTTTGTCTCAGGGGGTTCCCAGCCATTTTGTTTCATCTCAGAGGGTTCCCAGCCATCTTGTTTCGTCTCAGGGGGTTCCTAGCCATCTTGTTTGGCCATTTAAAGAACGGTTCGTTCTTAACCTTCTCTAGAACCTGGTGCACCGGTTCTCGGAACACTGCATTGACTGCCTGAGTGTTGGTAGATTCTGACTGACCAGCAAAATCTCTCTATGGTCGGCAGTTATTGTATCGGTCCAACCTGAAATCTCTCATCTCCTTAGGGATAACCTTGTCCTTTCCTTTACCCATTTACTGGTCTTCTTTGACACTTTTATACTTGTCAATACGGTCCATGAGTTAGCGCAGATTGGTGACAGGTTTTCCCATTAGGGACTTCCTTAAGCCATGTTCGGTTGAGAGGCCGCTCTTAAAGGTGCTGATGGCAACGTCTTCAAAATTACCGTCCATCTCATTGTACATCTCCCAATATCTGTCTGAGTATGTCTTTAGGGTCTCTCTCTCTCTTATAATCAAGGATAGTACGGAAGATAGGGGTCGAGGGACTCTGCTGCAGGTGATGAAGTGAGAACCAAATGCCTAGGTGAGCTCCTTAAAGGAGTTTATGGAAACAGGTTTCAAGCTGTCAAACCATCTCATTGCTACGAGTCCTAGGTTGGATGGGAAGACCTTGCACATCAGGGCTTCATCTCTAGAATGGACGGCCATTCTCTGATTGAAATGGCTCACATGCTCTACGGGGTCTGTCTTGCCATTATACATGGTAAACGTGGGCTGAGTGAACTACCGAAGGAGTTCTGCTCGCTCAATTCTTCGCATGAAAAGCGACCTGGAGATTTGATCCAATGCCTTGCCCATAACGTCGTTTCCCACGCTTTTTTGAGGGGGGGCTCTTATGCCTACATTTGTGGTGGTGCTCCTCTTCGTAGGAGAAAGACTCATTGGGTGGGGTCTTTGACCTTCATCTGTAGCTACCATCCTCTTCACCGTCAGGGGAGGCGTTTAGGCTAAAGGAAGCTCGCCTTCACTGTGCATGGCACAACTTTCTCTTCAGGTGGTTGACTTCCAATTGCAGTGCTCTAGTATTCTCTTCTTGAGAGAGATGACCCTTTCCCCGTAACTGGCTTCTTCCGGTCCAGGCACTATGCACACTCCCCTCTCGATCCCTTCTTCGCTCGAGGTTGACGAAAGGATTTTGATGTTAGGATCCTATGGATTCTGCCTGTCGTGGATTTGAACCTGCCATGGTTAAACGTTGAGCTCACCAACACCCAAGTATTTCTTCCCACAAATGACGCCAATTGTAAGGACCTGATTTAGACTCCTAGCCCAACGGGTTTATGGACTCAAGCCCAAAACAACCCAAAACAATAAATTTGTAGAGAATGGGTTGGGAAACTGGGCTTGCTTGAACTAGATAACAGAAAGACAGGATTTGATGCTAGAAAGAGAAAGATAATAGAAGTTTGTTAAGGAATAACGTTCTCGGATTGGTCCGAGGACATTGATTCTTTAATATTTACTCTTAAAGCTTTATTACAGATTTTGTTTACAGATTTTTCCTTTCTTTCTACTTCATGGAGGGTCTTTCACATTATATAGCCCTCCCTGGACCATCTTGATCTTACACTTATTGACCATCTGAACCCTTACTTAAGTACTTGTCCCATTAGACACCTTCCTTGGCTTTTTGTGAGTTGCGGTTGCCAAGGCAATACTATTCAGGGGTCTTCTCCACATAAATGTGGCCAGAAAAGTAGCTGCAGTGCATTCAATGCGGTGGTAGCAACTTTCCTTTAGTTATTTTTTTAGGGTTTTCTTCTCTCTTGCACGTTTCTGGGGTACGTCCTTGTCATTGATGCATCCTGAGAGGTCACCTTGATCATTAGGTCCGGTGTTTGACCTATTCCTAGCTGGTCTGAGCAGACACTCCTCCTCAAACAACCTTCCCATTCCATGTTCTGTTTGTAAAGTCTGACTCAAAACAATTTGTACTGCTTGCTTGTCTTCGGATTACTTACCTCCTCGGACAAGGCCCAAGGCCCAATATGCGATCCGGGTCCTTAACCCCACAGTACCAAAGACACACTTTTTACATTTCTCAGCAATAATGTACAATAAAATGCATTTTCTGAAATGCAATTTCCTTATGGTTTGGCAAGTTTTTCAATTTCCTTTTTTTTTTTTGGCTTATTATTAACATTTTTGAATTTTAAATGGCAAAATAACACTGTTTAAACTTATTTGAAGAAATAACATTTTTTGGATCTTGTCTCTTGAAAATACGAGTCTCGACATGGAACTCACAAGTTCCACTAAGAAAGAAATTCAAAAATGATTAGGATGCAATATTTCATGGTTCATTATAAAGATAACTCATAATGTTATACTCCATTTGTCACCCTTGAAACCCATCAACATGACAACCAAATAGTCACATGTAACCAAAGCCATAGCAATTGTTGTGAAACCATCCACACCAATCTAGATCTAGCAAACTCAAATTGATCGTGCAAAACTAACCTAATCCACATCCAATAAACCACCCATTCTTTCTACATCTCCCATTGCTGTGTGGATCCGCATTTTTCATTACCCAATTAGAGATCCTCGAGAGATGATGTGTTGATCATGTGTGCATGTGTATGGAGTCGTCACTTATTTTATTATAGAGAATTAAGAAAACTGCCATTAATTAATTTTTTTTTTATTAAATAATTTAACCAACAAATGATAAGGAGAAAATTTGTATGGCTTCAGTCTTAGATACAATCTAAGAAAAGGAAAAATTACATTACTTTGTTTCCTAATTACAATCTAAGTAGACAAAATGACAAAGACTCGATCTATGAACTCAATGTTTGAATCTGGAGGCTAGATTATGAAAATGGAAAAGTGTTAGGCATCCATTTTGCTTGATCTGTAGATCGATCTTGAGGAAAGTGATAGCTATGTTATGTTATGCACTTTTCATCCAACATGTCATTTTGGTATCCATTGATTGAATTTAAATATGTTCATCATGTAATATTTAATGGAATCATAAACCAAATTTAATGCATGATCATATAATTCACACTCAACCATGAAAATTAAATAAAACGGGGAATTATTCTCACATGCATGACCTATTTCAAGTGGTATGATAGCTTTCTTCTATTGATATAAAATTCCTTGCTTTACTTGTCTCTTAGGACCTGTTTGGATTGAAGGGAAATGGAGGGAGAGTGGAGGGGAGTAGAGTAGAGTAGAGTTGGCTAAAAATAAGCTAACTTTGGGTCAATTTCACTCTATTCTACTCTACTCCCTCTCACTCTCCCTCTCCATCAATCTAAACAGACCATTAGGATTAATCCACAAGTCTTCTAGTTGAACATTTGAGGGAGTTGTGTGTGTAGATGTATGTAGGAGATTCTAGTGTGATGACTAGAGAATAATTGTCGAGATTGTATTAGAAGGATATAATTGAATGAATATAGATTAGAGTTGCTGGGATTAATTGGCTTGAAAGAGTGATGTTGCAGGAAGCAACCTAATGTCTCTCTGAAGTTTCTTTCAATATTTCTCCAGCAATTCACTAATCTAAAACTATGGGCTGAAATCTATTTCATTGATGAAAGGGTTGTATAATTGTATTTAGTGATTAGAAAGTTAAAATTACTCTTATTTCCATCCCACCCTGAGTTTTTGAACTCATGTTTACCTTAATACACAGTTGATAAGAGGATAAAAAAATTTAAATTTTGTGGAATACTGGACATAAATGCCTATCCACGCTTGTGATTTTGTGACCGAGTGTAGACCAACACTTATGTCCTAGGCAATTTTGATTTTCGCACAATTTTTATCTTGATTTTATGATTTTTTTTTTTTTTTTTTTAAGGATAGTTACGAATTAAAAAATTATTTTTAGTCATAATTAGAGTGTTCTGCAAGTAAAGTTTAACTTTTGATTTTCCTCATTTTTACGAGGAGAAAAAAAAAAGTTATTATTATCTTGTAGGATTTATTTATTTATTTACTTTTGAGAATGGAGACTTTTATTGAAATGAACTAAAGAGCGGCCAAATCAGCTTAAACAAAAGGTAAAGTGCAAGATAGAACATCCTCCATCCACACCGTACAATGTTAAGATGTCAAAGCTAGCCTAACTAAACTGTGAGCAACTTTATTACCATCTCTCTTTACATGAGAGTATGACAATTGTGAATATAAACCGGAAAATAAAGACACGTCTTTTAGCAAATGGGTGTAAGGCACCAACCTGAATTCCTTGCATTTTAGGGCCTTTGCAACCACTATGGAGTCACCCTCAATTATGGCGATATGAAGACCCAACTCACTGCCAAACTCCATAGCCTTATTCGCAGCCATAGCCTCAACTTCCACGGGCTGGTAAGCTTGGTCCAGCTGCTGTATAAGTGATGCAATGACTTCCCCATGGCAGTCCCGAACCACAATGCCAATCCCAGATTTGTTGTCTGCACTAGAAAGCGCTCCATCGTAATTGATCTTGTAGCTGTCAGGTGCTGGTGCATTGTAGGATTTATTTGATAAGTTAAATTGCACATTTTTGCATTCAAAATTAAAATCGATGGTATTTTGACATATAATTAAAACTTGATGCGTATTAATTATTAAAAGTTAAAAACTTGATGTGGCTTGATTTTTTAAAGAATGGTTTGATTGTAATGTTCTACATGTCATTTTGATCTTTATAAGCTCAAATGTATGTTGGAATAGAATTTATGTTCATCAAACGGTTCAAATGACGTTGTTACAAATGGAGTGTCAAATCTTCGATTTTGCCATTAAGTATGGTGTCCGATTGCACCCAAAAAAAAAGCTACAACCACCACAAAGCCACAAAATTTTCGATCCAAAAATTCGAAATAAAAAAATCAAATTTGAGATTTGCAGATGCTAGAGTCGATCTTCTCAACTAGGCCACCGAAGCCTCCATTGTCACTACATATGACTTGGAACACCAGGGATCCATGAACTGACAATTGGTGGCATTGTCACTTGTGGTTTAGAGCATCCGTTGTAAATATTATGCCATTTTACCACATCAAAAGCCTACTTTATTATTTTACCACATCATTTTACAACATCTCATTTATCAGATGTTCTATATTTTTACCACTTCATTTAAATATTATATTTTAATTCTTATTTTATCCTTTCTTTATTATTTGTTCCAACGGTAACATTTCCATTCTCTTTCAAATCCCAACGGTAACATTTCAAACAAAACTCTTAATTCTTTTTTTTTTTTTTTGGTAGAAACCGGCCTGCCTGCCTTTCATGAACATACTAAACAATACTCATCAGTCATAAACATACTAAACAATTTTTGTTTGATCTTGTTCTATTTTTGTTGGTGGAGGCCAAAAAAAATTTATTTTGGTATTCTCACTGTCATAGTTGGTGGATTTGGTAGATTAGTCAATAGTGTCATATTTGAAAAGTTAATACACACAAATATTAAAAACTTTTTTCTTAACTTATGTCTACTTAATTTGTAAAGCTAATATCTGTTTTCATTAGCTTAGATATGGCCAAAAAAGCACATAAAAATAAATAAATAAATAAGGTAAATAATTCAAAAGGAAACTATGGAACTAATAAACTCAGGCGAACAATAGGTCAAAAAAATATATCTCAAAACTTCTGCAGTTGAGCATAATCCACTTATCATTTGTAGCCAAATCTAATCTCAATATGAAAGCTTGAACCTGGTATGTCTATCACAGCACATCAGTTTCACTCACTCCTAACCTCCCTAGACATTGAATCCTAGTTTTCAAAGTTGTTCTAGGGATATGATTCATAATCAATAGCCATTAGAACAACTACCAGAAACACACTCTCCAATCCCTCAAACTAACATAATTTATTTTCAAAATGTACATATTTCTGCTCTAACATACAATCCAAAATATCACTAGAGAGGTAATATTAATAAGAGGCAGCTCTCCAGAGCTCCAATCATAAATAAACAAACATCAAGTCTAGACATTATCACACAAAGAACAACAAATCTAGATAGAATTATGTATAAGAACAAGCTTTGATACAAAAATTGATGTAGCACCACCTCAACAAGAGAAGAAAATAAAACAGGGGGAGGGGATAGAACCAAAAGGGGAAAAAAAAACCAGACCCACAACCCAAAGGCCTACGCCCATGCCGATCACAATCGGAAAATAAAATCAGACCCACAACCAGACCCACAATCAGAAATCACGATCCATAGTACCTGCAGCCCCACCGACTTCATATTCATCATTTTTGAACGTAGGGGGAGGGGATCTCTTTTCTGCAACGGAAAAAAACGGAGCAGATTTTACTCGGCACAACCTAACGATGCATGCTTGGTGGACGAGTTGTTGGAATCAAGCTCTGTTTTGGCTCCGTTTTGGATCCGTTGGAATCAACCTAACAATGCAACCTTTTGGCTCCGTTTCGCTTTTGAGTCGTTTTTCATCAAGCTCCAGCTGGACTGAAAGTTCCTTCAAGATCAATGTGCTGCTGGAATCTTCGGCGGAAGCACAAACATCCCTTTCAGATTTGCGAGCAATCACAACCAAAACGGAGACTTAGAACTAGACCGACGCCGGTAGAACAGAGGATAGAGCGAACCAAAAGGGGAAAAAAAAACCGGATTTATGTGGTTAGATCAGTGATGGTAGAAACGAAACTGATGGTGAGCTGAAGGAGATGGAGCAACAGGGAAGAGGGAAGAAGAAAAAGAATGGGAGAGTGGAGATGGAGATGGAGGCGGTGAGCTAAAGGAGAAATGAAAGAGAAATGAGGGTTGAAAGAGAAATAAAAAATAATAAACCAATATACCACAGCCGGTCCGTACAGTTGTATATTTGTGATTTTACTGTAGCAAGTTGTAAAAAATTTAACATATACAACATCTGATAAATGGGCTTATGGTTTGGTGTGGGATATGTGCCAAATATTTAGCATTTGACACATATCCCACATCTATTGTGGATGCTCTTAAGCGCTATCTCCACTGCCAAATTATATATTTACATAAATCTCAAACTCCCGCAAATTGAAACCACAGTAACATTGTTAATGGTTGAGAGAGAAGGAGATAGTTTTTGTTGAAGTAGAGTGAAAGGGAAAAGGAAGGTGAGATAAAATGTGTTTAAATGAGACATTGTGTCTTGAAGAGATGAGGCATTAGCTTAGCCAACATGTCCATCTTGTCACTTTCAGAGATGAAATCCAAAAGAGAATATTTCTCCAAATAAGTTTCAAACAATGCTACTTTGCCAAATAATTTTTAAGAATGTATTATACAAAAAAGCAGGATTCCCGTTAAATGCATTTTATGAAGAATTCATTTTGCATTTATAATTTTCTAGAGCTACAATTAAGGATTCTCATTTTGCATTGTAATTTTCATTTTTGCTAAAATTATTAGGACTCATTTCAACACAAATCATGAAGCCAACACTTTTTCTTTATTTGTTTCTTCTCCTTATTTATTCTTTTTTTTTTTTTGGTAAATTACATGTTTATTCCTTAACCTTTACACTATGTGTTAATTTAGTTTTTAACGTTTCAAATGTGTCATTTTAGTCTCTAAAATTTTGGTGTTATGTTAAAATAGTCCTTACCACTAAGTGATTGATGAAAAATGCTAACATAACTAATAGTGAAATTAAAATATTTTTTTATGCCACTCAAAGGGAGTCGAATCATGAAAATGACCAAGGAAGACATTTCATTTTTTGAACATAGAATTCTAAGATAAACATACATACATAAATCCATACTTGCTCTTAATACACTGCCTTGAGGAGTAAAATTTCAGTGTGCTCAATTCTTTCATAATGCTGATTAAAATAAAATAAAAAAATCTAATAATGCTGCAGCACACCCAAACACCCAAAAATTCCAAAATTTCCCGATGTCCTGAAAGGGATAAACACGTCAAAATTGGAACACTTGAAAGAATACTATAAAGCTTAATCCTGCACCTGTGTGGCCCTCGACATGAGCTACTCAAGGTAGCAAGCCAGATATCATAGTTTTGAGTTAAATTATGTGCTGAGCTTGGAAATTTTTTTTTCAAGTCATATGGGTCCTATTTATTCAAAGCAGTTAACCATGATAGGATAACTTTTGCACCTTTCTCCCATGAACAATCCAACATCATATCATGGGCAACCCGTTCAACATTGACTGGTGACACGCCGTAAAATCGGCCTGTTTCTTTGAGACCTTCTGCATCCTAATAATTACAATTTACCACCAAAAAAAAAAACCCTTAATCATAGCAGGTCAAAAGCAATATCAACTGCAAAGTAGAATCAAAGGTGTAGAAGAAGAAATGGTGGGGTTTGGTAAACAGGCACTAGTGAATTAGTAGATTTGATGTTATGTAATATCAGCAATGGCAGACTCTGTAAATAAGAGTTAAACTTGTGTTTACCACAATAAAGTCATCATTTGCACCCAACACAAGAAGCTCAACAGACCCTTTTGGGATTGAAGGAACTGGAAGTGATGCATTCAGCTTCCGCAAATCAAACAATGGCATCCTTGAACTTTCTCTCATTAGTTCCTGGTAACTGATGAGAAGTAAATAAATTGAAGGTTAAGTTCCACTATTGAACAAAAAATATAAAGATTTGTAGAACAGAAAAGATAAAAAATTCTTAGGCATAGGCATGCTAAATCAGTGTACTATCAATTGACTCCAAAAGTAGCCATATGTATGGAATACAATGAAAATTTAAACTATTCATATTTGAGAGGTCTATTTTTGTCCTCTATTTTCAATGTAAACCAAGGTTTTCAAAATTGAGACTGGACTGAATCCATAAGGTCTTCACATTTGAACATAATTTATAAGATAGGTAGGCACCAAGATGTACATTTAATTATAAATTAATGGTCATTGATGGAAACCACATAATTCAGGGAAAAACCTGAAGTAGAGAAATTTTGAAACTGAAGTCAGAAGCAAAGATCGTTTGGACGCTAAGAACAAAACTAATTAGCAATTCTTTTATTTTTTTTGTAATTACTAATTAAAAACTTTATCAGCAAAATTTCTTAAAATTTAAGATGGATAAATGTCTGCAGAATTAGATATGACTTTAGATTCTCAATATGGCTACTTGAAGGAATATTTATTTTTAAGTGAATGTTTACAATCAAGAGCATTGGACTAAAAAGCAATATATTCATATTTATCCTAGTGCACCCAATATCAGCAGTTTTCAGAACTTCATCTTAATAACAAACAAAACCAATTAATTTTAACTGATAATTCACAAATTTCTAGATCACCAAATTGCATTAAGTGAACAAAAGGATATGAAGAAATAATAATTAAAGTTAAGACCTTGATTTTTCTTTCAATTACTTGTATTAAAATTGGCTAGAGTTTTTAAGAGTCAATTTTTGACTCCAGCAATCCTACTGTTTTTTTTCATCAGTCACATCACTCTCCCCTCAAAAGCTTTGAAATATAGCGCTCTTAAGCCCTAACATTGTCCCAAAATAATGCCCAACCATCCTCCAACATCAAACACAAAAACCTAGTTCTCTAGGATCACTGGACCTGGAACCATGGCTGCCAACAATCAATCAATAATCCAACAACAAGGCGTTACTCTGCACAATTGATCTTGAAACCAAGAAAGGAGCCCATGGAGGTGTTAAAAAATGTTCTTTTCATCGCATTTTATATACTATAATTTGCGTTTCATCATTTTTTAATATACTAGAAATCATATATATTTTATCTTGATATCTACTAGGAATTGCATTTTCCACATTTTCCATTTGGGACAAGCTTTGCATCAGAACCTTTTTGTCTGTTATACAGAAAACATCACACCATTTTTTTTTTTTACTAACTTTAATTTTTTTTTGAGGTTACCTTATTAATGATGTTCTTTGCATAAACATGCATTTTAGCAAAACTTCCAAGCAGGGTTTAACTATCAGCTTCACAAGCATGATTTTGCCAGACATTGACTCAAGGTACAAGCCATTACTTAACTTTCCTTGCAAAACAGTTTAGCAAGGAAATATATGTATGTCCACACACAAACTGATGTTCAAATTTAAAGATATAAATATCTTCTTCAATGCCATGGTAAACAAAATGCTAATACACTTGAAGAGAAGTGATTGCAAACAAACCGTAGAACCAGTTGATCCTCCATTGTTGAAGAGAAAAATGTTTCCTTACAAAGTGGAAGAGAAGTTTGGAAAGCTTTCGCTGCTAAGCTGCGTGTTACCTGCTCAAGTTCATAAAGATGTATCCAAGTCACAATAATGACCGACTTCCATTTTTAGGAGTAATGCAAGGGACACACAAGAGTGCACAACTTGTGCCACAACTCGCCACATGGTGAGTTGTGAGTGGTGGAGGTGTGATGGTGGGCCATGTGAGGACAAACCCACAAAGTTGTGCATTTTTATGTGTCCATAGCATTACTCCCATTTTTAGTGTACAACCTCACACAAAGTAAATTGAGGACAAAAATTGACAAGGTTTTCATAGCTTCTGTATGATCAAGCAATGATGTCATAAGTATTAATAGCTTTACTAGTAAACATAAAGCAATATAAGTTTTTCTTTGAACATTCTGCACATAATTAGGCAGCATTTTTTCAAGATAATGAACTATGACATGCTAGTTTATGAACTGCTAAGTCAAAAACTGTAACCAGTTAGACGAGCTAAGATATTAAACAATTAATCATGGTTTTTGTGAATACATGATGTTTTGTGAGTGTAAATGACAAACAATGCACATATATAATCTTCTTCAAAAAGTGAAAGTAGATACCTTAAAAGCAGCAATAGGCTTGGAAAAGAGATACCGCCACACCAACCCACTAAAGAAAGCAATTGAAGAAAGTAAGTCACGGATAGGTTCAAGTAAAAGAATAATAGAACATCATAAATATTTTCTTTTTGATAAGTAGAATATCATAAAAATGAGGAAATAGAAAAAATCACCTATTACCCGAAGGAGGTACAGAGCAGACAAGAGCAGCTCCTGTAAGCTTGGGGTAAAAACTTTCCATTTCTAGAATCAAGCCCAATCAGCACAAAACAAAACAGGGAAAAAATAGTAAGGAATATGAATTTAATAGACCAACCAGAAGCATTTTAATGAAATAGTATCTGATTCCTTAAAATGTGCTTGTGGTTCAGACCACATTCCAGTTTCAGGAACGATATTAGATAACTCCTTCAAGCACAATTTTAGAGGGTTTAAATTAAAATAATACGAAGATCACAAATCAATTTCTAGAAGTTGCCTCAGGTGCAAGAAATGTATCTTAAATTTCACATTACATCTTTGATGTGTTGTGCACCTTAATGACCTTATGGATGACAACTCTTTCCATAGTTAGACGAGATATCAACATTTTCATTGATTATCAATTATAAGAAATGACACTACAGTTTATTTATAAAAGGTTTTTGCTGTATTTGACTTAAATATTTTCAAGCAGATTAGAATTGACTTAGATCCGAAATGCAGTCTCTAATTCTACAAATTTATTTCATGCCTCACCCACAGAGTATTGTTTCAACTTCTTCAAATGATTATGAACCAATTCTAAGGTTACCTATAGCCTGGTTATTCTTCACATTTGCAATGTAATACTGAATAATAAGCCCCCCGAATGAATGTCCAAGCAACACTGGTGGTAACAATACTTTCTTCTGGATGAAGTCAGCAACATCACTTGCATGTGTCTACTGCAGAATTTGAAGTGAATAGAAATAAGAACATCATATCCAGTATGGAAACCGTGGATCATACAAAACAAAGAATTACGACCATCAAAATTATCTTTTCAAAGGAGCCATTTTTCCAATGGAGATCTAAAATACCTGGAGAGTACCAGCAACAGAACCAGAAGGAGCATCACTCTCACCCTGACCATGTAGAATAGGATATGCCAAATTAGTCCCACAGCATACAAACAAGAACGTAAATCCAGTAGTTTGATAGGTTCAATAGTATACATATACATACATATAATTAGTGCAAGAAGATCTAATTGCCATACCCAAAAGATTTGCAACTGTAATTAAAATTTAGGAAATGATGTATAGAGGTAATGGCCATACACACACCATCATGACACTTGGAGACACAACATGCAACTATTGCACCTAGCGTAGAGGTAAAATTTAGTGAATGAAGATATAAAGGCTAGCAATAAACAGAATTCAGTGTATACCTCCCTAATATTAATACTTCATCACTAAGAAAAAATGAAGATGTATGATGCCTAACTCCAATTGTCAGTATGGACAGCATAAGATTTCCAATAAGATCAATTTCTCTAGGTTTTTGTCAACTGCAGGTCTGCGGCCAAATATTTTCAGACATCATGGGTTGATGATCACATAGAGAAACAAAAAATTGATTTGGAATTTGACCCTTCTATAAAATTTCCAAATCTCTAAATAATCATAAAGTTTTTGGATCCTTTACATCCCCAATAATGAACATTTCAATTTCAGTCTCCTTCCTTTTCCCACACTGTCTCAACTCTCAAAGAAAAGAAAAAACAACAACAAAGATCATCAAATATATTAACACCTGTTCCACATATTATGTGTAAATTTAAATACATCAAGATTGTTAGTAAATATTTGAAAAAAGAGACAGCTTGAGATATAAATGAAGACCAACTTACGACATAGCACCACAGAAATTCAAACCAACATCATGAATAAGATGGAGCTAACATCGTCATATTATATACAAATCTACACAAATTTGAGCTTCAAGAATGGAAAAAAATATATAATGAGAGAGAGAGAGAAGATACCTGACCCAACAAGCTTAGAGCATAGCAATCAAACCCACAAGCTGAAAAGAAGGGAAGCCAGTTCTCGGCCCAGCACCAAGCAGCATGGTAGCTTCCATGGACAAATACTAAAGGTGGGTTTTCACTGTTTCTGTCATATGGGTCCTTGTCTACAACACCCTTCTGCACAATGACCTCCATGTTTAGGCCAGAAGGGAGCTTATGGAAAAGACGGGTCTGTCCCTGCTTCAACTCGTAGGGGACTTGCATTTTCTGAGTTCTGTTGAGGACAGCCTGGGGCTTCTTGGTCCTTCTGGGGAAGCAAAGGTTTGGCTGAGAAAGAGAGATGGTTTGGGAAGATAGTAGAAGAGTAGCCATTGCTGTTTGAGCTCAACATTCACTCACCCACTTCCACCCTGGATTTTATCATATTTCAGAGTAGATAGACTCTGCTTTAATTATTTTTTTTTTTTTTAATGTCTCGAACACTCTTTCTTTTTTGTTTTAATTTTTTTTTTCTTTACGGGAACATTTTCTAAAATCAACTACTGTGAGTTTGTGGGGCAAAATATACTTTCTGGACAAATTTTAGGTGACTAGTATGCAACTGAAATTATTAATTTCATTAAGACTGTTAAGTAGACTTTTTTTGAAACTCAAGTTTGTCAAACTCAAGTTCTAATTGATTTAGTCATCTGAGGTGGATTTTTTTTATAAAAAAAAAACAAAACAAAATAAAATAAAACATGGAACTTGAGTTTGTTAAACTTGAGTTCCAAGCCGTTAAAAAAGATTTACCCAAATGGAACTCAAGTTTTAATAAGGTAAATTTTTTTCAAATGGAACTCGAGTGTAGTAAACTTGAGTTCCAGGCCAGTAAACCTACATCTTGTAATTTTGTATTTTTCCCAAGTCATATAACAGCGTCCCTCTCTCTCTCTCTCTCCCTTCGGTCTCTCTCATTCACATAGTATCGCCATTTCTCACTCTCGCTCTCCTCCCTCACTCTAACACGTCTTCCTCAGTCCCTCATCTCCCTCAATCTCTCGTCTCTCTCTGTGCCTCCTCTCTTCATCTCTTTTATTTGCTCTGCAACTATGTCATCCCTTACCTCTTGCTCAACAGATGACGGCCTCTCAACAGCAATGACAAGCAGCGGCACTCCATTAGAAAATAAGGCAAACTTAATCTTTTTTACTGTACTTATTTGTGAAATTTTGTTACGGTTTTGTTGTAAATATGTTTGGATTCTGAATAATTTGTTTAGGTTTTTTTGATGAATTCCTTTAAGTTTGTTTAGGATATAATTGATTGAATGGGTTATGGACTAGATATTTGGGTACGCTATTCTGTTAGATGAATGTGAAGATTTGTGGTTTTTAAGTGTGGAAAATTAATATCTGGGTAGTATAAAGTCTCGAGTGTTTGGATGACTTTGATTATTTTGACAACAACAACCAAGCTTTTTAGTCCCAATTTTTTTTTTTTTTTTTTTTTTTTTTGTGGGTCAACTATGGATTCCTAAAAGATTATGCAATGTCAGTCATATGCATTTTTTTCAATTATTACTTTGATTATTGAATGTTCTAAATTTAAAAGGATTTTTTACACCAACAGCAATTTAAATAGAGTTGAATGGAATTGGGGTATATGCCACAATCTGGTAGAAAGAAACCAATCTCTCTCTTTTTTCTCATGTCAAAAGGTGTGTAGGTGGGCATATGTTACTGCAAAACTTGTAAGAACATGTTAATGAATTCTAGTAGTAACTTCATATCCAATGGGCAAAATCTTTAACAAAAATTCATCTAGCCCACCTTCAATGACATTGGATGTCCAAATTAATCAAGTTTACAAGAAAAAATATAAATTTAGCAAGTTACCAACACTTTGACATGGAAATAAAATAAACTAAGGATGAAGGGATAACAAAATTGGATACTTATAAACTATGCCAAAAAGTTTAAAGGAACTGCAGAATACAAAAAGATGTTCCCTCCTTGGTTCTCTATATTCAATATCGCATATTTATCCAGATGTTCACATTCGGTGTCCAATGCTTGCCTACAAAAGTTATGAAAACACAGATACAACATAAATATGGCATCATTTAGTTTAACTACATGTTCTTTTGCACATTTTCTAATTACGGGAGCAATGAAAGGATATAAGGAAGAGAGGGAGTGAGAAGAATAGGATTATAATACCTTTGTCTCGCATAAAGTAGCTCCAGCATCCCAAATATTACTTACAACCATACCCACTATAACATTTGCATCTGTCTTCAGAATAATACTGTGGAAAATAGAAAGTTAGATTTAAGTGGGTAGCTAGAATATCATGAAAGCTCACAAACCCCTAAATGTAGAAAAAAAAATGAAGTAGCTAGAATATCATGGGAGCTCATGCACTCCAAACAGAGGCCCAAAATATGTTAAGAGCTAAATATACCAAGCAAAGACTTTATCTGGGACAATTGAATTCATGCATTACTTACCTAGTTTGGAACATGACTGCTTGTTGATGCGAGAATCACATTTGGACATCTTCTGCGTTATGACCCTCTTAATGACACACTCTACATTTCGATCTGGGTTAACCCTCCCTCCAATCCATCTCATTCCTTATTCTTGTTGACATAGGTCGACCTTTGTCTTGCAACATCTCGGGGTCAGGGTACAACTTTGGGTCGACAACCTCCTACCACAATGACTTATCCTTGGGCAAATGAAAATCATGTGAGTAGGTGTTAAGTCATTGCTACAAATTATAACATGGGTCAATATACATCATTGCATTGATACGTTCCCTGATACAAACTGCAATTACATGTGAACAAGGGATCTTATAGATTTCCCATTTGCCACATGTGCATGTATTATCCTGTAACTTTACTTCATGACTATGGTCTTTCCCCTTTAGAGCTGTGTGGATTATAGTATGTGCAAACTTGATATACACCATTTTGCTGGTGAAATAGCCTCACATAATGTCGTTTCCCTTTTTCGTAATTCGCTTCTTAAGTACCCATGGCATAACTGCTGAACTCTTGACCATGTGCGAGATCACCCAAAATCTTTGTGCGCCAATTATTGAAATAGGTGACAAGTTGCACCAAATGTAGTTAACCAAAGCAGATATTGATAGTCCACGTGCGCCTTTCAGTACACCATTGAAACACTCTGATATATTGGTAGTCATTACCTCACAACGACATCCACGATCATGTGACAATGTCCACGTTGACAAATGCTCCTTCATTAGATATGAGTACGACTTCTTTTTCTCTATATTGGGATTCTTACTAAATTTGATCTTAGCATTCTTAAGGCAATCCAATATTTTATCAAGTTTTTAGGCCTGAGTAGCGTATCTTGCTTTCAAGGTTAAAGACTTTAAGAATGGGTCCTTAAATTGACTGTTAAAGTCTCTAGCCACATGTCTAATGCAATATTGATGATGTACCAGTACATAATCATAGGGCCACTATGCAATGGATGATACGATAGCTCTATGCCGGTCAGATATTATGCAAATGCCAGAAGGGGGTACCACATCCTATATCGTGGTCCTCAAGCAAGATAAAAACCATCTCCAACTAGCCCCCGTCTCATCATCCACAACCACAAAGGTAAGCGGAAAAAATCTCATTATTAGCATCAATAGCCATTGCAATCAACAACTTTCCTTTATATTTTCCTTAAAGATAAGTTCCATCAACACTAATTACTGACCTATAATGTGCAAATCCAACAATGGAAGGAGCGAAAACCCATAACACATACTTGAATATAATAGTACCTAGTATGAAGGAACTTAAGATTTTCTTGAGTTTGAGAGTTAGGTTGTGATTGATGTATAAGTTTATATATTTAGGAAGAGTTGTTAGTAATAAGTTTTGGTCTTTCATTTAGGTGACGAGAACGAGAATGTGGACACTTGAGCTCCTCTTATACAAATATCTCACATCTTCTGTTTTCAAGTAAGGGATGTGTAACATGTACGTTTGATAAGTATAAGGGCTGTTTAGAAAATTATTATGCATCAAAACCTTTTAATTAGAGATATTACATAAAAGCATGATTTAAGTAAATATATATGTTTGTGAGTTGTTTAATCTTATATATATGATAATTTTAGCATATTGATGCTATTACTTATATCACGAACATAATATCTAAGAATGAAGTGGATGCTACTATTATAAATATTATGTAAAAGCATAGTTATCAGAAAAATATAGTTTTCGGTTATTCCATTGTTATGATCTGAACTTAGCCAGTAGGGGTTATAGTACTAGTATTTCCATGGAGATTTTGATTGGCCATTATAAGTGGTGAGGACTCTGTTGTACTCACCCTTGTTGGGAAGGGCCAACTTGTAGAGGATGTCAACCGACCTCCATTGCAAATAAAAGCATATTGCAAATAAGAACATGTTACCCATACACATTACAAATAACAACCCATTACAAAGAAAAAACCCATTACACATTGCAAAGAACAATCCATTACAAAGAACAAATAACAAATAACAACCCATTACAAATAAAATAAAAAAAATTACAAAGAACAAATAACACATTACTCATAAACACTATAAAAATGGTATATGTATATATATCTACCAAATGAAAACTTATATTAACCATGTCTAACCAAAAAAAAAAAAAAAATTGAAAAATGTTTAGATATTTACCTACAAATTGAAGAAGAAGGAAGCTTTTAATTTTGTAGAATGATCAATGAAAGTTGCTGGGCGTGAAGTAAACAAAGAGAGTTTGGATGTGGGAGAGTTTGGATAAGTGAGTGCAAGTGTGACCTGTGAGTTGTGTTAATGTGATCTGTGACTTATGAAAACTAAGACAGATGGGGCGAGTGTAGTAATTAATTGGAACTCGAGTTTAGCAAACTCAAGTTCCATTTGGGTAAAAAAATTTTTTAACAGCCTAGAACTTAAGTTTAGCAAACTCGAGTTCCATGTGATTTTTTTTTTTTTAATCCATGTCAGACAACTAAACCAACTGGAACTCGAGTTTGCTAAACTCGATTTTGGGTTGGAACTCAAGTTTGACAAACTTGGGTTCCAAAAAGAGTTTACTTAACTAATTAACTTTAGCTGCATGCTATTCACCTAAAAATTTCCTAAAAAGTTACTATTTGGCAAATTTTGCCCATGAGTTTGGATTAAATTTTGTAGCTCTCTTTTTATTATATATAACTTTTTAATACCTTATTTTTATAATCTAAAATAAAATTAGTTTAGCCTCCCACACAATGTGCATGTGCCCTATTATAGTTTATTTAAAAAATTAGTTCAATTATATTACATGTAATCAGTTATATTTAGAAAATTGATTTCAAGTAGATATTAAATATCACTAAAATAAGTTAAAAATCAAATAAATATAAATATATATATATATGTATATATTTATATGTGTGTGTGTGTGTATACACTAGTCACAAACTTGTGTGATGCACAGAAAAGCTTTGCATAAATATATAATATATAGAAACTGTAATTGTCGTTAAATATTTAATAATTCTATTTATATGCTAAGCACATTACAATTAAACATTGACAAAATTGAAGAAAAAACTTCAGAATAATCTATTAAAAAAACAAAATCAACATTAGAATGTTTAATTGTTGGAGGGAAATCTGATTTCTCATAAGAATAATCTAATATCATACCAATGTTTTGATTTAAATACCTTTTATAGCATAAAAAACAGACATATACACGTTATTTTTTCCCCTATGGAGGGTTGTTGGATCTAATTGGATTGGATTTTTTAGAATCGAGTCATGAATGTTTTTTTTTTTTTTTTTTTTTTTGAGAAAGGAGTCATGAATCTTAATAAACTGCTTAAAAAAAAATTTGTAATTATCTAGATATATAATATGCTGCTAATTAATCAAAAACACTTTGTGCATGGACATATGTCAATTAAGCTGTAAAGCATTTTTTTAAGGTAATGCTAATGACATATAAAAGTACACAACTTTGTGCCACAACTCGCCATGTGGCGAGTTGTGAGTGGTGCATCTCACAACTTAAAGCTAAAGGCTATGCATGAGGGGGAGAGAGTCGAGTTCTAAATGCTGTGATAAAATTAAACTTGAATAAATAAATAAATAAATACATTAATGATATGGAAATTTATAGAGGTTGCAAATCTTATGTGTCGCAATGTAAGTAAGTCAACTATTGGTCAAACATTTTCGGTTTTATAATATATATGTATAGACTAGACTCATGTGCTTTGCGTGTGTAAGGACTCAATTTGTAACGACCACAAAATGATATTGGTTCGCACGTAAAAAGGCTCAAACAATATAATTTGTAGAGCGTGGGTTTGAAAGGCTAGGCGTTAGTCACCGGACGGTGTTTAGTCATGGTATTCATACAAAAGTAGACCATGTTCGCTCGAGGAGTCTTTCTCCTCGAGACGGTCTGGGAGGCTCTAGTTCTTGGCCTTTTTTTCCCAGCCTCTTTTCTGGACTGCTTATTTTTCCTTTTATATTGGCTTTCACTCCCCTTCCAACGTCCACGTGTAGGTTCAACTTTCCAAGACTGATACTTGTCCCATCAGCCCATACCCAGAGTGATTGGAGGTGGTTGTAAAACCTGAAAAGCATTGCTCTGTCTAGCGCAGAGTATTTAATGGTAGTAATGGCAGCTTTCCCTTTGCCCTTTGTCGCCATACTGTCCCGAGATCCTTTTTCTATCAACGCAGATATTTTAGGTTTTTCCCAAAACTATTCCTATACCGTCCTTGCCCTTTCTTTCAGGTGGGCCTCGGGGATGCTGAGGACAAAGTCATCATCGGCTATGTCTCAAGGTTACTTGGACTTTTATTATATGTCCTCGGGTATATCCCTCCTCGGCTCGGGCCTTGGATCCCAATGTAAAAGTGGGCCAAGGCCACAAATTATTGGGCCCCACAATAGCCCCTCAAAATCCTGCTGTCCAACCTCTTGGTCGGGAATGAGGGTTTTGATGATATCGGGCCGGTATCATGGCTTGCCCAGCTTTGTCCTTCATTAATGTCGGTGTCTCTTCATTTGCCTAGAAAATGCGCCGAGTTACGAGACATTTTTTTAGATTTACTCACAATGCGCTCCTGCCGTTTCCGTGTACGAGGCGCGTCTTTAATAACTTCCCTTTACGAGACCAATCAGATTTGACGGTTATAGATGGCGTTGGGGAGTTGAGTGGACACTATCTCGTTTGCAGCTCTTCTTGGAAATCTGTACGGATTAAATGCCACTGAACTTACCTTCCATATAAGAAGTAAGGCAAGAGGGTACTTCCTTTACATAGAGACCCTTTAACCTTTCTAAAGCCTTAAACCTCAAGCTGCGCTCAAGGTTTTCCTTATCAGAGCTATCAAACCTTAGAGTGTGATATGTCTGAGGTGAAAGCGGGGGTGAAGGAACCACACCCTCTCCAGAAGCACCATGTTCCTCCGAAACTTAAGATGGCTCGATTAGGACAGGGTAGGTAGAGACTCAAGATATTTTTCACCTTCCTTCAGCCAAAATTCGAAGCAGGTGTTAACCGCATCAAATTTTTGGTGCAACTAAGCTGGGGTTGCTCATCATCAGTACCATCCGCTCTTTTTCGAGCATAACTAATATGGTACTAGCGCGTTAGGAGTCAGGGCTGACGTAGGGATTAAGTATCCCTGCTTCTTCCTCTCTTCCTTCACTGGTGCCTCCTTTTACCTCCCCTTCTTCTTCTTTCCCATCACCGGATCCATCCTGGTGCTTTTACTTCTTCCTCTTCTTCTCCTCATCCATCAAAGGGGGTCACCCTCTCATACACGATCGCTACTGGAGTAGAGTTTAGAAAGATTCGTCGTTTCACTGTGTACTTTCTTTTCATTTTCGCTTTTGTAATTAGCTTCCTGTATAGGCTTGTTTAAGTTCCTCATTGTACGCTGTACTACTTCTTTATATTAATAAAAGTTGACGTTATTTTATTCTATGTATTCTTTCTTTTCTGCAATAGTTATGCTGTGAATGGATGTGCTATTATATGATTTTTTTTTATCATTCTGAACGATACTTAGGGCCGAAACCCCTGTTAAGAAAAGGACATCTTTATGAGCTTATTGAAACTATTCGGCACAATAATGCCGACCTAAAAAAAAGATACCTAGGGCCGAGGCCCTTATTTAAGAAAAAGATATTATTTCGAGCTTATTGAAATTGTCCGGCACAATAATGCCGACCTGAAAAGACGACCCTTAGGGCCGAGACCCTTGTTTAAGAAAAAGATATTATTTCGAGCTTATTGAAATTGTCCGGCACAATAATGCCGACCTGAAAAGACGATCCTTAGGGCCGAGGCCCTTATTTAAGAAAAAGATATTATTCCGAGCTTATTGAAATTGTCCGGCACAATAATGCCGACCTTAAAAAGGTTACATACCCAAGACTAACCAAGATGACAGCTGAATGCTCGGTACTGTGCAGGAGGTAATCATCCGAGGAGGGGTAATCCAAAATGAGCTGCCCATGCGGGTCGCCAAGTACGAGGGTGCTTTGCCACCTTCTTAATATCCTTCCTAGCCTTAGCCATTTTTGGCATCTGGTCCGAGGATTGAAGTACGATCGTACTGAATTTAAACGCTCGTTTGCATCAGTTCCCTTAAAACTGAGGATCCGAGGACAGGTCGGGATCTTCACTCCGTCTAAGACTTAATCCGACTTTTAGTATATAATCATCTCGTAGGTCTGAGCAATCTAGAATTCTCCTTAAGTGGTTAATTTCTCCGTAGGTTTGAGTCCGAGGACCATGCAATACCTTGATTCTGTCCAAAACTTAGATTTTTAAGTAGTTGGTTTCCCCATAGATTTGAGTCCAAGGACCATACAATACCTTGGTTCTGTCAAAAACTTAGCTTTTTAAGTAGTTGGTTTCCCCATAGGTTTGAGTCCAAAGACCATACAATACCTTGGTTCTGTCCAAAACTTAGATATTTTCATTAAGTAGTTGGTTTCCCCATAGGTTTGAGTCCGAGGACCATGCAATACCTTGGTTCTGTCCAAAACTTAGATATTTCTATAAGTAGTTGGTTTCCCCATAGGTTTGAGTCCGAGAATCATGCAATACCTTAGTTCTGTCCAAAACTTAGATATTTCTATAAGTAGTTGGTTTCTCCATAAGTTTGAGTCTGAGAACCATGCAATACCTTAGTTCTGTCCAAAACTTAGTTTTTTAAGTAGTTGGTTTCCCCATAGGTTTGAGTCCGAGGACCATACAATACCTTGATTCTATCCAAAACTTAAATATTTTCATTAAGTAGTTGGTTTCCCCATAGGTTTGAGTCCGAGGACCATACAATATCTTGGTTCTGTCCAAAACTTAGATATTTCTATAAGTAGTTGGTTTCCCCATAGGTTTGAATCCGAGGACCATGCAATACCTTGGTTCTGTCCAAAACTTAGATATTTCTATAAGTAGTTGGTTTCCCCATAGGTTTGAGTCTGAGGACCATGCAATACCTTGGTTCTGTCCAAAACTTAGCTTTTTAAGTAGTTGGTTTCCCCATAGGTTTGAGTCCGAGGACCATACAATACCTTGGTTCTGTCCAAAACTTAGCTTTTTAAGTAGTTGGTTTCCCCATAGGTTTGAGTCCTCGGACCATACAATACCTTGGTTCTATCCAAAACTTAGATATTTTCATTAAGTAGTTGGTTTCCCCATAGGTTTGAGTCCGAGGACCATACGATACCTTGGTTCTGTCCAAAACTTAGATATTTCTATAAGTAGTTAGTTTCCCTATAGGTTTGAGTCCGAGAACCATGCAATACCTTGGTTCTATCCAAAACTTAGATATTTCTATAAGTAGTTGGTTTCCCCATAGGTTTGAGTCCGAAGACCATGCAATACCTTGGTTCTGTCCAAAACTTAGATATTTCTATAAATAGTTGGTTTCCCCATAGGTTTGAGTCTAAGGACCATGCAATACCTTGGTTCTGTCCAAAACTTAGCTTTTTTAAGTAGTTGGGGAGATTAGCCCCTCAGCCAAGGTGTGGGACATTAGTTTGGGGGGATTAGCCCCTCGGCCAAGCCCCTAGAACCATCCACGCTACTAACGCTTCGAAGCGTAGCCCCTTACGGAAAAACGTAGCCCCTAATGGAACTTTATGTTAGAACACTACGACGGGCTGTTGGAAGTGATGGAGGGACTTTCTCGACCCACCGCCTGTGCCAACACATAAGCCTTCCCACAGACGGCGCCAATTGTAAGGACTCAATTTGTAACGACCACAAAATGATATTGGGTTCGCACGTAAAAAGGCCCAAACAATATAATTTGTAGAACGTGGGTTTGAAAGGCTAGGCCTTGGTCACCGAACGGTGTTTAGTCATGGTATTCATACAAAAGTAGACCATGTTCGCTCGAGGAGTCTTTCTCCTCAAGACGGTCTGGGAGGCTCTGGTTCTTGGCCTTTTTTTCCCAGCCTCTTTTCTGGACTGCTTATTTTTCCTCTTATATTGGCTTTCACTCCCCTTCCAACGTCCACGTGTAGGTTCAACTTTCCAGAACTGATACTTGTCCCATCAACCCATACCCAGAGTGGTTGGAGGTGGTTGTAAAAGCTGAAAAGCATTGCTCTGTTTGGCGCAGAGTATTTAATGGCAGCTTTCCCTTTGCCCTTTATCGCCATACTGTCCAGGGATCCTTTTTCTATCAACGCAGATATTTTAGGTTTTTCCCAAAACTGTTCCTATACCGTCCTTGCCCTTTCTTTCAAGTGGGCCTCGAGGATGCCGAGGACAAAGTCATCCTCGGCTATGTCTCAAGGTTACTTGGACTTTTATTATATGTCCTCGGGTATATCCCTCCTCGGCTCGCGCCTTGGATCCCAATGTAAAAGTGGGCCAAGGCCACAAATTATTGGGCCCCACAGCGTGTGTAATAATACTTTTTTTTTTACTTTATTTATTTATTTTTGGTTTAGTGATATAATGTTTAAAAATAGTATATAAATAATTCTTTGCATTTTTTTTAAAAGAAAAAGGTAGGGTAATGTGGAATAATGTTTAAAAATGAGATAGAGACAGTGTCCTAAGTTTTAGGCTAAATGAAGAAGATAAAGGAAAATGCCTAAAACTTAGGAACAATAAATTATTCTTTTAACCAGTTTGTGTGTTCTAATTTAAAATTATTTAACTAAAAGATAGAGGTATTTTAGAGAGTTTAACAATTTGTCTGAGGGTATTTTAGGACGCAAAATGTTGAAACCCAAACTGAGAATCCTATTATTAATAGTGTAGAGACCTCATGTGGGAAAGCATAAGTTTCTACCATGTAATGTGTCAATATCGTATTTTGTCCGACCCCGATTCACGCATCAAAACAAAGACCAAAAGAATTTTAAAATGTGCAAAATCATGAATTTCAAAGTAAAATAAAAATAAATACAACATGATTGGATGGCCAATCAAAAGGTCACAATTTGTTTTTTTTTTTTTTTTTTTTTTTTTTGTTTTTTTTTTTTAAATCACTTTTGAAGCAATTAAGACCAAAACTCTAGTCATGAATGGTCAAAAAGTTCACTTTTTGATCCAACCGTTGTATTGTGTTGAATTTTAGACCGTCTCTTATGGAATATTCTTACCTTCGAAATGATAGTTTATGGGCCAAAATGAGAGTTAAAACATATGAGATATCACCAAAATACCGAAACCCTAAAAAATTCTCACTTTTTTAAGGAAAAACTAGTAGTTTTTTACCCGACTTTGCGCAATAAAATGTATCGATTGGGCAAGAACTAGAGCAAGTGGGCTAGACTAAGGACGGAGCCAGGACTTAGAGTTTTGGGGGGGGGGGGGGGGCAACTATGCTGCTAACTGTGTGCAGTGGTTTCGATCTTTGAGTCTACTACTTTACTACTAAGGATTTTTGTTTAAAATTTTTTAAATGACCAAGTTGCTTGTTTTGGGTAAAATAGATTGATTGGGCTTAACTTTTTTAGTTTTATTATTGGTGATTTTTGTTATTGGGCTAATTTTTTTGGGTTTGTATATTTTGTTTTAGATTTAATCTATTAATTTTTTATGTCCTTTAAAAGGTGAAAAATGCTAAAACTGCAAAATTTTTACAAATTGCTAATGTGGTGAGTAGTTATTGATAAGTGATGCAAGTGTACGAACTAATAAGAATTTGCTACCTCAATAGTTTGTATAAACATTGTAAAAATGTTTGTGACTATAACATTACTTTCAAAAGAATTGATGGCATTATTAAGAGGGGGAAAGTGTAATTTTATTGAACAAAATTGCTAAATTTAATACCTATTAATATAGTAATATTTTTTTAAAAAAAATTTAGGGGGGGGGGGGGCAATGTCCAATAACAGCTCTGTCAATGGGCTAGACCATCCTGAACAACAAGGTCTTAGCTATTTCAAAATCAAAAGGGCTCGAAAATATCTACCCTAGATTGGAAGATATGAATTTTTTAAGAAAAAACATCACAGAAATTTTCTGCATTGCGTCACCTTCCTTCCAAGCGTGATATCTCGACGATCGTAGCTCCAAATCAGGAAAGGCCAAAATCGTTGGAAATTAGACATCCATGTATTTCAAGCATATAAAGTTTGAAGAAAACGAAGCTCAGAAAGACCTCTAAACAGTTGCATGAAGATCGGACCAAAAAAGGGAAAAAGATGAAATAGGACCGATGAGGTGGCAATAATGGGAGGCTAGCTAGATGTAACATGTTACATCTGAGCTAGCCAGCCCTTCCCTTGGGCGGCTGGCACAGGTGTAACATATTACCTCTAAGCTAGCCTCCCATTTTCCCTCACCCCCTATAAATACCCCCTCATTTTTTTGTAAAAAATAGGAACTTTTCATGAGAGAAAAGTAGGAAAATAGGGAGAAAAAGTCAGAAAAAAGTAAGAAAATTCTAGAAAAATAGCCCTAGAAATTTTTTAAAAAGAAGTCTCTCTCTCTCTAGGAAACCCACAAAAAAAAAAGCCTCAACCATTGTTGTTTATTTTAGTGGGTAAGCTTGTAAGGATGGGTTAGTTCTTTAATAACTACACCCATCTCATCCTCTCTTATTATCTTGTAAATATCATTTCCATATATAAAATCATTCTCTCTATCTTGTTTATTGTTCATAGTTGCTTTATATTCCTATGTTTTTATGTATATATGTCTCTCTTTATCTTTATGTTCATATTATTGTTGTTTGTTTGTGTTATTATGCTTGTTTCCCTTAGATGGGTATTGGACCATCTCCTAGGATTTGTATGGGAAGTACCCTTAGGGGGAAATAGTCCCATCCCACCTAGGCATCTAGGGATTTTTACTATTCTTGCTTTTAATTTATGTCATCCCTTTTATTTTCCAAGCAAGTCCCCTTTCCCTTTAAATTTATGTCATCCCTTTTATTTTCTAAGTAATCCCCCTCCCCTTTTAATTTATGTCATCCCTTTAATTTCTTGCACAATCCCTCTCCCCCTTTACTTTATTGCGCGCGCGCACACACACACACACACTATGCCTAGACACCTAGATAAAAAAAATATTTTCTATTTCATCCTTCTTAAATGGTTTTTAAATCTCAAATAAAGCACAATATGGGTGTGTCTCATAAGAATGGTTGATGGCTTATAACTCCCATTTCTTTATGATGAAGAACCCTTAAGGCTTGAAAAAGATTAAAATCTATTTAAGGACATAAAAATAAATAACTTTTTAATCAACTTTTATAATATTTCAACTCTTTACTTTTATGTCATTTAAATTTTAACTCTTTACTTTTATGTCACATAAATTTCTGCACTTTACTTTCCTTGGCAATTTATTTTCTGCACTTTATTATTGTTGTCTCTTTACATTCGGCATCATTAGACATTAATGTTGCCATAAAAGAAATATGCTTGGGTAAAACAAGTCCTCTGCACACTATCTCCAAAAAAAAAAAGGAAATGCTTAAAAAAAAAAAAAAATCTTTTCCAACCTTTTTCTTAAAAAAATGAAGTATTTAAAAAAAAAAAAAAAAAAGAAGAAGAGAGTTTTCTAAAAAATATGCTTTTCTAAAAAAACCTTTCTTTTTAAAGAGTTTTCAAAAAAAAAAAAAATTCCTTTTAAAAAAAGGAAATCCAAAATTAATATGTTTTCAAAATGTTTTTCCTACGTACAAAAAAAAAGTGTTTTCAAAAGAATGTTTCTTCAAAAAAATCCATGTTTTCAAAAAAAAAAAAAAAAAAGTTTTACCACGTTAATTTTCCCTTCAAAGAAATGTTTTCTCCATTCTTTTTAAAAAAAAAAAAAAATCATTCAAGGAAAAAGTGTTTTTACCACGTTAAAAAATGTTTGTAAAGAAAATGTTTCAAAAATCTTCTTCCTTTTTTAAAAATCCGAAAATTGTGTTTAATAAAGGAAAAAGTTCTTTTACCACGCTGGTTTTCTTTAAAAAAAATAATTATGGGTCTTTAAAAAAAATATGGGTCTTTAAAAAAAAAAATATGCTTTTCTCAAAACTTCCCAATGAAACCTTTTCTAAAAAATGTGCTTTTCTAAACTAATAAAAGTTGACGTAATTTTCTTCATACATTTTAATTTTAAGCCTTTTTTTAGAATAGTTGTAGTTAAGGATTTGTGTTCATGGCTCACTACTCTTAAGTGTATGAACACCCTATAAGTTTACATTGTCCCTATCATTTTCTTTGGCACTAATAAGCTTCATTTGTCATCTCCTTTTTTTGTGTGTTATTAGCTTGCCTACTTATGATAGCTAGTACTTACATGCTAGGTATATATTAAAAATTCTATTCACATGTTTTGAATGTTTTCTCAAGTGCTACTTATGTATATACCTCACATGTTTTGATTGTAAATATTCTTTGGAGTTAATATTCACATGTTAGGTATATGTAAATATTTACTCACATGTATATATGTATATTGTTTGCAAAACCTTTTTAAAAATCAAAATGCCAAGTATTTTATTTCTTCATAAAAAAACAACGTTTAAAGTAAATTAAAATGATGTATTATTTTTGGATAGACGTTGTGAGGGTGCCTAACACTTTCCCCACACGTAATCAAACTTTCGAGTCTATGATCTTTGGTTTGAGACTTTTTGGTTTGACTCAATTAATGAACCCTTATAATTTGGTTTAATTAATTAGGTAAGCTAAATAGGAATGGCAACGGGTCGGGTTCGGGCCGGGTTTTTTCATACTTGGATCCGACCCGCGGGTTAAGACCCGCGGCCCGAACCTGGCCCATTTATTAAACAGATTTTTTTTTCCGAGGCCCAAACCCACCTCGTCGAGCCCCGCGGGCCCCGTTAGGCCCTGCCAGATTTGGGCCCAATTTTTGTATTTGAAAATTTTCAAGTAAATCTACAGCTGAACAAAAAAAAAGAGTTTTCCCCTTGCTTCTTCAAGTTAAGCGATAAAGATTCATCACCCAAGATACCATTAACAAAAGCAGAAAAACGAAAATGAATATTCATTCCAGTGGCAAGACTAACAATTAGCATAACTAGAATTGATACATACTTTGGTTGAGATCCATAGTTTAAGTAGAAAACACCAATCGAAAAATTGAAACAAACATCTCAGAGACTCAGACTGAAAATTTTCAGTCTCCGAAAATTTCAAAAAAAAAATTGAAGAGAAGTATAGAATAGAGGGGGTGAGATCTTGGGCCGGCGATGAGATTGAGGGTGAGTGAGAGCTTGACCGGCAGTGGTGAACACTTGGACTAGTGGTGAGAGGCTGAGAACTTGGGCTGGCGGTGCTTGAGAGGGAGTGAGATTGAGAGTGAGTGAGACTGTCCATGTGAGCTGTGTGAGATTGAGAGTGAGTGAGGCACTGAGGGTTGAGGCGACTGTGTTTGTATGAGCTGAAGAAGAGTAAGGGAGATTAGGGTTTAGAACTATATATATATATATATATATATAAGAGGGTATGTAAGTAATTTTATATATAAACGGGTCCGGGTTCGAATCGGGTTTTGATAAAACCCGGACCCGACCCAAACCCGGTTCGGGTTTTTTTTTTAAAAAAAAATCCATACCCGACCCTATTCTTTATCGAGCCGTGTAAAATCCGACCCATTAGGGTAGGGCCAGGCCGGGTACCCACGGGTCGGGCCCAAATTGCCATGCCTAAAGCTAAAATGAATTAGACTTCTAGGTGACCAATTACACCTAATACAAAACAAATGGTTGGTGGCGACTTATAAAATAAAAAATAAGAAAAAGGGACTCACATACATACACCCCACTCTAGAGACACAAGCACACAAGAGTCACATCGCCAAGGACCCAATGTGAGACTAAACCCCTAAAGGAAAAAAATTAGGTGTCCACATAATGTACTATATGAAGAGAATTGAAATACTCTTAAGCTACATCAAAGATATAAACAAATTTAAAAAATAGGGACTCTTTATTTCCTTTGGTTCAATATTTCAAGATTAAGACTACTTTGTGTTACATTTTTTATTCAATGTTTTAAGACTACTATTTGTTTCATTTGGTTCAATGTTTTAAGATTTTTCCTCTTTCTCACATACAATTTTTTTTTTTTTTTTTTTTTGCATTTTTGTTCCACCTTTTCGCTTCTACTCCTTTATATGCACATGCCCACATCCCTTCATGCCATTCCCTCCTCCCAAGCGAAGCCTGGAATGGAATGGAAAGGAATGAAAAGAATCATTTTAGAATATTCTTCCCTTCCCTTGTTTGGGAGTTTTAATGGAGGGAATGGAAAATTCATTCCATTGTTTGGGAGTTTAAGTAGGAAGGAATGGAATGGGTAGGAGGGAATACTCATTCCTCTCTATTCCTTTAAAATCTCAAATTTTCATTCCCCCCGAAATTGGGAGGAATTGGAGGGAATAAATTAGATTTAATGATTTTTTTACTAAAACTCCCAAAATACCCATGTATATTCAACTATTTATTTTAAAATAGGGGTCTAATAGTAATATTGTCATAAAATGATTCTGTTCCATTCCCTCCATGTTGCTCCTAAACAAGATTACTTATATTTCATTCATTTTCATTAATTTATTTTAAAACATCTAATCAAAGTTACTTAATTTCATTCCATTCCATTCTTTTGCATTCCTTTCCCTTACTTAAATACATTCCATTCCAACATTTCAACAACACCTACATAACTCCAACATTATGGTACCATTTAATTCTAACCCTAGGCTATGACTAAGGAAGGGGACTTGCATTTTTTATTTAGTGATGGTAGCTTATGGTTTCAATGTTGAAGTCGGACATTGTGGATTTTGTGAAAGTTGTGATTCGCTTTGAGTTTTTGGGTGTTTGGGATTTTGGTTTGGGGAAGTCATAAACGTATTTTGCTTTAGAACTAAAGAAAAAGAAAAATTATGATTGATTATTTATGAAATTAGCATTTTTTTAAAAAAAATTTTGTGTTAGAACTCATAATTTGTAGGTTTCTTTGTAGGTTTTTTTACTGCTACTTTGTGTAGTATGAGCCATAGTGATAAAAATAAAAAATCGATGACGATTTCAAAGTATTTTCCATTTTTGTAAGGATATTGAAGCCCAACTAGAAAAAAAAAAAATTTTGATAAATGAATGTATTTTTAGCCAATTTTTCTTTGTTTAATCATGTTCTCTTTATATTGATACTTATAAATGATTTCCTTAATTTCATTGAGATAATGAATTGGGTGTTTGCGATTGAGGTCTCCATATTTGGTTGTGAGAATAAAGTGGTTGAGGAAGTGTTTGAGAGGTTACTTAAATTTATATAATTTTATAATATAAAAGTATTTTATGCTTTAAATTCTTATTTATAGATTTCAAAATTATTTAATTAGTTTAAAAACTTAAATTCTACTTTTATCGGTAAATAATATAATATGTTATAGTCTTTCAATGTTATACAATTTTTTTAATAAAAAATGAATTAAGATAATCAAGTTTCGAAGTATTCAACAATATTGTGGGCAAACATAAATATTATTCAACAAAATAAGTATTATATGTAGGTCATTTAGCCTTCTTTTTTTTTTTTAACCTCTTTTCATTAAGTTTTTTATATTATTACCCAAAAGTTTACATTAACTTATTTTTACTATTATTTCATTAATCTCTCATTAATTGTCTGAGCTTACACCACACCTTTCTTTCTTCTTCATGTCTTTTAGCATACCCACTATTTTAGTATTAAAAATAAAAGCAAAATAATAATAATAATTAAGAACTAATAGTAATAACTAATCAGATAAGGCACTGGAGCAGAAGGCAGAACTGAATGGAGTTTTCCAGCGTGGTCAGTTTGCACACATGGGTTGTTTTGGCTGAGATTTCATGTTGGGCTTGGCCATGAGGGTTGAGTATTTTAGTAGGTCTCTAACTCGGTGGTTCTCTCCACTTGGGCCTATCCAATTTTGCTTTCTCATTGTGAGCCCTACAAAATGGACAAAACTACCATATATTGCCATGGATTTTTATTCCACATGAACTTCAGTTGTTAGTAGAAATAAAATGAATCCATAAGCTTTAATAAATATTTATGATAGGTTTTGGATATTAATTTTCATGGGCTTTAAATAACAACTTGTATAGTTTCTCATAATTTTTGCTATGGATTATTTTTGTAAATGATATTTTCTTTGGGGCTTTTAAATAATGACCTCCAATATTTCTTGAGAATAATATTTATCATGGGTTTTAAATAGAGGCAATATCCATGGGTTTCAAATAAAATATGGTAACAACCACTATAATGGAATAATGTGATATTCTCATGGGTTTTTCTATAGATAATCATAATGGGCTTGTAAGGTGAATAATTACCCTAAGTTTTGGAAATAAATATTATGAATGTTGTGATATAAATAGTGACCATTGGTTCTTATTATATAAATTCCATGAGTTTATATTATGATTGAAATAAATAAATGTCATAGGTCTAAAATAAATAATCATAAATTTCCATGGGTTGTTATATTAGTAACACAAATTCATAATTCTCCATGGGTTTGATATATGTTTGCCATGGGTTTTGGAAAAATGAATAGTGTTATGTAACATAAATAGTTACCATGAGTTTATAATATGCTATGAAATAAATAAATATTATGGGTTTAAGATAAATCATAACTTTCCATGAGTTTTTATATTAGTAACACAAATTCATAATTCTCAATGGGCTTGATATATGTTTGCCATGGGTTTTGGAAAAATGAATAGCGTCACGTAACATAAATGGTTACCATGGGTTTTATAAGATAGATTTCATAGGCTTGTAATATTGTAGTAATAGGTTTAAGAACTTAAAACATTGTTAATCATTAGACTTTAAGTGAAATACTTATGATATAGTATTTTGCCAAGTATTGATAACTTTAAGCTTTTTACAAAATAGTAACAAGTAGCTAGCTTGGGCTTTTAATATTGCCAATGAGAATTAGGCTTTTGATATTACCAATGAAAATTGGGCTTTTGAAATATTGTCAAGCAAAAGTAGCCTTGGGATTTAAAAAAGAATGTGATGTGTGAATTGGGCTCATAGGGCCAGTTTTGGGCTTAGTTAAATAATGATAATAAAATTAGATAAGATATGAGTTTTTTGGGTTTTTTTGTGATAGTTTATATCATGACCCAATTTAGATAATAAGATATGAAATATTTATGGTTAACATAATAATAGGGCAAAAATATTTGGGAAAGTCCAATAACTTATTAGTGGTGTTTGAAAATAAATAGTTGATACTTAAATAATATTAGGTGTAAAAAAAAAATATACCCTAACAGCCTATATGGTGGTTATGGGTTCCTAGTCATATTTAAGATTCGGTGCACTTTGGATTTCTTATTCAAAGCTTTAGAATTGTGTTTTAGATTTGTTGTTGTGGGTGGGAGAGTAAATCGAGGAATGGTGACAATAGCATCTTCAACGACGTGTGACGATGTTCGTGGCAAGTGGCCAGTGACTAGCAGTGTGTGTGGTGAGGTGGCTAGATGGGTGCTAAGTGCTAACTATTCTAAAGACGGGTCTTGATTTTTTATTTCTGAAAGGATATAAATGAGTTGTTATTGTGTGTGGTAAGTTGTATTGGTTTTTAGTAAAATGTTGATGTGGCACACTCATATTGGATGCTATAAACTAAGCTTTTACGCCAAATCCGATCCCAATTTAAACTCTTTAATTTAAGTGAGGTCAGTGTAATCTATTTCTAACTTTCTATTGGTCCATAACATTTGCTTCAACCAAGAATCTCCTCTCGTTTCATTGAAAAAAAAGTATAAGAAAAGAAGTATATAGAGATTAGATATGTATAATTTCCTTTGTATCATGCAGAAACTATAATTATATACAACATCCATCAACTCCACACTCTCCCTCACTTCCATGACCTGGTTTCTTCTTCTTCTTCCCAAAACATGCCTTTCACCTTCCCTACCCTCAACGGCTCTCACTTTGGACCAATTGCATCCCCAACTCCGTTAATACCCACTACAAGAAAAAAAAGCTATTTTGCAACAAAGAGACATTATAGTAGCAATAAACATAAATATGTGTATATTACTCTTGTTGCAATAGGAACTTAAAAATACTAATATATTGCATCAATATTTTATTTGTTGCAATAACTTGCAATAACCTCGTTGCAATAGACTAATCCCCTCTTGTGTTTTATTTTCCCCAATTTTCATTACCTGCTATTACATAATTTCCCCTTTCCCTTCTATCTGGCACACTTTTCCTCTTTCTTTTTCCTACTCTCTCAATCCACTGTTTTGCTTTACAAAATCAAAATCTGAGAGTGTGGAGCCTAATGATGTTGCAATAAATTATAGCAACAATATTTTTTTGTTGCAATAAAGTATTTTTAATAATAATAAAAAAAATTTATTGCAACAAACGCTATTGCAACAAAATTTTTGTTGCAATAGCCTATTGCCATAGAGTTTATTGCACCAATGTGCATCAAAATCTTTTCATTGCAATAAGATTTTATTGCAACAAAAAAGTACGTTCAATAGAGTTTTTTACTTGTAGTGACCATTCATGCCCTTTGATCTTTCTCAAAAGAAGGAGATCATCACGCTGATCATCTGTGGCGACTCCAGGAATTTTTTCCAAGGTGTTCCTCAACAAGTATAAATTACACAATCTAATAAAAAGAAAATTTTATATATTGACAATAACAACAATCAAAAAACACACAAATATATAAAGTTTACATTTGTCTTTTACAAGTTTTTTTTCTTGTAGTGACCATTCATGCCCTCTGATCTTTCTCAAAAGAAGGAGATCATCACGCTGATCATCAGTGGCGACTCTATGAATTTTTTCCAGGGTGTTCCTCAACAAGTATAAATTACACAATCTAATAAAAAGAAAATTTTATATATTGACAATAACAACAATCAAAAAACACGCAAATACATAAAATTTACAATTGTCTTCTACGAGTTTTTATATTTTGAAATTGTTGCATGATAGTCTCATTATCAATGCTACAAGCTACATCTTTTTCAATAAACACAACCATAATTCTAACAAAAGAATAAACAATAAATTATAAGTTTATTTGAATATTAATAAAATTATTAATTAATTATTGTTGTTTAGTTGTTTCATTAATTTGTTTGTCTTTTAAACTATAATTTGTTATGTTGTTATTTCATTAATTATAAAATTATTAATTATTATTTAGCCTAACATAATTTAATTTGTCTATCTTTTATAATATATTGGTTTATTATACTGCTTTACTTATTGTTGTTTAGCCTAACAATAAACTATATTGCTTTAATTTATTTGTCATTAATTATATTGTTTTAATTTGTTATATTGTTTAGCCCTATGTCCTGTGCACATTACACTAAAAGAGCCACTGATGTGCACATTATTTACACATCCCATGTGTAGCACAATAATTAAAGCAGTGTGCAGCCCGGCCCCATGTGGCCGTGTGGCCATCCCACCCCACCCTATTCAACAGACAAGCACGCCTAATGCCTGATGAGTGATGCCCTTGACAATCAGAAAATTTCACAATCACACATTACACTAGTCTAAGAGATAATATCTCACCAACACCAACACACTACACACACCAACATCAACAGATAAGATAAACTAATAAAGCCAAATTCAAAAAGTTATAAACAGACAAAACATTAATAAAGGTAAAGTTAGACTCACAGTTCAAAAGAGAGAGTTAGGCTTATTAAAGAATAAAGAGAGAGAGAGAGTTTTAGTCATTTTAGAATTTTCATTTCATTCAAATAGAGAGAGAGAGAGAGAGAGAGAGAGAGAGAGAGACAGTGCGAGACTGAGAGAGAGTTAGAGAGAAAAAAAGAAAGAGAAGTTAGCTTAGTAAAATGAAATACCTTGAGGGAGGGAGCGGCGTTGCTCTTGCTCTGAGGGACGATCTAGACTGGACCGATCCGATCTCCCTCTGGACTGGACCGATCTGATCTGGATTGGACTGGACCGGACGACGACAACGATCTCCGTCTATTGGCTTGAGGCTCAAGCAATGAGCTCCGTTTGGTCTGGACTGGACTGGACTAGACGACAACGATCTAGGCTAGACCGATCCAATCTTCGTCTGTTGGCTTGAGGCTCAAGTGGCATTGCTCTTGCTTTGAGGGACTAAGGCATTGCTGTCTTTAGGTTTGCTTTGGGAATTTTTATTTATTTATTTATTTTTATTTTTTTTATAAAGCCTTAAGTGATTTCTGATTTGGAAGTGATTTCTGATTTAGTGATTTGCTCTATATTGGGTTTTTTTTTTTTTTTGGAGAATCCGTGGTACCTCTGTAATCTGTTGGGCTTGCCGTGGGCTTGGCACAGTTACATTTCTTTTTTTTTTTTTGGCTTGAAAGTAGAGCAAATAAATTTTTTTTTTTTTTTTTTTTAATTTGAGGGTGTTCCTAATTTTGTGATTGAGGGTGTTCCTACTACAGAGCAAATATAAAAAAAAATTTAACTATTATATATAAATTTTTTTTTTCAGGTTTTTTTTTCAGCTCAGGGTGTTCTTAGGAACACCCTGAGCTATACGTGGCGTCGCCACTGCTGATCATATGATTTGCCCTTGTTTTCATTCTCTAGTGTGTTTTCTCTACTATTGGGTGACACACAAATTGAAGAGCAATTGGGTTAGACTAGTCATCAACCCACTCCCACCACCACAAGAGGATGATATAGCTAAGGAGGTGTTTGGGCTTGTAGTCTCTCTTTTATTTCTTTCCATGTCTGACTAGTCATCAACCCACTCCCATCAGCACCAGAGGATGTCAACCCACTCCTACCACCACTAGAGGATGATATAGCTGAGGAGGTGTTTGGGCTTGTAGTCTCTCTTTTATTTCTTTCCATGTCTTTATACATAAAAACATTAATGGTCAAATATTTATATTGTGTCTTTATACTATTTATATTGCAAAATTTTAAGATGAACAAAGATTAATTACTATTTTATATGTAAATGTATTTGATTAAATAGTAAATAATATCTTTTAATACAAAATTCGATATGCTTGTTGAGTAAAATTAAAAAAAGTGTAAAAAAATAGTAAAAAAAAATGAGTGATATAATATTAATAAAAAAATTACCCCTGTAAATGATTATGAGAGAGAGACATAAAAATAAATTCATCTACCAGTTAATACAAGATGATGATTTGATACTTTAACATAACGTAAATGTAATTGTTTGGTGGGTTCTATTTAGCTCAATTGGTAAAGTCTCTGATGGTTGAATAAGAGATCTGAGATTCAAACATCGTCAAGACCAAAAATTGATTGGTATTTTGGTCTGATAATAAAAATTATTGATAAGAGCCAAAAGTTAATACAACAAACCATTTAGGTACTTGAAATCATTTTAAAGAGAATTCTCATTAAATCATCAGCTTGTGTTAAAACCATACAAAAGCATCAAATAGATAAATATAGTTTTGTTTTTCCCTTATGTTTCAATGAGTTTTTATTATGAACAAACCTTTTTAAATGAGATTAGTAAAATTGGTCAACGTGGCAAAAGTATATGTAAAGGTTGTTTTTGTTGCTACCCAAAACAAAAAGGAAAGCCCAATACCCATGGGCCGCTGAATAAGGAATAAGAAGCCAGCAAGGATCAAGGGAAGGTCACGAAGGCCCATGCAAAATCGACCACCTTACAAAAAAACCCTAAAAGAAAGAAGAAAAATGATTGGAGCACAAGATTTTTTACAATTAATTGTCACAATTGTGATGTGACAGAGTGTAATTGGTGAAAAAAAATTAAATATTGTGCCCAAAATATGAGTGTATGGAATCTTGTAACTCAATTAGTACTTTCTAGCGTTTTCAATCGAGATATTTAGGGTTCAAATCTTCTATCTTCCAACTACTAAATTATCAAGAAAATGAAAAAAAAATTCAGCTGATAATAATAATACCCTCAGTAGAATTGCAGAAAAGCCTCTATTGACAATGAAGCCTCTATAATTGCTTGGTACATCTAATTTGGAAACATTTATGTCAATAAATCCGATAATCTTCATTTCAGCCTTTTCTAACTGATAATGTTTTTCATTTTTTTTGAGACCTTTTAACTAATAATAATGTTGATTCTCAATAATAATAATGTCGAAACAAATCTAGTTTATTGTCAGACGAGATTTATCCATTAAAAAATCAAGTTAGAGCTTTACTAATGAAATATCACTTCCTGCATTCTTGAAATTAATCGCAAATTTATCATTCATTCATTGTCTGGGAACACATTCTATGTCAATCCAAATTTAGCCCTCTTAAGTACGCAAAACAACTTCTCTCTCTCAAAAAAAAAAAAAAAAAAAAAAAAAAAGGTACATTAAACAACCACAGTCCATTGAGACGTACTTTTGCCCACTGGGCCACTATATACAAAGTCCTAATTACAGGGAGGGAGTCTCTGACCATTTTTTTTTTTTTTTTTAAATTAACCTTTTAGTCTTATTTAACAGAATCTCTGGTTTGGCTAAGCATGTGTGGAGATTGACTTAAAATTCTGAAAATTATGAGAATTATCATTGACATCAAATAAGTTAGCTTTTCGTTCTTGGATACAAATAGAAAATAGAAAAGAAAAGAAAGCTTTGCTCCATTGTGTTAGTTCATCACCCTTCCTTGTTTTGATGAAATTTCATCATGCTTCCTAAACATGGTTGTCTAACGTTTTTGTACGTATAGAAAGCATTAAAATGAGAAAGAATCACTCAGAATATACTAAAATCATAAATGCTAAATCGTTACAAGAAAATTTCAAACCAAATTTATCCCACTTGAGTACTAATCATTATGCCAGTTTTTTCAACATTCATAGATTTCTCTAGATCAGGCTCTGACGTTGATTGACATGGAGGCTTATAAATGTTTGTTTCCAATACCCCCATCAAGAAGATGTTGTGATCTATGAAGAATGGATATTAGACTGTTAAATTCTCTGTTTACTTCTTTTGAGTGCGATTAGTCAATGAAGAGGGCCATAGACCAAACAGTACCATGACTCCTTTTTTAGGAATGCCTAGTATGAGGTCCAGAACTATCAGCAAAGATGGCTTTATACAGCTTGTCACCACTCACCTGTATGAAAATGCCTAATTTTGACAATTATGTGCAGGAAAAAAAACAAAACAAAAAAACTCAGCTCCAATAATCCTACACAAAAGTGAAAAATTCTTTTCCATCAAATTTATAAATGGCACTTCTTTCGCAAGAAACCAACAAGCCTAAAGGTCATGCGTTTGAGTTCTGACTAGATCTAGCCTAGTCTAGTTAGATAGGGATTATCTTGACTGAAAATATTAGTCCAAGGTAACCTGGCCAGACCGAGGGGAAGAAATTCCTGACAAATGAAATTGAGGACAAAAAGAGCAACTCCATGTATTGTTTCTTATCTTCCTCATTACTTTCCATACTTTATCAAATTCTTTTAGCAAAGAGGTGTGGAAAAATTAAAAAGAAAGAAAAATAAAGCACTTTATAGTATATTCCAATATATCATCTCAACTCCAAAAACATATTGGATCACGTAGCTGGATACATGTATATCCTCAGCAGGGTCCCTACCAGTGGACATCAGCTTCAGAAAATGAAACCGCCACTTGGGATTCCCATGTGCTTTTATTTTATTTTATTTTTATATATTACTTAAGTGTAAAGGAAAACATAATTACACTGATACCCACATGGTAATAAACCAGACCCAAATTAGACATTTTAACACAATACTGATTGCTACTATATAGCTATAAATTGCACTCTTGAATTCTATAATCTAAACATCATTGAGGTCTCAAATAATTCTATTATATTGTCTGACTATATGAGTCATGTCTGATTTTCAAGAACAGTTGCAATATTTTAAGCCCTCTATTCCTTCCTCAGAAATAACTAGAGATATCAACATGATGAACCAGTTAGTGCAGCCAAATGCAAGCATTATGGGGAATTTCAGTATTACAGACTTAACTGTGGATGATTTCTTGAGTTTCCAACAACTTGAATGTCAGTCAGGCATGGCTCAAAATCTTCCTGGTACTTCACATTCCAACAGCCTCAATGAACTGCCAATTGTCTATGCTATCACTTCAACAAGAGATGTTTTTCATGAAAGCAAGAAGAGAAAAGTAATGGAACTATCAACAAGCAGCTCAGAAAGCATTTCTTTAGCTGCTTCTGGAGATGACTTGAAAGATAACAATAGTTCTACAAAAAAGAATGTTTGTGTCATTTTTTTGTTTTGATTGTCTTTCCTTTCTAATACAACTTTAAACCTTTTCTTTCTACAAAAAAGCTGAGTTTATAATTTATTTTTGATGTTTGCAGAGCTTAAGAAAAGGAAAGAAAAGGAGCAGTGAGAAGGAACGTGACAAACAAGGGGAAGTTGTTCATGTTAGAGCCAAAAGAGGTCAAGCTACTGATACTCACAGTTTAGCAGAAAGGGTATATTTGCATGTTATTGAATATATATATTTACTAATTAAATAAATAGATATTGATTATAATCTATTGTTCTTCATATCAATATAAATAAATTTATATATGGATGTCGTTGAGAAGTTGAAATACATTACCCTTCTTTGGATCAGGTGAGAAGACAGAAAATCAGTTACAAGTTGAGATGTTTACAAGAACTTGTTCCTGGATGTCATAAGGTACATACAATTAATTATTTTTGTTATTTTGTGTGTGTGTGTGTGTGTGTGTGCAAGTATATGTGCGTATCTTTGTGTGTTCTTTATATAACATGACCTGGAAATTCACAGGCAATGGGCATGGCAGTGATGTTGGACGAAATTATCAATTATGTCCATTCATTGAAGAATCAAGTTGAGGTAATTAAGTTGAAAATAAAGAGAAGGTGTAAACATGATGATGCTGTTGTCTTAATGTTTAAATCACTAGCTATTAAAAAAAAAATTTCTCTTTTCTTCCTGAAATTCAGTTTCTTTCCATGGAGCTTGCGACTGCATGTTCTTCCTATAACTTGATCTTGGAAACTGGAGCTACTGAAAAAGCACAGGTACTATATCAACAGAATGACATATTTGCTACAAAATTTTATTTGACCAGTTTATGTGGGACTAACAGTTAAAACATTGCTGTTCGGGTGCTTATTTTGTTTCAAGAATAACGTAAAAGTCTTACAATCTGGGAAATGAACTACTCAATGTAACAGTCAATAGTGATTTCAACTTGCCTATTTCAATAATTTAGAGTCTATTTGCCATTTCTCTCTTTTAACTTACTTACTTCTTCCTAAAAAAAAAATAAATAAAACTTATTTACTTAGATACAATTTTTTTTTTAATGTACAAATATATTTTAACAAACATTTATCAAATAAGAAATCAGCAAAAAGTTGAATCCAAACGCACACCTAAATATAATTTCCACACTGTTTTATGTACATATGCATATAGTTGTAGACAGATATGAAGGCATGCAAATTAAATCTATGTGTTCATGTCTAAGTGTTTGGCTTTAAGATGGTAGTGTTTAATGTTTGATGGTGCAGGGGACTAATTCTTTAAATCAGTCACATGGGATGGAGAACTTGGTGAGGGACCGATATGGAGAGCAAAATTGCTTGCACTCTACATGGCCCCTTTGAATGCATTTTTGGCCCTTACTCCAGCAGTTGCTACAAACACACATGAATATGTTCCCCATCTCTCACACCCACAAATCAAGTCTGTTCCCATTTACTAGGCAAACATGCTATTGATTTTTGCATCTTTTTTTCGTAGGACTAAGAACAAAACTACAAAAAAAAATCTGTAATATCTCTCTCTCTCTTCTTGTCAATTTGTAAGGGCTGAATATCCATATAGTTTTGACTGTCTAAAAGTATACACTATGTATTGTGGTTCTTAGCATATCCTATGTATCACTCACTGTTGCCATGTTGGCAAGAGCAGTTAGAGCACAAACTGGTTTCGGTGGGTGGGACCTGGACCTGAAATATTGCTTGTAAGTCTTGTGTTTGTTGACAAGTTAACATGGCGATATTATAATATTATTTCGACAACTTTGCGACCAGTACTGATCGAACCTATAGTACTCAATTCAATCTGTTATTTCTTGGTGTGGAAGGGAAAGAGAAAAAATTCCCAAGTGTTCAAAATATCTACTAATCATTGTATGGACTTGCCTGATTACATAATCTTGGATATTTTCTGATCATTAAGGACACATAAATTATTAATTTACCATTTAAGCATGTGCAGGTTAAGTTATTCATGCTTCCACTCATTGGATGTCTCTCCTCATCCCTTGGATAAGCTGTTGCTCTAAACTCTTAAATATATATCTTGTGAAAACTTTAACATAAAAATTTAAAAAAACAAAAACAAAAGCTATTGTTATAATTCAACCCTAACTATTTACATTATATCCACGACTTAACAAGTTATAAGGCATCATTCTCATTCAATTGGACTGATCGTTATGGTGAATTCATATTTATATTGAGTTCTATACCATTTGAAAATAGTAAGTTAATTGTCCATTAATCACATGCATTTTGAATATAAAATTTAAACCAATATGACTGATTGATCCACTACTCCACTCTATGATTTACTCATAACAATCAATACCTTAATTTACTCTTCATGTTATAGATAGTGAATTATACTTTCCAACACATCTTCTCAAATTTGTACACAAAAATCATTGTTTAAAATGAGTCCAAATCTTGAAATTGTTTTCAAAATTAGCTTTCACTGCTCGTGTGCAAGGAAAACAACTAACAAAGGCAAAGCTTGATTTATGAACTAAGGTACTTGATGTGGAATAAACAACACAAACTTTTCTTGAATAGGAAGATCGTCAGAAGTCAACTCATAAGAAATTGTAGTAAGGATCAAAATTCATCGATTTTGGTCATGATCTACACTACTTTTTGGGAAAATTCCTCTATGTAGACTTCCATTAAGTTAAATTTGCTATTTATGGTAAATTTTATTTTTGTTATAATTTTTTAAGGGTAAAATGCCTTAACACCTCCTGAACTTTAGGGTTGTTGCACTTAAACCCCTTGAACTTTTATTTTTGCCAATTTAATACATAAACTTTAGTACCATAGAAATAGACCCCCCCCCCCCTAAATTTTATTTTAGCTAATTCAATACATAAACTTTGATACTGTACCAATAGTCCCCCTAAACTTTTATGTTGTTGTAGTAAGACCCCTTCATTTTAGTTTTCTCTTTCCCCATAATAATTTGGTACAAAAATAGGATAAATTGGGGGGGGGGGGGGAATTAAAGGATCTTATGATTACATTATCAAAGTTTATGGACTGCATTGGTGAAAGATAAAGTTAAGGGGGTTTATTTGCTGTGCGCAGTACAAAAGTTTATGTTCTAAATTCGCTAAAATAAAAGTTTAGGAGTGTAAATACAACTAAACTAAAGTTTAGGAGTTGTCAAGACATTTTTTTTTTTTTTTTTGAGAAAGACACATGACTGAAACACACACACATGCTTCCCCATTAAAAAAGTAATATTTTTAATTAATATAAGAAGAGGAAAATGAGTGAAGAGATTGAGGTAAACTCAAATTTGAGAAAGTAGAACACAAATATTAATGTAGTCATATCTTAATAGCCTACATCCACGACACGCGAAATTTAAAAGGTTAGAATCTTTTCTTTCACTTGCATTAATAACACACTATGATAAGCTCGTATTTGTAATGAGATTTATACAATGTGAAGATAGAAAGTCAAATAGTTGATAGTTCCACGGTTTGCTCCTTAACCATTCTTTGCATATAAGCTATTGTGATCCTTTTGACTTTTGGAGTTTTTATAATTTATACAACTCCATTTACATTGAAAATTAAATGAAAGGTTACAATTTTGACAGTTTATCAATACTCAAACAAACATAAATTAGTATAGGTATTCATTGAAAATATTGACAATATCAAGAGTCTTGTAACTTAACTGGTATCTCTTGATGTTTCTAACAGAAACATCCTGATTCTGATTTCAAATCCCCCATTCGCAACTATCAATGCATAAGAAAAGAAAAGAAAAATTGTGATGAGATGGTTAAACTTTTTTTTTTTTTTTTTGAAATGGAAATGTGGATTTCATTCAACAAGCGAAATTGAAATACAACTGAGGGAAAGTACTCTGCTAGCAAGGCAGAATTAAGGAAGGTCTTGATAGCGAAGTTGCTGGTGCAGAGGAGGGGGCATTCCCTTCCAAGCTTGTGAGGTTCCAAAAGACCTTGCAAAAGTAGCAAGGTCATGAGCGTCTTTGTTATAGTCCCTTTTCAGATGCTGCAATTTCCAAATGCAAAAGTGGTCAAGGGAGATGAGGATTCCCTAGAGGATGTGGCCAAATTCCCCACCAAACTTCTTAGAGTTAATGAACTAGACTATGGACAGGGCATCAGATTCTATGATGATCCTAAAGACTTGCAGTTCCTGGGCGAGCAACATGCCATTCTCGAAGGCAATGGCTTCAATGGTTTCGATAGGGTGAGACGCTTGCAGAGATTTACACATGGTAGCAGCAATATGACCATTGGAGTCATGAATAATAACACCAATGCTGGAGGGTCTACCATCATCAGAGGAGGTTCCATCCACATTTATCTTGTGGTAACCAGGTGGGGGAGGGGTCCAAGAGGAGGCTTGGGTCTTTGGAGGAATTGTTGCAGAGATTGCGCCTTTGTAGTCTTTAGCTAATCTGATGGCAGAGTCCCAAATTTGATGAGGGAGTGAGGATGTTGATTCATGGACTATTTGGTTGCGATTGTGCCAGCTGAGCCAGGCTGTGACCAGGAAGGCTTTTAGATCCTGTGTAGAGCTATTGGACATGAGCTGGAGGGCTAGGTCTGAGAAGTCCCAAGAGCTGTCTATAAGGTTGATGGGGCAATTTTGCTAGTAGCCCCAGATAGATTTGGGAATGTCACAATGGAAGAGGGCGTGTGTGGTGCTTTCAAGGCATTGATCGCAGGCAGGGTAGTAGCCATTTGTGTTCACTCCCCTGATTCTAAGGTTTTGCATCATTGGTAGAGCACGGGTTGCCATAAGAGCTTTCTCCTCCATGAGATGGTTCTATTATTGTGAGTGCAGTGTAGTAGGCGCTTTTGACAGTGAATTCCCCTCGCTTGTTACCAATCCAGATTATTTTATCTTCAGGGAGGGAGTAGCTGATTGGTATGTTTAGGATAGTATTGGCATCAAAAGGAAGGAAGGTTCTTCTTACCAAGTCAGCTTTCCATCTCCTTGTGTCTGGATCAATGAGAGCAGATACCATGGGGAAGTCATCAAAGTGGTGCAGAAGAGGGGAGATGACTTTGTAAGTGGATGGAGTTGGCATCCATCTGTCTTCCCATATGTGTATCATTTTGCCATTCCTAACATGCCATCTGGTGCCCTTTTTAATGACCTCAATGCTACTGTGGATACTTCGCGATGCATATGAAGGGTTGCAGCCAAGCTTGGAGTTGAGAAAATCCGAAGAAGAGAAATATTTGGCTCTGTATATCCTTGAGATGATAGAATTCAGATTGTTTAGGATCCTTTAGGCTTGCTTGGCTAGCATGGCAAGATTGAAAGCTTAGAGGTTCCTAAATCCCATTCCCCTCTCAAATTTGGATTTGCACATCTTTTTCCATGCAACCTAGGCGATTTTTGCTTCTTGTTGCTTTTGACCCAACCAGAAGTTCCTCATCATGCCCTTAAGGTCTTCACAGAGTCCCTTTGGGAGGAGGAAGCAGCTCATGGAATAGGTAGGGACAACTTGTGCAATGACTTTAATGAGAATTTCCTTGCCCCCTAGACAGAACATCTTTTCTTTCCAGCCAGACAGTTTTTTACCAACCCTTTCTTTAATTTCAGCAAAGATTGCATTTTTGGACTTTCCAATGATGGATGGCAACCTGAGATATTTAATGTGACAGGAACCTTGCATAGGTCCAAGGATCGAGCATCTCATCTTTAGTTTCTTGAGGGGTGTTCTGGCTGAAGAAAATGGATGACTTGTCAATGTTAATCTTCTGTCCAGAGGCTGCTTCATACTTTCTGAGGATCTCAGTTAATATGTGGCACTTTTGGCTGTTGGCTTTGCAGAAGAGTAAGCTGTCGTTAGCAGAGAATAGGTGAGTGACATAGGGGCATCCTCTACATATGGAAATTCCATTCAACTCCTTAGATCTAGTTGCATAGTGGATGAGGGAGGAAGATGCTTCTGCACACATAAGAAAGAGATAAGGAGAAAGGGGGTCTCCTTGCCGAAGTCCCCTCGAAGGAGTAATGCAGCCATGAGTAGAGCCATTAATAATGATGGAGTACGAGACAGTAGTAATGCAATGCATGATTAGACTTATCCATTTTTCATGGAAGCCAAGCTTTTCCATAGCAGCCTCAATGAAGCACCATTCTACTCTGTCAAAGGCTTTGCTCGTATCAAGTTTCACAGTCATTGAGCAATCCATCCCAATTCTCTTATTGTTAAGGTAGTGCATAATTTCAAAGGCAGTGAGGACATTGTCAATGATTAAGCGTTCGAAAAGAAATGCACTCTGATTCTCTGATATGATATGGAGAAGGATGGCCTTGAGCTGATTTGCAAGAACTTTGACAATGATTTTGTACACCACATTACTAAGACTGATGGGTCTGAACTCAGTCATTTTAGTGGGTAGCTTTGTTTTGGGTATAAGGGTGATGTTGGTTAAACCAACCTTTTAATAATGAATGATTATAATATTAAAGTTTCCATATTGGAGTTACCCACTTTAACTCTATAAGGATCCTGATAGGCTGATCCCACGGATAGTGTTTTATTTCTTTTTATTTCCTTTTGCTTTTGTGTTTGTTTGTGATGTGATTGACTTTTCCAAGCAATATTTGTTATAAATAAATGCTAAAAAAATATCTCAAATGTCGATCAATGGGAGGAACATCACCATTCAATTAAATTGCTTCATCATGAAGGTTTGTAATATCTAAATCATAACAACATCCAGTAACAACATCCAGAAATATAATAAGTTTTTTTTCTTTGGAAATTAAGCCATGAATATCTGTTTGTAAAATAATTGTTTGGTCTTTAGTACTATTTCACATAACCAATGACTTCATCAGATGGAAAGGTGCAGTATACATTTGATGAACAACCAGCTTTCAGCCTTTAACACAAAGTTAGTCTTCCGACAGCCAACAAGGATAATAAATGAATAGGTTAGGAAGGTGTCCCACAATACAAATGGATAAATAGAATCTAATGGATTTTGCCAATTCAATAGTGAAATGATTGAAAATGAAGGAATATAGTATAGTTTTTGGAACAATTTAAAGCAGATGCATTGCATCCAAAGGTATTAAGATTGAGAGAGAAATGGGCCATGTTATGCTCACAAGAGAATGGAACAAGGTGGGTTCTCAAATTTCTTTCATTAAAAGGCTATTGAACTTTTGAAGTTTGTAAAATTTAAAATGATCTTTTTCTTTGACTCTTTTTTTACCATTTTTCACTTGGCATTTTGTAAGTTCATGCACTATGAATAGGGAATTAGTCGAGTACTGAGGGCATTTCGATTCAAATGAAATAAAAGAAATAAAAAATAAGAATGATTATTGAAAAGTTTGATGATACATGTATTGGTGTTGATCATCAAGCACTGAATACGACAAGTAGTCATTTCAACTTTGCATAAAATGAGCAATATCAATTATCAAGGACAAATAATGTTAAAAGTTCTTTTGTAATTTATTAAGATCGGCAAATTGTGATTGAAATAGTATAAATTTTACATGAGCTCATCATTAATTTCATTCCAATCATGACAAACTACGTTAAACAATTATTGTGTCTCTAAATTTATATATATAAAAAAGAAAGTCCTATACCTGCAAGCTATCACAGGAAAGAAAAGAAAAATAAAATCCCTTTTATACACCATGCATGATATGAGTATTGTATAAAAAAGCAGTGCAACTCATCAAAAATAAAAAAGCAGTGCAGGACAAGGACTGAATTGACTTCTTTTGTATGAGATATAAATTGGAAGACTCTGGAGTCTGGATATAAGCACTTATGTGTGTATGTGTGTGTCAATGTCAATGTCTGTGTCTGTGTAGTCACTGTACTGTATGTGTTGACCCATGTCTAGGTGCAAGTGAACACAAGGACATAGAAATGACTCATTGGAAAAATGTGTGTCCCCACTACTTTTGAACATAATCCATTCATTGATCCTTATGTCTGTACGGTAATTGGCTCAGATGATGTAAATAGGTACTTCTTACTTCTTAGTAATGGTCTTGGTTTGAGGCTCAGGCTTGCATAATGCACAGATTTTCCTCCACATGTTTAACAACCTTTAATGAATATAGGATTTTGCTAATGTGTATTTTAAAGGAACACAATAATTTTTATTTTTGAAAAAAAAAATTTTAAAAATTAAAAAAGTATTGACGATTTTTTTAATTTTTGAGAAAATGTTTCCAAAAATGATAAGACACACATTAACCAAATCCATAACTATATAAGCACAGTTTTTTTACTATTTTATTTTTGAGTACATGCATGATATTTTTTTCCCAACTTTGTAGTGTGGATCATACAAATTTTTTTTAGTTACAGTAAGAGAGAGCAAGGATCTGAATCTGAATGTTTTTATAAAATACATTATAAAGTGTCAATTGAATTATAATACTCTTGAAATATACTATACATGATGATGCAAAAGATTTTCAAACTATTGGAACCTTTATTAAGTTGGCCCATCCTAAATTACTTTAAAAAGTTTTTTATTTGTTCATTAGTGGAATGATTACTTTGCACGTCAAATTAGTATTTTCTTTGTAATAAGGGTCAGGACTTAAGACCCTTTTTGAAAAAAAAAAAAAAGGACTTAAGACCCTTGTAGGCTAGCTCAGTGACGAGAACCAATGTTAAATTCATTCTCCTCCACTTATAGTAATAATTTGTAATTAAAAAATGAAAATGATTTATAAAATAAGTCAGCTTATATATAGATTTTTAAAGACTTTTTGTATTAGATACATTTGTATTATACACTTTTTTTTTAAGTAAAAAAAGTCTATGGATTTAAACTATCCTAAAGGGATACTAAGAAATAAAGCCACAGAAAATAGAACCTACCACTAGCACGTGTAGAGTAATTGTATCACATTTTAACTAACCAAGCTCAAAATTAACCCATATTAGTTATGTAAAGTTGTGTAAAAATACACGATTACTACAGTAATGGTGTAAATTTATACTGACGCTATTCATTTTGCATTTAGTTTTTTATTCTTTATTTATGTATTTCAATGATGAAAGAAGAGAGTGGATGGTAGTTGTTATGTGCGAAGAAGAGAAACAATTAAAAAATTAATAAAAATTAATATTTTAATGAAATGTAATGTAAAATAGATAATTTGATGTGATGTTTTCTGAAAAGTAAGTATGTAAAATAGAAAAAGTAGATTCTTATACTAAAATAGACATGAATTTTTCACGAGTTGATACAAATGCTCTAGAAGAAAAATGAAAAAAAAGGCAAGGGGGATAGAATCAAAATCAGAATGGTTTAGCTATGCTTATCCATAAAATAAAAAAATTATAACGTCACTATCAAAATTGTTGGGTCAATATGAGAAGGCAAGCAAACAGAAATTTGGGCCAATCAACTTAGATTAAAATATAGACGGGAGTCAAGCCTACCATTAGCTCCAATACAAAAATGGAGGCTAGTGATGCATCGTCAAGAACCACTCAAAGATACTTACATTCACAAAAAAGAAGACATTGATTAAAATTTTTTTTTCCTTAATTACAATTACAATACAACAAAATGAGGAAAGAAGAAGGAGGTGGTGAATGGAAGAGAGAGAGATGGACCACTTCGTATTACCCCACACACACAATAACAACCTTTTAAATATGCTGTTTTTAATAAATCAAAAGCTTGGACTCAAGTTAGAGGTATAAATCAGATTAACGAATGGCTTTAGGATAAGACTTTATAATAGGTGAGGGGCATGTCTAATATCCAAGCTTAAGCTAAGATAGAGAACCTACTCTAGCTAATCTAAGTGTATATGTGTATGAACCTCTCTTCTAGAGATTTGAACCTTGGCCCTTACCATCCTATCCACAAGAATTTGTATTTGTGGAGTGTCCATCACACCAAGAATATACAGTAGCAAAAACCTTGTTACTTAGCATTTAATGAGGTTCAAAATACTTTTCATAGTTTAAGGTAATTAGTCTAAACTTTTGGCAAATACATGGTGGGCTTTCATGGTTTCAAAGTGTGTGTTCTTTTATGTGTGTTGTGGCATGTACATTGTCTCATGAATTTTGCGAGTGTTTCAAGCCTACTTGGCAAAATTGATCTCTTAACTCTTAAGCCAATGGATAAGCTCAAAATGGAGCCTCTTTGCCCTCCATATCACACAGACACACACCTTAAAATTTTCCCATTAAAGATTACATGGGCTTACGACATGTGAAAATAATAAAAAAAGACACTACAAAATATTAGGCCCAACATCGTTGTGCTTTGCGATGTGTGGGTCTTGGGATGCATTAACAAAGATGGAATGAATTTACAAGTTAATGGATGAATAATTTATTTCTTAATTTTGACATTTTACATTGTAAATCCATCTTGAAATATGAGGTTAATTGTAAAAAAGTTACATTTAGGGTAGATATTTCAAAATCACCCAATACATTAACATGAATAACGATAACCCCAATTAACCCAAACTAGTCGCTAACTCGTGCGATGCACGAGAAAACTATTGAAAATGAGATTTTAAAAAAGAAAAATTTATTAATTTTAGTTTATATTGAATATTTATTTATGGTAGTTTAAAATATTATTTCAAATCTTCATTTCATTTTATTTTAGTTGGAATAACTTATATAATTAAATGAAATGCTTATGAATAAGAGATAACATTAATAATATACTATATATATTTAGTGATTATTCAAGATATCATTCAAATATGACAATTTTTTTTAAAAAAAAGAACAATATTAATACATTGAAACACAAAATACTATATTGTCCAATAGATATTACTACTTTAAAACTAAAACATGAGTAGTGATTTTTAATGGACTGGGGTAATAGCACAACTTTCAATAGGAAAAAATCCGATTTAAATTTTTTTGGAGTAACACCAGTAAAAATGCCAAAAGGAAGCCAGAAATTCCACTAGAAAATGCTACAAATACATTTGGGGTTTTTTTTTTTTTTTTTTTTTCATTGAGCAAGTACATCACTGTTTAGTAGAGTGTTAATACATGGAGGACACTCCTCCATCCGATGCATCATTGTCTAGTGTAGTGGGCCTTTTATTTTACAATGTTGGGCTGGGCTGCCTCCTACGGTACTAGGCCCAAGTGTTCTGAGTAAGAGAGTTAAGACCGGTCCAACTGCAACTCACTTTGGTCCGGCTTGTGTACAAACTATGCCCCTTTTGCCAGGCTACGATCACATACCCATGGCAGGCAGAACTGCTACGGATAAGTTATGGCAGGCAGGCATATAAAGACAAAATAAGGAATACTAGACAGAATAAAAGGAAGCAATAAGAAGTAACCTCGTACACAAAAAATAACAGAAATAAATGGGGAAATAATAATAATGGGCTTCTTGGATCACGGAAGGGAAAAGTCAGTCTGCCACGCCAAAGTAATGCTACAGAGCTGAAACCGAGAAGGGAAACCACTTCCTCAATGTGATTAATCTCCCCAGGAAAAGAAATTAATTGATTTGAGGGAATGGGCCTAAATGGTTTATGTTCAATGAAGATCCTTTTTCTTTGATAGAGAGCAAGGCCTTAGAGGGAGAAAGGAGACCAACCTATTGGTGCATGCCTGTCATTCTAAGCTCTCTGTTTTTTCTTTTGTTTTTCTCTCTTCCTTTCTCAATGCTCACTCCTATGTTATGATTTTCTCTTAGCGATTACTATTACCGTGATCATATCCCCCTCTGTGCACGGCAAGGGCCCTTTTTATAGTGCCTGCCGTGACTAGTTTTTACTATTTTAGCCTTTAATTACCTTTGTCTAGTATGGGTGTCCTTGCCAACCACTACTGATTCGTTAGTCGTTCAGCCATTACCACTTACTTGTGCTGGTTGTGCCACCTCCCATTACCAAACAAAGAAGGTTATTTTATTTGTTTATCTGTCGTGGCACTCCTACCTATTACGGTGTGGATGCTTTCTCTCTCTATCCCTTATGGCATGCACCAAGTGGTTCCCACTCATCCTTGCTTCTTTTGGGCGGCATGTTATCCTAACAGGACATTTCTCCCAAAAGAGCCTAAGCAAGAATTTCAGAATAGGTTTTCCCCTCTCCCCACCACCAAACCATGTCTTCTTACCTTTGACCCATGACCTCACCACGTCCTTTATTGGCTAGGTACAGACTGGTAATGTCTGGGCCTTGCGCGTGCTTCACTTCTATATATGTTCAAAGCTTGCCTGCTACTCATGCGTTTGCCGTGATCTGGAGGCTTGTCTGCTCATTATGCCGGTCATTTTTGGCTTCTTATGGCATGAACAGTTTTTTGATCTCCTATTCTTTATGCCTTCCTTCCTTTAGGGCTTGGGCTTTGTCGGATTGTGGGCTTTCCTTCCTTCAACCTACTTTTTTACTCTTTCCGTAGCCTTGCTATCATTTCCTGCCATACCACTCTGCTATTCTTGCTATGATGTTATTTAACCTAATCCTACTGGGCCTCTTTGGGCCTGCTGTTTATTCTTCTCCCAATGACTCAGTATGGCCATTGGTCTTTTTATTTACATTACTTGCGGGCTCCTGTTTCCTATTTGTTTCTTTTTGGGCATCCTTGGCTCATTTGCTTTCCTTGGGCTTTCTTGGCCTTTTCCCTAACTCTACATTCCCATAGGCTTTTACTTAACTTCTTTGGGCTTCCCCGGCCCAATTCCCTTATCCCTCATCCTTGGGGCTCATGGGCTTGCCATCAACCCCTTACTTTCTTTGTTTGCATTACTTCGAGCTTGCTGTGGCCCATTCTCATTTTTCTACATCACATGCTACCCATCGGTTTGCCACTTCTCTCTCTCTGGGCTCTTTTAAGCCCATTTGCTTCCTCAATGCCCATTTATTTATTTCACGAGCCTGTGATTCATTATTCCTGCCACTTGGGTTTAATAGTTTTTCTATCCACTTACTAACTCTTTTCTGCCCATATTGCTGGGCTTTTTCTTTCTTTTGGGCTTCCCCAAAATAAGCATCAACATCTAGCAAACCCAACCAGTTCTTTACTTCACATGCTATCTTCTCTGTTGGTTCGTTTGTTCAAGGAAAGCCATAAGAGAAAAATATATTCCTAATAGAAGAACCAAGTAGTCTAACATCATTTCCTTCTACTATTCTTGCATATAAAGCTCTTATACATTGACTTCCACTATCATTGTACCTTCAAGCCACACCATCTATTGTTTTACATTTTCTTAAAGGCAAAATTTACCTTGTAACATGAACCCATAGGAGGCCATGTACACTCTTCAACGGGCTATCTAGACTGATTATTTCTCTAAGCTTCCATATATTCCATAGCAAGTGTACAGGTTGTTTGCACCAAATCCACTACTAACTTCAAAGTTTCATCCACATGCCTTTGGTTTCGATTTGACCATAATAGCCAACCTCCACCTCCATGACATGCCCATTTTGTTTTACCCAACTTAACAGTTCAAAATAAGATAGAATAAATCTGTACCATAACAAAATATTATGAACATGTATAAGGCAAACAACCATAAGTACTAAACAAAAAACCTTTTTTCTCCCAAGTGAAGCACAATTTATGAAACTCAAACATTCAAAATAGGCAATCATGGAGAGAACCCATTATGCATTAAGCAAAAAAGTATAGAAGTAGAAAAGTAGTCCCCTAAGACTTAAGGGAAGCTTAAGGCAACTAATACAAAACCTCAACTTAAGGCCAATCTTAGGACTAAGCACGGTGCTCAAAAACTTTCAAAAACCATAGCATGTCAGTTCAAATGAAATGGAAGCAATGGGAAGGGGATAATGAAAAAGTTAACATTGTACAATAATCTAAATAAAATACAAGTTCTAGAACTCAAGTCAGATCTAGCGGTTTAGGAGCAGTAACTACAATTTCATAGTAACTACTAAGCTCTCTTTGCAAAGGATACAATGTTGAAACCCAATTATTATTGTGTATGGTTATACGTTTGACACCCTTATCTCAACCCTCAACCATACGACCCATTGGTTATTATTGATAATCATAATATTGCAAAAGGAAAATAACTTGATGCCCTTAAAATTGGAAACTCATATGCACTACTATTCAAGATTAATACCTTATAGATGAAAGGTAGGCTTGTTACTGGTCACCTCTGTTAAAACAATATATCAAATACTGGGAATATAAAGATACAAAATTGGTAATATGTACATGATACCATTGAAAGATCATTATCACAGAGGGAGGGCTTCAAGGCAAATGCTACAAATATCATTGCAGGCTTCTTGAATTCCACCCATCACAAAAGTCATGGCTTACATCAAATTGGCCTTTGAAATCTTGATCTCCTTCATCCCTGGAACCTGAAAAATCAAATTTCTGGACTAACTAAAAATTTGTAAATATTCCAACTATCATCTAACAATGAAACTATTATATCTTTTCAAGAACAAAAAGGAAAACAAAGACCAAACATTCTATGTAGCAGATTTGAAACCTAGCACCAAGAAAAAGAATTAAACCTATTGGAAATTCATTAATTGGTACCAATGCAAGTAATTGATACACTAAAAGGCTCATATTAATAACAAAAAAAACAAATAACCCATTTGAAATATAAGATCAAAATTAAATCAAGATGATTAAATACTGAAACTTCCTCTCGCTAAGGCGAAACATTCAGCCATAGCAACCCAAAACACCAAAAGTAGATCACCCACCTGAACAATTGAAGTGGAAAGAGAGCAAAATATAGAAAATAATAACAGAGTAAGTAGGTTTTCAATTGAAAGCAAATCCGAATTCTTACCTTGGGTTCAGATTTTGCTTATCCTGCATTCAGTTGCAAATTCTTTGTATTTGAATGCCAAGTGAGCTTGAGAAGGAGAATCAGAACAGAGGACTTTGAAGTCTGAATGGGTTGTGGGTCTTTGTTTTGGAGTAAGGAGAAGGGGTCTACTTTTATGTATTGGGTTTTACGAGTATAAAATCAGATTTTGTGTGTGTGTGTGTGTGTGTGTGTTTTTTTTTTTTAATTATTGGGTTTTAGAAATATAAATTCATAATTTTTGTTTATTTATTTATTTAAATAATGTTGATGTCGCTAACTCGTGCGATGCACAGAATAGTTAAACAAAAGTCAACTAAAATTATTTTAAAATGAAACCAAACATTAAAGGAAAATTAATCTACTCCATAACAATTATTGCAAAAATGGTAAAACAATGAAAAATATTTATTGAAAGCTTCCTCTATCATACAAATGCCAATAAGTAAACTCTACACGACCACAATAAAGTTAAAATATAAGAGCCAAAGGGAATAGATATCAAGAGAATACAATGATCGATAAAGAGAGAAGAATCTCGTAACAAACAGTTATTATCAAATAACAATTGTGTAAATATCTACACTACAACATTGGATATAGATATTATAATGACAATAACAAACAAAATCAACCACATCTTAGTGGAAAGTTCAATGCCACTCAGTTGCAAGCTCACAAACACGAAACAACTGCCTCCATATCGTCTACATTTACATGGAAAATTGGGTTTCAAGGCTTTGGCAACATCAATGCAATATCGTGAATAACCTCTGGCCTTGAGCTATGTGCTCCATATAAGCCTACCAAGGATTATTTTTAAGAATAAAATTTTCAAACTCAAAAACTAAACACAATAATTTTATGAAACATACTGTCCCTTGTCTATGACTTAATTTTGCCATAATATATCCCTCCTTAAAATAGACAATATTCAATGTTGTCCACCATTCAAATTTGTGTAGTTTGACTAATTTAAATTTCAAAGTGCTATATCCAACCAAGAACCATAAATAACAATTAGAGGGAGGAAGGCCAGTTTAAGTGCAGAAAAAATAAAGTCCTCCCAAAAAATTCAAACTCATGTCAATAGCAAGCATCACCTCCCAAAAATTTGGGCTCTTTTTTTTAGCAAAAAAAAAAAAAAATCCATTTTCAATGCACTTCTCAAATGATTGGCTTAATCTAAAATACAAATATAATGTACAATAATAAGCTTATAAATTGAGGACAGCTCCCACTATTCAATTCGAAGATTCAACTTAAATCAATCAATTGGTAGGACAACCCAAGAAAAATCAAAGATTAACACTACTCGTATTATGACTTTGAGGACGATGAGAGAATAAAACTTTATAGGAAAAAAATAATATGAATAAATTACTTGTGTACGCTTTGAAGCTACTACCATCTCTATCAAAATTTAAGGAGAAAAATATGACTGTCAAGTTTGGTTATGAAGTCAAAAGATTAAAAATCTGTAATATGCCTTTTGATTTCGCATAATGATAGAGGTATTCATTAAAGCTTGCTATTTGTTAAGTCTCTCTCAATCCTCTCTCTGAATCTCTGCCTCAAATTTATAATATCGAATACCATGCCTATCTTGCATAATCATATATAATTGAGTTATATAACTCTCAAACAACTATACTAACCAACCCCAACCTTCAAAAAAAATTCCCACAGAATCCAAAATAGTGATAGCCCCAACATAACATTTCGTAGGCTATCATATAAGACAACGCAGAGATTATAATAATTTATAAAAAGGGAAAACCAATGTAAATGAAGACGACAATAACACTATATATCAAATCAAAACAAACCCATAATTGAAATCAAATAGAAGAATCCCAAGAAACCAAAAATCCAATAAAAATTGCATAACCAAAAAAAGGGGGAAAAAAAAAAAACCAAACCAATGTAAAATGAAGATGAGAAAAACACTATATATCAACTAAAACAAACCTAGAATTAAAACCAAATAGAAGAATCCCAAAAAACCAAAAATCCAATAAAAATTGCATACAAAAAAAGGGAAAAATAAAATCTAATAACAAAAATTTCATGATTCTTCTTTGCCATAGATTTGACAACAAAGGAAGAAGAAGAAAACATGGAAATCTGCAAAAAAACAAAAAAACTTAAATCCAGAGCAACCCACAACCACAAACCAACAAAATTCCATGAAAACAAAAACAAAAAAAACTTAAATCCAGAGGAATCCACAGTCACAAACTAACAAAATTCCATGAACAATTGAAGTGGACAGAGAGAGAGAGCAATATATAGAAATTACGCAAAGTAAAAAACATGTTTTAATTACCTCAAAATAATTTGCCGACTTAGAATATGATGGGCTGGATTGAGCGACGATGGAGAGGCAAAGAGAAATCGATGCAGTGGCAGTGATCCATGGTGGTGGCGGCAGTGGGAGGATCTGAGTTTTGGGTGCCAGCGTATATAAGAAAATAGAGAGGTTGTGGGGTTTAGACTGTTTATGGTATGTTTGGTAACTGTTTTTTTTTTTTTTTTAATGTTTTCAAAAACAATTTTTTATTTTTGAAATTAAAAAACTTGTTTAGTAATCTAAAATGGATTGAAAACAAAAACTGTTCTCAAAATTCAATTAATGAAGGAAACAAAAAATATGTAAAATGTTGTTTTCAATTTCTAATTTTCAAAAGTTAATGAAAATACGCATTTAATGTAATGAAAATGTCACATTTAATGATTTAATATTAAAGTTCAAATCCTAGTAACAACATATTTTAGTATTTTCTATTTTTTTTCTTTAAAAAACTATATATATATATATATATTTTTTTTTTTTAAATTTTAACTAACCAAACATGTTTTTGATTTCAAAAATATAAGAATTTTTTTTTCTTTATATACCCAAAAACAAGTTTTCAAAAATAGAAAAAAAAAAACTATTACCAAATATAACCTTAGCTCTTTGATTTAGACGTGAAGGCTGAATTAATAAATTCTAAAATAATAATAAAACGTTAAAAAGAATTAAAAAAAAAAGTGACGTGAAAGCTAAAGGGGGAGTTGATTGGGGTGGGGTTCTAAATTAATAAATTCTAATATAATAAAACGTTAAAAATAATTAAAAAAAAGGTGATGTGGAAAATTGTGGAGCTAGCAGAGGTTTCAGTTATATATATATTTATGCCCATGCGATGCATAGCTTAATCAAGAATCATGAATAAATTAATGAAAAAAAAATTATTAATTCCTATAAAAAAAATTATTAATTAAAATTAAATAGATAACAAAAATAAAGTAATATTTTACTCAATTTTTTTTTTAAAAAACAAAGTAACCTTTTACTTTAAGTTGTTTAGTGAATATGTATTGTGTAAAATTAGTTTTTATAAATAAATAAAATCATATATAAGTCCAAAACTAATTGAATGGAATATGGTAGATAACTATGCAACTAAAGTAAAAAGAAATGCCAAAAAAAATATAAAGGGAGTTTGCATAATTAAATCTCAAGTGCATATTTAAATGAAAAACCTTGAATTCAATAATTAAAAAAAAAATAATTGAAAGCATGTTTAAGTGGTGACCTCAATGTAATAGTTAAGAATTATGAAAAACCCAAATTACTAAACATTAAAAAATAAAAGTAGATAAACTTACATAAAATTGAATTTTTGTCTTTGAAAATGAGGTAGGAGGCAAAAAAATTTCAACCTATCAAAAGAAAATGTGTAAATATAAACTTCAATAATTTTTTTTTGAGAAAAACTCAATACCAAGAGTATTTTTTGATCAAGTGCTTTGAAACTTCAAGGAAGCTCCTTGAAAAAAAAAAACATGAATAAAAAAAAAACAAAATTAAACAAATAACAAATAACCCTAAAAAATGATAGATACTCGGACGTTCAAAATATTAATAAAAATATCATGAATCTGGCCTTATTATTTATAGTGTCTTGGAACTCTAAAGATGAGAGTCATGGTATAATAAAACTATTATCCATAATCATTCCTTTATTTATCCAACAAATAAAATTAAACTTCAACCAAAAAACAAAAGTCGATAAGAAGTTGTTTCTATTTAAAACAATAATTTTAAGTTGTGAAGAAGTTGATATAAGCAAAAAAAATAAAAAATAAAAAAAATAAATAAAACCCAATACCATAAAATTCAAGTTGTAACATTAATTATAATTTTTTATCTTCTGTTATACCATTAAAATCATGTTGTTAATTAACGTTATTAGCTTTTTTTTTTTGTTGTTGTTATCCAAAAATTTGATATTTATCCACAAAAATTAATTTTAAAAAAACATTTGAAAAAAAGTAGATTACAAATTTATTATCAATAACTCCCCTTGTGTATATCCTCAATGAAAGTTGTGATGAAGTTGATATAAGCAAAAAAAGAAGAATTTATTTAAAATCAAATACCATAGAAATCAAGTTGTTAACGTTAATTACAATTTTTTTTTCTGTTATACCGTAAATATCATGTTGTTATTATCTTTTTTTAATCCAAAAATTTGATATTTATCTAATAAAATAAATTAAAACAAAATATATTTGAAAAAAAAGTAGATAACGAATTCATATCCTCTTTTTATGAAAATAAGAGAGTTGCTGCATTTTTTATAAGAGAGATGCTACGTCTATAATATTTTTATAACAAATCACATGTGGTTAGTTGTTATTGGTTCAAATTTGAAACTAACACTAAGATTACTTTTTTGTCCTAACAATAACAACCAGTAAAAACCTGTTATTTAGGATTTGTTGTAAAAATGTTATAAAAATATTATTTCTCTTTTTATAATACACTACACGTAAAAAAAAAAAAAAAAAGATTAGATGGATTAGATGAAGAATTTAGATTGTAATTAAATTAAAATTTTTATTAACTTAGAAATTATAGGAGAAGAAAAATTATATCTATTTTTTAAATATAAAAATCTAAAAAAAAAATTATGCAATTTGGTGAAGTCACTTAATGCATTCACGACGTCTAAGTCCAACTTTTTTTTTTTTTTTTTTATAGGAGTCTAAGTCTAACTTTTATTATATAGTATAGTATATGATATATGTATATTATATATATATATATATTTTTTTTTTTTTTCTTTTTTTTTTGGGGTCGACCGGTAGAAAAAACCGGTTCCAAGTCCGATTCTTCTGGGCCTCAGGCCCATCTATCAATGGCCTGGTTGTCTTATACAAAAAAAAAAAGAAAAAAAGAGGAGATTTCTTGATTTCTTCTCCTTTCCTCTTAAACTTGTCGTTTTGGTTAAACACTCTGAAAGCTGAGCGCTTGTAAAACACTGATTAATTTGTGATTAAGCTAAGCTCTATCTTAATTTCGACATTTTCATTTTTATTATTAGAGGGAGAGAGATCCCAGTCTTTTATGTTTTTTGGCACTAATAAACACAAAGAATCAAAATGATGTCTCCAAGGCAAGTCTCTGAAGATCTTCGCGCTGGATCTTCCCAATTCAGGTCAATTTTCCCTAAACCCTAACCCCCCCTTCCTCCTCTGTTTGTTTCCCGAGAAAACCTCTGGAAATTAATTTTCTTTTTTAACTGTCTTTTTTAGTGTATGTTTCGAAGCCTAATACCTCGTGCCATTTTCTCGTTCTCAGGAAGTTGGGAATGATTTGTGTGTAATTGTTTTTTTGTTTTTGTTTGGGCTAATACATTTTGTGAATCGTCAGTTACAGTGGAGGTGATTTATTGTTGTTGTTTGTGTGCTTTGTAGAGATGTGGAGTTTTAAGCATTTCAGTTAATTTTTGAGTTCAGTTTGGTTTCGCGGAAAGTTGGGGGAATGTAAAGAAAATGCAGGCTGAAAGATACTTTTAGTCTTTTAAATTTGATGCAAGTTCGATTTTTGTTCCTAGGGAAATCTTAAATCTATGGAAAATGCTAAAAGGATTACCAATTTCAGTACAAAAGGTTTACAAATCGATATATCAGTCAATAGTCAATGTGATTAGGGTCACATATAAAATATAATGTATAGATTTTATTATATTATTTGTTCTTAAAAGTTGACACATTAGTTTGTAAGAACTAAGTAACTTGATCCACAAAGCTTTCACTTTTTCGGAGTTGGGAGAGGTGATTGATAGGCAGTTTTACTCTTCTTCTTCTTCTTTTTTGGGTGGAGAGGTTGATTCTAGACTCAAACCCTTGACCTGTTGCTTTTTGGTGGAAGGCACTTACAACCATCTCATCAAGGCTTGTCCTCACTAATATTACTTTAAGTTTATTCTAGGTGTAGGTGGCATCATCTTTGCAATGTATGCAATTTCTTCAACAACATATGGGTGAAAGGACAAATTTGCTATAAAATTACAACTATTTAGATTCATGGGATGAGAATCAAACTTGGACCAAGTTTTAGCGGCAAAAAGTATATTTTAGCTATTTTAGCCAAAATTATATGTTATGTAGAAGTTTTGAACTTTGAATTCACTTCTCAAGTGTTTAATGTTTGTAAAGATAAAATAATTGCTTAAATAATTAACTGACAAACTTAGAAGGAATCTTTCAACCCACTATGTGGTGATTCAGATTGCCACTCATGCTTTTAGTCATGACATTTTTTTCTATAAAAAAAATTGTCTATAGAAATCATGACATATGTATAGTAATGTGAATCGTTTATATGACCCATTGGTTCATGTCGTTAAAATATGTTAGGAACTCAATTTGGATTTGGGTTCCTTGAGTTGATTCAAGTGGATTCTTGAGATTTGGAATTGAATGCTAGAGTTTAGGGTTTAAGAGCCCTTGTGTTTCACTTATTGCTTAGAATTGGGATGGTTTTGGTGTTTGATTTGAGTCTTGAAGTGGAATGACCGAATGAGATTAGGTATAAGTGAAAATCACTTATAGGGTTTCGGTTAGTATGGAATTCATGGATGGATTGCATGCAAATGTTGATGGGTTGAATGATTTGTGACTACATCGAGAGAGTCACCACCCACAAGAATGAGACTACTTCTACCTCCAAAAGAGAAAGACTAGAGAAAAATAACAAGAAACCAAGCAACAAAAGGATTCTTAGCAATCAAGGGTTAATTCATTTATTTATATTACTCAAGCCTTATTCTAATTGGCGAGACATGGCTCACTAATTAGGCATGTGCCCTTAAAGAATATTCACATGTGATTAATGTGTTGCATTTACACAAACCCTAATGTAATCTTCTTGTAACTAACTTTTGAACTAACTTCAAGAATCAGTCCTAGCTTGAGTTACACGTTTTATTGAGCTCATGATTGGCCACTCAAGGTTATCCCTTGTGTATGGTAGTTAGGAGAAGCGTCATGCCAAGTTTGAAGCCAAAGGAGCAAGGAGTGCTGATTGGCACTCTAAGTTAAGGTGGAATTGCATGTTGGACCCCTATGAGTGTTGATTGGCAGTGCACCCAAACTAGGGTTTTGCCTCCTTTTTCAACTTCTCTTGAGTTCCTAACAATATATACATGGGTGATCATCTAAATCATTATGTAATGGATTAAAGAAGTTTCCTTGTGATACCCCAAATTTTATGGATTTGATTGGAATGGATGAGTTTGTTGTGTCGGTGTGTGCTAAGTCCTACATTAGTTGTTTACTAGGTAGATTTTGGCTAGCCCTAATTGTAAGTTGGCTAGTCCTTTTGGGTAAAACATAGATGTGGCTAATGCTTTCCTTGGATCATCATAGATGGTATCATAGCCAACCTAGTAATGTCATTTGACTCAAGACACTACAACATAACTTGGGTTGTGAAGAGGACGTTAAGAATTTATGCGGGGGGATTGTGATAGCCAATCTTGTGTGTATTTGAGCATATGAGTGTGTGTTATGTGGGTGTGTGATGAGTTTTGCATTTGGTGTTTATTAGGTAGATCCATAGTTGTCAAAATGTGTATTGTGAGTCAATTTTTCCTCCTTTTTTTTTTTTTTTTTTTTTTTTTTTTTTTTGTAGATATTGTAAGTTATACTACAGTTTGTAGAAGATTTTTGGATATGCATAATAAAACTATAGAAGGTATATTTATTATAAACATGGGACGGGACATAATCAACCAATGACCAATTTAATAAACACTTATAATAAACTAACATTATATATATATATATATATATATATATGGATCTGATGTTTGGAATTCAGTGGGTGATGCCAAGGACTGCTGCTTCTCTTCTTTTTTCGCTTCTTCTCTTTTTTCATGGATGAATCATTTAGAATATGGTACTAGCTTGTTTGATGTGGCTAATTTGGAGGGAACGAAATACTCACACATTTGAGGATGATGAGAGATCTGTTTATCTTTTGAAGTCTTTGCTAATTGGGACTTTGTTTGAGTGGTTGCATATTTGTGATTTTACACAATGTATTTCCATTTTTGATTTCCTACAATTTGCTCTTTTTTCTCTTTGATTTTTTTTGTAATTGTTTCAAGTACAATTTTTTCACCATTGTGAACAGGATGTACTTTTATTCAATAAAACTTCCAGTTACCTATATAATATATATGTTAGACATGGGATAATTATTATGTATAAATACACGTTTGTTATATTGGACTAATTATTTATAAGTCAATTAGTTATATATTTTTTAATAAGATAGCAACCCTCTTAGAGAAGAGCCCATTGATTTGCCTCTAGCTAGTAAAACATGTGGGTAATTCAAGGGCATCCACCCTTGATGGGCCAAGCAATTTATGCTCATGCCTAGGAGCAAGTTATATTAAACTAATATAACCAAAATAAATAATTAGATTAATTTGTGAGTACACTTGGCCTAAATCTATTTCCTTCAAATGGATAATGCATGCCCATTATTCATTAATACAAAGTAGTCCAATATAGAGTTTCTTAATTTGCAAAATGCAAAATAAAAAATACTGATAAGAGTACGTCTAATCTAAAGATCTAAACTGGACGTTGAAGAGAACCTACTACCTAGGACCAAGAGTGCCTCTTGTGTTATGGTTACTCTTGTGATCTGCATGGATTATAAGGAATAAAAAAAGACGAGAGGAGACAAAAGGGCAAGAGAAGGAGAAAAGAGAAGAAAAGTAAAATAAGAGAGGAGAGAAGACAAAATGGGGACTTTGAGGGTTAGAGAGACTGCGAGAGAAAGAGGATTAAACTTGAAATTGAAAAGCATGTGTATTCCAAATTTTGTATGGAGAGAGAGGTAATTAATATGGTTATTTTATTGAGCTCAACCAAGTGGCCCAAGAAACTTGTAGTAAAGTAAGTCCAACAACTTGTTGGACTTTGGTCAAATCAAAAATATTAGCTAAAGCCCAGTATAAATACACTTGTTTATGTATTGCACAATATGTTTGATTTGATATGATTCATTTGATATGCATATTTGTATTTTACGTTTCATGAGCATGCTCGATATGCACGTACAATACGACACTTTTTTCCTTCAGTTTGATACGTATTAAATGATAGATATCATGAATCTTCTGATGCTAACTTCTATTAATAGATTTTTTTAAAATTTTTTTTTATAGGTAATTGAAATTTATTAAAAATCAAAAAGTGTATGCAGGAGGTATACAAAACAAAGAAAAACAGAAAAGTAAAACAAGAATAGAAAAGGAAATGCATGAAACCAGCCGTAATATTAACGACACAAAAGTATAGTGTCTAGAAAGTGGATATACGATGCAAAAGTATACCAGCCCTTTTTGGGTTAGTGCTTTCCTTGGGTTGTGACATTCCTCCAAATCAGTTTTAGTAAAATAGATAAGCAATGCTTACTGAAACTATCATGTTGGGCTTGGTTGAGTGGAGATTGGATCTAGTTCCTGACTTCCTGTTGGGTTGGCAATAAGCTGCCTTATTGGTGATGAGATCTCCACATTAGTTTGGTGTTTGAGGTTTAGGCATATGCTAATTTGTATTTAAGCTTAGGTTATGGCAATAATGATGTTTAGTTGCTGGTCTTCTGGGTTGGCCTGCCAGGTAATGCATTTACATGTTTATTTGAAATTTTGGGTGTAATTGACATGCTAAAGGACTTGGAATTTATAAATAGGTTATTCCTTATTAAGCCCCCCATGTAATCCAGTCTTTTGTTCAATATGGTGTTCATGAATATCCTTTACCAATTACCATTGTGTGGGAAAATTTGATGGGAGTTGATTTAACAGTGAGCTTCATCATTTAGAAAACTACTGTCCCATTAAATCACAAGCTTACACGTTTCTTATAAGAAAAAACTTTAATGGTATTTTTGTGCGTTCTCTCCTGGCTTTTTTTGATAGCCAAAACTGGTATACCAATGATCTTGTGTCCATGCAGGCACACCCCTTTGCAGATAATCCATATAATTGGCAATTTCATGAGAATATGGTCAGTTTACTCAATGTACCGCTATTTGAATCAGACGGGAGCACCAGTCATACTTTTTCTATTTTGTTGTCTGGTCCCTGCATCAATCCTTTTTCTAATATTGCAAAAACCTTGGAAGGGCAGGCCACTCTCAAATCAGCAGGTTGAGTAAAGAACATCCACATCACTGTGAACTACATACAAAAGGCGTTGAAGAAATTTACTGATATGATTGGTTTTATATATTCCTTATGAAGTTCCATTTGCTTTTCAGGTAGTGCCTTCTATAATAAATGGTGGCATAACTGCTTTATACTTCATTATGTGGGGAAAAGGCCTCAAATCATGTGGACCAGTCAGGTAGGGCTTTTAATGCTTGAGTAAGACTTCAACTCTCTTGAGTGCCTACTTATTAAGAACTTGTTCAATTCTCCTTCCTTCCTTCCCCCCCTCCCCCATGTGAAGGGTCAGTTTTTGCAATTTGTTGGAGAACATAAGAGAAAGCATTGTAATAAAATTGAGTTGTAATAAAAAATATATGGTGTCTATGTTGCTCCTTCCCTTTGGATAAGCAATGCTTTTGGCAAGCCCAAAAAGCCATCTTTTTTTTGGGTTTTTTGAGCTTATTTGTGTGGGCCCACGCCAAAAAAAAACTTTCTTCCCTCCTTTTCGAAAATACTTTCATCAAATAAGTAATCAACAAAGCATATCCAAATGCACTTGAGGTCCCTCAAATCTGTTTGTTGTGGCTGTAGGCATTTGATGTTTTACTCTACTTACATCACTTTCCCTGAACTACTGTTTTTTGGTCCTTTCATTTTCTTTGATTGTTCTGAATGTGTATTCTTTCTTGATTATAGTCTCTATTATTAGTAGTTACCATTGATTTTGCTGTATATGTGCTAGAGCTATTTTGGCAGAGTATTCTGGTGCCGTTCTTGGGGTATTGTCTGCAGTGTTATATGGGCGGAGAGGCCATCTTTGGAAGAAGGTAGCTTTCTCTAATATGTTTAATTATTATGGTTTTAGTTTAGTGAGCAATGTGCTTCATATCTCTTAAAAGCTTTTATCTTAAGTACATAGGTTTTGGCTTCATGCCTGACATGTTTCTCCTGTGACTCGGATCAAATTGATATCGGTCTCTTTAAGATCTACTAGTCATTTCTACTTTGAGATCTTTTATCCAGTGCTTAACATGGAGATGGCCATATGCATTGTTTGGCCCAAATTGTTGGTCCTCTATTCCATTTTGGAATGTTCCAAAATGTAGTCCCCTATCAGAAGTCAAAAAATTAATTTCCTAACTTACCCTTTTATTTTATTTAAAATTTAATACCATTCTTTTTTTTAGAGTTTAAATTAAGGACGGTAATTTTGGAAACTTGTACCATTTTAACAAAAAGACACGCATTAAATGATGCTCCTTTATAAAGTTGGATTTTCTAAACAAGACCAATGTTATGTGGCAGAGGTAGTATTGGGATTTTTTTGCAATTTAACACCATTTTGCTAATAATTTCATTAGTTAGCAAGTTTTCAAAACTATCTAGGAAACTAACATCTTGAGTCTAATAAACTCAAGTTTGCCATGGGAAATCGAGTCTAACACACTCGATTTTTACAAATCTTAGACGATTTTTAAGGATCTCAGAGAAGAAGAAGAAAGAAGTAGAAGAAGAAGAAAGAAGAGAAGAAGATCTGAAGAAAGGAGACCCACAAAGAAGAAAGAAAGGAGACCCATGGAGAAGAAGAAGAAGAAGAAAGAAAGTAGACTCACAGAGAAGAAGGAAGAAGAAGAAAGAAAGAAAATAAGAATAAAGAAAGAAGAGAGACCCCACGAAGGAGAAGAAGAGACCCACGAACCCAGCATAGGAACTCAACTCTTAGACTCTCGATTTCCTCTGAAGAAAGGAGACACTGGAGAAGAAGAAGAAGAAGAAAGAAAGTAGACTCACAGAGAAGAAGGAAGAAGAAGAAAGAAAGAAAATAAGAATAAAGAAAGAAGAGAGACCCCACGAAGGAGAAGAAGAGACCCACGAACCCAGCATAGGAACTCAACTCTTAGACTCTCGATTTCCTTCACTAAACTCGAGTTTCTAACACTCGAGATGCTAGTTTGCAAAATAGTTTTGCAAACTTGACAACTAACCATAGAGTAATGCTCAAGATATAGAAAAGTGCTCAATTTTGTGCCACAACTCGCCTCGTGATGAGTTGTAATTGGTGTAGGTGTGTCCCCACATGGTCTACTATTACACTTACACCAATCATAACTCGCTATGTAGCAAGTTGTGGTACAAAGTTGTGCACTTTTTTGTGTCCTGAACATTACTCCTAACTATATAGTTGCTAAAATATTGCTAAATGCCAAATTTCCCAGGATTATTGTGTTGGTTGAGTAATTAAGAGTAGACAATATGGACTGGTAGGAGTATTGGACGTTCTTTTGCAATCAAGCTCTAGCTTTAGGTAAAATATTTACCTAATGAAGCAACATATGAGATGACTTTGCCAGTGATTTCTTATCAATGATAATTATGGGAGATAATAGATAACATTTATTTAAATACAGATTGGAAGAAAATAGATGTTTTTTCTTTAAATACTCAGATGGATTTTTCCTCATCTTTTACCAGGTAGGTGGGCTTATTGCAATGTTGGCATCTTTCTACTTACTAGCTCAGGGGTGGGCCATGGCAACATTTTCTCCATTCTATATCCTCTTTTACATAATTTTTTATTCTCAAACTTGAATTGTATCAAGCTAGTGTTTTCTTTCATGTGTTTCAGTATCTGCTTGAACACTTTCTTTGACCCTTTAATCATTTCTTTTGGTGCTTTTTGTTTGTTTGTTTGTTTATTGTGAATGATAAGCATTGTTGTTATTGTGAACTTAACCTGGAATTACCATGGAAAGATAGCCCTGATGCTGAGGTTCAGACAGAACAAGTGTTGGGTATGAAAGAAATGGTAGTTCCCATTTTTGCTGGAATCTTATCGGCATTGAGAAGAGTGATTGCACGCCGTGTTTCTCTCAAGGTGTTGATATTGAGCTAAATGCAGTTGTCTTTTGCATTCCCTGTTGACCCATTTATTTTGAGTACAATTTTTTCCCTTTTGTAATTGATCTAAGCTACTTAATATTCATTAAAGTATTGATTTTAACCATTTTCTGCTTTCAGAATCAACTTAAAAGGCGGCTTCATGCCATAACTATTGCTTCTGCAACATGTTTTCTATTTCCTGCGGCCATGTGGAGCACAATCGTAGTAAGTCTTATAGCACGTCGTTCTCTCTTTTTCTTTTTTCTTTGTAGTTTTTTTCCTAATCTCCCCCACCCTCTGTTTATTTATTTATTTTTGGGAACATGTAGGGATCACCTTCTGGTAGTAGTGTGGAGCTGCCATTCTCTACCTGGGCTTTTTTGAGCACTAGTTTCTTTGGAATTATCTTGATATTCTATGTTGACAGTATAGCAGAAGAAAGGTACCTCACATTATAATCTCCTTACTGCTGCTCTGTCTATTACAATTTGTGTTTATAATTATGCAAACACACGGGTGTGAAAGAGTGATTTGATTAATATTGAAGGAGCAAATAGGGCAAAAGGAGGCAAAACAAGTTTTGAGGAAAGACTTGGTTGTAATTGGGGACATGGCCCTAGATGGTGCCAAGTGGTGTAAAAGGATCCATTTAGCCAGCCCCAATTTGTTGAAATTGAGGCTTACTTGAGTTGGTTTGAGTTGAGTTGCATGGAAAGAAATATGCATATATGCTTAGTACTATTTTTTTTTTCTAACCTTTTTCTACCTTGGAGAAGATGTAGATATGATTATTTTTTTTTTTTCTATTTTTCTACCTTGTGAAAGCAATCTACAGATGCAGAACAGAAACATATGTTGACATAAATGTGATAACAGAATTGTATTTATTGACAAGACCATTCCTCCCCCCCCCCCCCCCCCCCCCCCCCCCCCCCCCCCCCCCCCCCCCCCCCCCCCCCCCCCCCCCCCCCCCCCCCCCCCCCCCCCCCACCCCCCCCCCCCCCCCCCCCCCCCCCCCCCCCCCCCCCCCCCCCCCCCCCCCCCCCCTCCCCCCACCCCCCCCCCCCCCCCCCCTCCTGCCTTTATTGTTATTGTGCTTAGTCTGTTGAGGATCCATGGTGGACCCCAAAATTTTGGGACTAAGGCTCAGTTATTATTGTTACTTATAAACTATGATTATAAGTTTGTGTATGAACACCCACTGTTCTATTTAAACTTCAGTTGTTTTATTTAGGATAAATTACAAATTACATCCCCTAAATTTGACATGTTTTCAATTCAATCCTTTAAGTTTTTGTTTGGTTTTTAATTATTGTATCATTTCAGTCCTTTAACATTATTTTGTTTTCATTCAGTGCTTCCATCTAGTTCTCCAATCTTGTCGTCAGTTTTAATAATTTTCACTTTCCAAAAACATCATTTTGGTAGATTTAACAATGCAGATTGGACGGAAGGACTACATTGGAAACAAATTGAAGTTAAAGGATTTAAAATGAAAAGAAAAAAAAGAAACTTAGAGGATTAAATTGAAAACAGGTCAAAATTAAAGGGTATAATTTGTAACTTAGCCTTTTACTTTGTTAATTTGGATAAGTGGAAATATAAGAAAAGATGGGACATGTGATATTCTTTCAAAGATGGAGTGACCTATTGATGAAAAGATGAGGGAGTGTCATTTGAGATGGTTTGGCAATATGCAAAGGAAAGGAGAGTGACTAATGTACCAGTAAGAAAGAGTGATTTATTTCAAGTTGGGGGAATGAAAAGTGGGACATGCGATATTCGTTCAAAGACGGGGTGCCTTATTGATGAAAAGATAAGGGAGAGTTGTTAAAGATGGAAATATAAGAAAAGATGGAACATGCAATATTCATTCAAAGATGGGGGTGACTTATCGATGAAAAGATGAGGGAGAGTCATTCAAGATGGTTTGGTAATATGCAAAGGAGAGCAACTAATGTACTAGTAAGAAAGAGTGATCAATTCAAGCTAAGGGAATGAAAAGATGTAGAGGAAGATCTAAAATAACACTAGTAGAAGTAGTAAAAAAGGACATGTTAATTAAAGAGGCAACAGCAATTATTATTTTGGATATGAGAGAGTGACAGAAAAACACCTGCTGATCCCAAGGTTTTGGGACTAGGCTTTGTTGTTATTTTATTTAATTTGCTTCCAACCTGCTTCTTATACACATACACTGTCTCTCTTGTATGCACACACTGTGGACTTACATTTAGTAGTATCTAATGCTTGTAATGCAGTGGATTTTACAATTACTTACCAAAAAAGAAGAAGATATGAATTTCTAAAATCTCATTTTTGTTTCTACAAGCCTTTTCCATTGACATTATACTTAGCAGACAGTGAGTTGAAAATGATTGGTTTATTTTTCAGAGCTGCTTAACATCCATTTTCTAATTTATTATTCACCTATAGTAACAGAGTCTAACCTGAATGATACGAACGACAATTAGGTTTCTGCTAACCCTACTAATTGGGATTTGATAGGTGATATGAATGACAAAAGCAACTTCTGGTTTAGCTAAAGATTTGATGACATAGGACAAAACCAAAACTGGTGCAAGACCAAAATTGAAGAACAGACAAATAAAATTAGGAATCAGGAACTATACTTGTTTGGAATAGCAAGAAAGCAAAACCTAGGAATCGATACCCTGGGTTGACTAGAATCATCATGATGGTATGAGTCTAAGAGAATCAATAATGATTTCACATTAGAGATCAGACCTTGGTGCAATGACAAGTTCCCTCTGTCCAAATGATACGTGGTTGGTTCAAGTCTAGAAATTAGCCTCTCCAAAGTTGGGATTAAAGCTGCCTACTGACCACTACTCCCAAACCCTGCCTGAAGCAGGAGCCTTGTGCACTGAGCACAACCTTTTTAATTATGACTCCACTACATGTGTGCATGTGTTGTGTGGAGCTACACACAAACATGCACTCTCGCACCCACACACAAAACTCTCACACTTTAAAGTCTAATGTGATGTGTTCTTTATTTCGGCATGTTGCTTCTTCACAAGTTCTAGAGCAAATGTTATCATTTATTAAAGACCTTTATGGTTTTAGTATATACTTAAGGGGCTCATAATTGATTGTTGTAACTCTCATATATTTGTAGATTACTCATGGTTTTTTCTTCGCCGAGGCATTTGATGGCAGCTGGAGGATGCATCATCGTCATGGAGATTGTGTACAAAATGGACTTTTCCTTAACGGGCTTCCTGATTTGCTGCTTAATTTTAGGCTTTGGTATGTATAGAAATTATTTTGTTTAAATTACTAGGGTGAACAATTCATAGGTGCAGAAAGGTGTCTTATTTTTTAAAGTCTTTTATTTTTATTTTGGTGTCCAATTGGTGGTTTAATCTTCTTTCGTATTAGAATGTGTTGAAATAAGTAACCTTTGTAGTCTGTGCTCTACTGGCTAGGAGTCATATAAAGGTTGGACCATAAAGGTTCAGTTCTAGGGGTGTGTGGTATACTGGTTTACCTCAAATGGCGTTTCCTCCCCTTGTAATAGCAAGGTGGAGTTCATGACCCATTAGGTGTATTGGTTGTAGTATTATATATTCATTTTCATCTTCAGCTTTCATTGATAAAATACTCCACCAAAGATATACAATGTTCTGCAATAGATGAAGCAAAAATAGATCTTGTTTAGTAACATATGTTATTTTCACATTAAAATGTAAAATAAGTATTATGTAAATATTCGATATCATTTTCATCTTCAGCTTTCATTGATAAAAACACTCCACCAAAGATATACAATTTTCTGCAATAAATGAAGCAAAAATACTCTTGTTTAGCAACAGATGTTATTTTCACATTAAAATATAAAAATAAATATTATGTAAATATTTGATATCACTTAGAAAAAATATATATACCATAACTGTTTTGAACATGTATTGATCTGGAGAAGGTTGAAATCTTGAAGCACCATGCTTCATGCTTGTAATAGCCTCAAGTTTTCATACAATTTATTTTCAACCAATTAAGAAAATCATAACTGTTCATACGACCATTTTTGTATAGAATTAAGGGATACTTTACACTTGCTAGTCAGTTTTTCTCTTCACTCTTTCTAACTTTGGCTTTATCTCTTAATCCAAAAGAATTATTTCTATTTTATTGTATGACATGCTTTGTCGGATAAACTAGCAATAGTCTATCATGGGACTGAAAGACTGAAAACATGAATTTTATTGATTTCCTCAAGGTCACTGAACTCCACATAAGTTGAAGCTGGATAATATAGTATATCTTTCTTATGGATTTAACCATATGTGTCATAGAATGGATAATTTTGAATAATTAATAAAATGGGAATGCAAAGCTTTAATGTATAATTCATCTATAGAGGATTGAAGCATCGTGCATATGGACTCAACATGCAACTTAAACTACTGTTTCCCAAAGATGGAATAGATATCTTTGAAGTAAGATTTATCACATTGTTGGCCTCAATTTCCTTTTGAAACTCACATAGTAGAAGAAGAGGGTCCTTATTATGTGTAACTACCAACATAAAGTTTATTAGTTACTTAGAGGAACTGCTGCTTTGTCATTGCATACTTGAAGCTTCTTGTTGGCTTCTCCCGTCCCTTTTATCTGTTGTATTGGAAACCTCTGAGGAAGGGGGTCTTGCCCTTCCTTCTTTGTATTTCCTTTGCTGTATAGTTTTGTTCTTACTGATATAGGGGAAGAAAAGTATGTTAACTAGGGGTGCGTTTGTTTTGGGGGAAAATGATTTCCTGAAATCATTTTTCCCCCAAACCTGCATGTTTGGCTGTCACGGAAAATGATATTTTCCGGAAAATGACTTCCGGTTGACCAATATTTTCACCTTTGACCCGGAAATGATTTTCCACCCTCATTTTCACTTCAAATCATTTCCGGAAAAAGAGAGAGAGAGAGAGAGAGAGAGAGAGAGAGAGAGAGAGCCCAGATTGCGCCGCTCGTCCGACGGTCGCGATCGATGAGATCGCGCGGTGCGATCGTCGATTGAGCGGCGCGATCGACGAGCACGCTCGTCTCTCGTCGATCAACGAGCGGTGCGTGTCTGCGACGAGCGACGCGATCGTCCAACGAGCGGCGTGATCGCGATCGTCAATCGCGCCGCTCGTCGGACGATCGCACCGACCTCGCCTCCGCTCGATGTCGCCTTCAGCGCCCGATCTCATCTTCTCCTCAGCCGCGCGATCTCAATTTGACCGGATTTGATGAATTTTTTTGCTGGGTTTTGTTCCTTTTGTGATTGAATGTGGAATTGATTCATTTTCTTTTGCTGCGTTTTGTTTCTTTTGCCGGATTTGATGCATTTTCTGTAAAAATGTTTGAATGAACCAAACACTGAAATTAATTTTCCGTAAAACGAATTTTGTGACAGCCAAACACATGAAAACGTTTTCCTTTCCGGAAAATAGCATTTCCGGAAAATGGAATATTTTCCGGAAATACTTTTACGCGAACCAAACACAGCCTAGGTAACTAGAAAGGGAAATTAGAGTGAAGCGTAAATGGATTGAGAAAACACATGTTATGGTCTCAGCATCTGGCATGAATTTGTAAATGATTTAGAAACTGGTGTGACACAGTGCTTTAGTGAGAAAATCTTGATTTCTGCTTCTTTTTTATAGTTAATTTTTCATACGTTATGTGCAAATGTGACTGAATTTGTAGGGATATATGAGGCAACTTCTTTGGAACGTACAAGGAAAGATTCTTTACAAAGTTCTGATTTATCAAATGGGGTGTTAGACGACCAAATTCAGATGTCTTCTCTTCCAACTTGAAGTATGTTTCTTATTTGTCTGCAGACATTTTATTGTTTATGTAATATTGATTGTTATTGTTATGTTTGTCTGTAACTAGGATACTCTTGTAAGTTGGGGGCTAAGGGCTATCAACAATGTCCATTTGGATTGAAGTATCCAAGAAAATAATGATGAGGGAAGCAGTTGGTTTTAGCAGAAAAATTGGTTTTTCACAAGTAATAACAAAGATATGTTTAAAGAAAGGGTTTGAAAATGGATAATTAGAGAGATTCAAATAGAACCAGGAATCACACTCCAAACAATAATTTAATGGTCAATGTTAATTGATTTTGATATATGAGGAAGAAAATTTCAATAAGTAAACTGCTATGGTCTGCTTGGGGGGGGGGGGGGAAGGGGAGTTTCATGAATTTCTCATCGCTGACCACTCAAATTTTTTGTGCAGTTGTCAATCTTTGAGTTTGTTTATATCGCAAGCAATTTTGTTGGCAGTATGTGTAGCGGCCATGTTGGTTCTTTATATACAGATTGTGATTAGCAGAAAGGAAAAATATATCTTGCATCAGTCATGGGAACTCCTGGAAAATACTTGGTTTCCGAACTGCTAGGAGACACCCAAGCATATTGTTGGTTGTTCAGATGTTGATGTGGCATTTTGGGAGATTGAGCAGTGATATCAGTGGCTTTATCATATTGGTCTATACAGTTTCAGTTAAAATTACACTTACCTGCTGAAAGAATATACCTGCACTAACCTAGGATTCTGTGAGGGGTGAGGGATAGAATCTCTTATCTTGCAATTAGTTGAGTTACAAGGTATCCAAATTGTTGTATATTGAGTGCTACTCACCTCATCGGCCATGTGACATTTTTTGTTAACCAATGGACTCTTCTTGTAATTGGGTTTCTTTAGTGTACCCAGCACTGGAGAATTATTGATTTTTAATTATTTATTTATTTTCAGTCTCATGCAATTGCAAACAATTTTTTTTATTTATTTTGTAACATCCTGAAAGAAAGTCACGTCACTATTTCAACGAATAATGTGAGGTAAACATTCTGAGAAAAAAATGATTAACAAAATTTCATAACTCGTGTCAATTATACTAATGAGGATGGCACTTAACCTAGTTTAAGGTTTATATTGTGTGTATTGTTGAATATAGGTTCCTTTGTCATTACTAAAAAAGGCATGTTTGAAAGTAAATCAAAATGCATCTTCTTTTTGAAACGTTGCTCATTGCCATAGCAACACCATCATGGATCAATTCTTGACCTTTGATCCATTTTTCAATCGTTCTATTTTGAAATCAACTGGCATTCTTCTCTGTAGGAGAGTGAATTTCTGGATGTAATAGCCACTGAATTCATATCTAAGTTGCACTGCCACCGAATGCTTTTTTGGACCAATACATTCATGAGTCTATGATAACAGCTATACAATAAATGAAGCCAATCCAATAATCCTGACTGCTACGAGCTCCGTTGCCACAAATTTTTAAAGAAACGTTACCTTTCATTGCTTAAAATTTTATAGAATAGAATTTTCCATCTATTCGTTGGATTGGCTTGCTTCGCGGGCTCTGACTTGATTCAAGTAGCCTTTCACTCACTCAACGGATAGTTTTGAAATTAACCAAGGAATATTTTAAGCACAGACCATTTCTTTCCTATGGTATTAAATACATTCCAATTCTCGTTGTTTCCTACGACAATAGCTAGCCCATCACTACAATAACCATGAAGATGAGTTTCTCCCATCTGATTTCAAAGCGTGCACTACTCTCGCTGCAATTATTTCTGCTTGGTTTTGTCAATGCAGTGTCTGAATCTGAAGAATACAAGACATACATCATTCATATGGACCATTCTGACACGCCTGAGTCTTTCTTAACCCATGAATCATGGCATTGTTCCATCCTAAATTCATTATTCTCATCTCCTGCTGATAACAAAGAACTATTGTTGTACTCGTAGTCATACAACCATGTCATAAATGGCTTCAGTGCAAGGCTCACACCCTCTCAGCTCTCTGAGATTGAGAAATCTCCATTTCACATTGCCACATACCCGGAGTCCTTTGGCAAGTGGTTTACAACCTACACTCCTAAGTTTCTTGGGCTACAACAAAGCTTTGGCATATGGCCTGCTGCATCTTATGGAGCAGGTGTGATTGTTGGCATTCTTGATACAGGAATTTGGCCAGAGAGTGAGAGTTTTAATGACGAGGGTATGTCACCAGTGCCACAAAGATGGAAGGGAAAGTGTGAGAATGGCACAACATTTAGTCCTTCAGCATGCAATTGGAAGCTCATTGGGGCGCAAACGTTTAGGAAAGGACTTCAAGCTGCAGGTGTTCAAATATCCAAGGAACAAGACTTTAATTCTGTAAGAGATTTCATGGGTCATGGTACACACACATCATCCACAGCAGTGAGTAACTATGTACCTGGTATTAGTCACTTTGGATATGCAAGAGGCACAGCTAGAGGGGTGGCTCCTGCTGCACTTCTTGCCATGTACAAGGTTAGTTGGGCAACAACAACAAAATCGACTTTTGCAACTGATCTGCTTGCTGGCATGGAACAAGCAATTCTTGATGGGGTTGACATCATGTCTTTGTCCCTTGGCATTGATCAGCCACCTTATTTCAAGGATACCATTGCCATTGCTTCTCTTTCTGTAATTGAGAAAGTAATATTTGTTGTCTGTTCTGCTGGAAATGACCAAGGTTTCAAAACAGTACACAATGGAGCACCTTGAATCACAACATTAGGGGCTGGTACACTTGACCGAAGTTTCCAAGCAGTAGTGACTCTAGAAAATGGGGTTTCCTTTGAAGGTACATCATACTTTCCAGAAAGCGTTTTCATTACTGATTTACCTTTGTACTTTGGCAAAGCCAACTTGAGCAAAGCAATGTGCAACTACGCAGCATTGGATGGAGAAGAGGTTGTTAAGAAGGTAGTCTTCTGTGATTATAGCGCTGAGATTTATGCTATTGATCAGCTTGGGGAGCTCGAGAGGGTAGGTGCTAATGCGGCTATCATCGTTAACAATGAATCATTTACTTTACATCCAGATAGGTTCTCCACTCCAAGCCTTATTTTACCAATTGCTTCAGGATATTTGATTAAAGAGTATGTGACAAGGGTGAGAAACCCAAAGTGAAAAGCATGAGGTTTGTCTTGACGAGGTTGGGTACAGAGTCTGCACCTCAAGTGGCCTTGTTCTCTTTAGAAGGACCGAACCCAATCAGTCCAGGACTTCTAAAGCCGGATATTCTGGCTCCAGGATTTGAAGGGTTAGGTGCAGTTTCACCCATCATACCATACATGCAAGTTGGCAAATATGATTTGGCTTCAGATTATGCAATAATGTCAGGCACATCAATGTCGGCACCTCATGTTGCCGGCGTTGGAGCTTTGTTGAAAACACTCCACCCTGAATGGAGCCCAGCAGCTATCCGATCAGCTATAATGACCATAGCCTATGCCAATATGCCAATGATAATACTGGCGCAATTTTGAAAGACCAATGGACAGGTCTTTCTGGGACACCTCTACAATTTGGGGCTGGACATATCAATCCAAACCAAGCCATGGATCCTGGACTCATCTATGACACGGTTTTTCAAGATTATATTGAATTTTTGTGTGGCCTGGGATACACTAAAAGCCAAATAAGTCTTGTCATTAAACGAACTCAATGGAGCTGCAGCCAAAAGCCTATTAATGATCTAAACTACCCCACTTTCATGGCCATATTCTCTAACAAAACCAGATATCCAGTGGCACAGAACTTTAGTAGGGTTGTGACAAATGTTGGAAACGATGATAATACTGTTTACCGAGCACATTTGGAGAATGTTCCTATTGGAATGAAAATCAAAGTTGTACCTGAAACTCTTAACATTCACTCGCAAATATCATAAGCAAGGTTTTGTTGTGAGCAATGAGATTGATAGAGAAATTCAAATGGTAATCTATGCTTTTCTGAAATGGATTGATCAACATGACCACATAGTATCAAGCCCCATAGTGGCTATCAATTTCTAGCTGAAATTATATGTTAGAAATTGCCTCAAATTCCTAAAATTATTTAGTTTAGGTTTCCTTGGCATGAAATGAAAGGAAGGGCTTTTCCTTAGTATGAAAGGCAGTGAGTTTACTTAGTGTGGAAGACAAATATTCTCCTTAATATGAAAGGAAAAAGTATTCATTATTCAATAAGTAATTGGATGTTCTTTGTCCATGAAGGAATATGTATGGAGTCATATAAATAGGCATTATTATTTAGAGATAGGTGACTTTTGTCTAAGGTTACTCCCATATGGGGAGAGGAGAAAACTCCTAGACGAACATGAGTGGGTTTCTTCGAAGACTAATTTGGTAAATTTTTGGGGTTAAAAGATTACTCATTGTTGTGTTGAGTTTTTGTTTGTTTTATGAGTGTGAAAGAGTTATTGGGTGTATTGGGGCTTTAGGATTGTGAGTTTGTGTGTGCAAAGTTTGTGAGTTTGTGAGAGGTTTTATTTAGGTTGATGAGTTGTGAGTGTGATTGTAATCCATATCATTGACAGTGGATTTTTGATTGGTGTTGCCCGTTGATATAGGCATGGAGTTGGCCAAAACATATTAAATATTGTTCTCATATGTATGTTTTATTTTCTTATTCATGTTAATGTGCTTCTACCAGTCCCAAATCATAACAATTGATATTAGAACTCCGCTATTGCACAACATTATAGTATATTCATGTTCATGCCAATTAGAGTCTCAGAACTCCAAGTTGTGACAGCATTGCTATTTTGCTTTTTTCTCTATGTCGTTGTTGTTGTTGTTGATGATGCTATTGAGAGTTTTGTTATTGTAGTTGATGGTTAATCTGCATGATGAGGTATTTGAAAATAATACCAAGTCAAATTATTGTGATCACTTAGATTTAGAGTAGTTTACTAGTTTATATTACTAGGCGATGTCCTACACATTACTTGGATACTTTATAATTAAATTTATCTCAAAATAATTTTATTTTTTTAAGACCCATATACAATTCTTATGGATAAAGTTTAGCTATAAAATTAGTAAGACTACAACTTTACTCAATATCTTTTTATTGGAGGTGAATTTTGATAAATCTACCATTAGATTACATCTTCTTCTTACACGCTTGCAAAATTTCTAGAAAAATAAAGGTTAATAGCTATGTCATCAATAAATGGTTTAAATTACAAGTTTTTATAGTTTAAACTTATGCATAAAATATAAGCTTATAGATCATATAATAAATAATATCCGATTGACACAAAATTTTACGTGTGTACTAAGAGCGTAAAAAATATGCAATTCAACGGTTAGATTTTCAAAATATGTTGTAATGTTTATTTTATTAAGTAAGGTTATAGTCTTAAGTTACAACCAATTTTGTAACTAAATTTTGTCTGATTTTTATTAAGTTGTATAATATTTAGACAATTTGTTCCAATTAAATTTCAAGCCATTAATATTATGGTAGTCTCCAAGACGGAAGGAGGGGGCCTAGGGGGCCATTGCCTCTCCGAGTTTTTAAACTTCCCCTTACCCTCAATTAATTTTTATAAGAAAATAAGTATGTATAATATGAAGAAATTTTAGTTAATGGCCCCTAAATTTTGAAAAATTTGTGTTATATTTATGTGAACAATACTACATCATTTTTATTTTATTTTATATTTTATTACTTTTCTACCATACATAACTAATCAAACCAAAATATATTCATAAAATATATAACAAAATTTAGCTACAAAATTGATTAGGCTACAACCTTACTTAATAAAATAAACATTATTACTTATTTTGAAAATCTAACTGTTGAATTACATGTTCTTTATGATTTTAATACAAATATCAAATTTTGTGTTACTCGGATATTATTTACTAATTTACAAGCTTATATTTTATGCATAATTTTAAACTATAAAAACTTGTAAGTTAAACAATTTATTGATGACAAAGCTATTGATCTTCAATTTTCTAGAAATTTTGCAAACATGGAGTGTATAAGAAGAAGATGTAATCTAATGGTGGATTTGTCAAAATTCACCTCCAATAAAGAAATATTAAGAAAGGTTATAGACTAAGGCTACAACCAATTTTGTAACTAAACTTTATCCTAAAATATATAAGTTATACAAACCACTAACACATCATTTCATATCCTTATTTACTCTTATAATACTAATACCTAAGTAAACCAATGGATATTCAAGATATATATTCCTAAACATAGGTAAAATAAATCTCTTTAACAAAAACCTTCTTTAGTTTCCCAAAAAAAAAAAAAAAAAAATTACCTTGCTATGTTAATTATGCGTTTGGAGAATTAGAGTATAGACACTATGTTTTTATTATTTTAATTTTAGAATAAATGACAATTGTGAATTTTTTGGCTAGGAGTTATAGATTCTTATATGAAAAATAAGGTTTTTTTTTTTAGTTTATACTAGTCGCTAACCCGTGCGATACACAAGAAAGCTAATGACTATGAATTATTAATTAATTAATCTTTTTTTTATTTTCTACAATCAAAGCAAATGAAAAAAAAAATAAAATCCAAGAATAAAAGAAAAGGTTTTTTTTTTTTTTTTTTTTTGAGGATGGAATGAAAGAAGAGTTTAAGTTGTTGATAGTGCCAAACAACCTTAAAAACTTTAGTTTGGTTGTCTTAGTAACCTGAAGATGCACAAAACAAGAACCTCAAACAAACACATGGAATGAATTTGAAAATTTTTTTTCACAAAGAAAGAAAGCATAGGATGCTTTACGTTACGTTTTGTGAAAGTGAGGATCAAATATGATATCTTTCAAAAGCAAATTGATATCTAACTCTCATGACAAAATATGAATGTTGCACATTAGAATTCCAATCTCAAAAAAATCCCTATCCTCGATACGAAATATTCAATTACTAAATGGAAAATACAATATCAATTAAACAAAAATCTAAATAAAAATTAGGATTCCAATCCCTTAATATCCTAAATTATCCAATAAATATTGCAATGTCAAAATAACCATTTGTATTATATTGAAAAGACAAAAATTGTTTTTCAGAATTTTTTTGTGACTTTTTTTTCAACTTTAAAGGATTTTTTGTATCTTCTTCTTCTGTTACTTCATATTTGTCATTGAATAACTCCTTTTGTACTCCTTGAGTGTAGATGTTGGTGTAAGTTGTACATTACTTTCAAGACCAAATTTTTGTAACTTTGTAGAGTCATCATCCTGTTCACTTGATAGGTTGCTCTCACAATCATTTGTAGTTTTAATTGGAAAATAATTTTTTTTTTCCATTCAAATTTTCCACTGGCATAGGTAGGTTGAGCTCTTCAGGCATTTATCAAAAGTATTATTTTCCAATTGTATGCTCAAGTAAAGAAAAGCAAATTTTAAGCAGTAATTTTGTATTACATTACCTTACCTCTAAACATTTGTTTAAAAGGTCTTTTGTTGATATATTGATTAATGCTTCAGCTTCAAAAGAAAATAAAATGAATATAGCCATTCCTGAGCTATCTTCAACCTTCAATGCAATTCTATACTTGAAAAGAGAAGTGACATATATAATTTGAATACCAAATTACTTTTTTTATATATAAAAAAATATATTAAACCTTTATATTATGTCTACCTTGTGATTGGAAAGTATGCATTTTTGTTGCAATGGTTGCACCATAAGCATTCATCTCTTGATTTTACCTTTTTACAACATACTTTGCAAGAGATAAAGTACCAACTAGAATTGTCTATCTCAATGTTTATAATCTTTCCACGATAGGTGAAAATAGTTTCCTAGAAATTGAAATTTAATTAATGAATATCAATCAATATGCAATTTTATAACAAACCTTTGTCTCTGTCAAAACAGTAAATATAGTGAATTCTAACATTAAGTTGTTCTATAGTGATTTTTTATATATATTATCATGTACTTAATAAATTATTATATGGCAATTGCTATATACATTTTTGTTTCTCTTCCGTGAAAAAATTGATCTTCGCCTCAATCTTGCATAAAAAGTAAACCCCATATTTGGGAATTTGTGAATAAACTAAATGCAAAGTAGTCACAAAAATTGAATTCATAAATAACACTACATGGCAATTGCTAGATACATTTTTGTTTCTCTTCTGTGACAAATTTGATCTTCGTCTCAATCTTGCATAAAAAGCAAACAATATTCTTTGGGACTTTGTGAATAAACTAAATACAAAGTAGTCACTAAAATTGAATTCATAAATAACACTACATAACTGGTCATACAATGCAAGAATTGTTCATAAGAAGATGAAATATAATTTAAAACATATATTAATAAATGTTATAGAACGAAAAAGAAAAAGTCATTTATAATTTGAAATTCGACTTTCTCAAAATCGAGTTAAAAAAAAAAATTCTAGAGGCTTATAGTGGCGTTTTAAGGAGCCTATAATGATGTTTTAAGGACCTATAGTGGCGTTTTGTAACTCGATCTTCATAAACTTGAGTTCAATACAAGTTTTTCCTTTTTTTTTTACCTATAACTCAAGTTACAAAACGCCACTATATGCTCATTAAAACGTCACTATAGGCTTCTTAAAACACTACTATAGGGCTTAACTTGATTTTGGGAAAGTCGAGTTTCAAAAGAAGGGCATTTTCCTAATTAGTTTGGAGAAAGGGGCAAAATACTGGATTGTTTTTTTTTTAAAAAGGGCAAAGGCCAATTTTTTTCCCATTTATAACCATCAAACAATATTATTTTAACCAAAAACATTGTTTAAAAAAGGACATTTTTAATTATAAACAAAACTTATGTACAGTATCTTAGGTGCTGTTTCTTAGATTCCCCTTCTTAAAATTCTGTCATATGGCTACTTAACTTAAAAAATACACTTCCATCAATAAGAAAAAAGCCACATCGCAGAATTTTAAGAGAGGAACCTAAGAAACAGCATCTAAGTACTGTACATAAGTCTTACTCTTTAATTATTTACAATGCATTAAATAAGCTTATGAATCTTAAAAATATCATTATAAATTAATAACAATTAGTAATAAGTTCATCATAAAAAGTAAAAATTATAAATTGTACACATATATCCATTATAATTATTCAATTGAAGGTGGTCAAGTTCTTCACCTGGTAGAGATTGTGGAGCATTATGTAGGCCAATGTTCTCATCTTTGGGGTGAAAGGAATGGTGTTCAGCGCCTTCTTTTTAAGATCATCACCGAGGAGTTCTGCAATGGGTACAAGAGAGTCCAATCTATCATCATATTGGATATAAAGTTGTTGAGATGGTGGACGAACTTCTAATATCTCTTGGATAGATTCCCTTGTGACAGAAAATTCTCTCCCCCTCAACCAACAATTTATGTGATCCCCTTCCACAAAGGCATTTGCAAAGAATTCCCTTATGATCTTAGCATAGACATTCCCACTAGGTTCAACACCTTTGTCCATGTGTTCTTTGAACACTCTTGGAATGAAGGTGTTTTCAAGGGTCTCCATTGCTACAACCCTTTCCATGATGATCGAGGCCCTTTTGTAGTAGTCGTTGCAAGCCATGTCTGCCTCAATGCTTTGGAAATTTTCCGAGTTAGAGCGTTGATGCTTTGTTGACTTCTTTGAGGGCGATTGCTTAATAGAAGACATCTGCAAAGATAGCCACAAACACAAAGAGACAAGTACAAAAAACAAAACAAGAACACAAACTTGATTAGTATCAAGTTAGTCCATAAAACAACCACAAAGTCCTAAAAAGAACATAAACAACATCACAAGATCATGTTGTAATTGCTAAACATGTAACAAGACTTATCTAGCATGAGTGATATGCAAACATGATAAGTGAATTAGTGTGTGCATGTGGTGTGCATATGTGATGCATGATTAAGGCATGACTAAGCACACTTGGGTCAAAGTGTGTAAAACACACAACCAATGATCAAAACATAATAAACATGCATAATCATGGTAATCCCCAAAGTTTGGTACTCATCGGAGTCCAAAACAACACCAAAATGCAATTTGGGCATTTTATCAAACACCTAGTATGCACAAACACATTTAACATGTAAACAATACATGAACATTTGTAAAATATGCCTAAATACATGTTAGAATGCCACAAGGGGCCAACACAAACACAATCAAAGCAAATGGGACAGAGCCCAATCAAGAAAAACAAAAGATTTTGCATAAAATTAAAGTTTCCCAACCCTTTTCAAAAATGAACCCAACTCATGAAAACCTTAAATCTAAGGAATTAAAGATAAAAGAATGATGAAACTTACCTTAGAGAAGACTTAAAGTAGATTGCACTTGTGTTTTTGTTAGGTTTTTGAGAGAAAATTGGTTAGGGTTGAGAGAGGTCGAGGGAGGCAAAGGGTGTGAATTTGAAAAACTGTCATGTTCAGCCCTTTAAAACTGAAAACACGCATTTTTCGCGGGTAAGCTTCTTGCGAAACTACTCGCGAAAAATGCCACTGAAGCACATAACTTTTTGTGGGTAAGATTATCTCGCGAGACAGTCGTGAAAGTTTCTGTCTGAATTTTAATGTTTTCAAGTTTTGTCATCTCCATTTTCGCGGGAAGAGCTAACTTGCGAAGCTTCTCGCAAAAATGCCTCTAAAGGAGTTTTTTGTTAAAAACATGAAATATGTAATATGAACAAAAACTCTAAACACAAAAGCATAAAAACACTTTCAAAAACATATAAAATACTCAAAAATCTTTTTGTGTTTGATCAACAAGCAATTGAGTATATACATCACATTTGAACACGTACAATCACACAAATGAAATAAGCATTCGTTGAACAATAGACTTGTGTGTTGTGTATGTGGATCAAGTATGAACTAGTCTTTAGTCTAGTATAAAGATTCAATTGTCAATTCAATCAAGTCATATACGACTAGTATGAAGATTCAAATGAACATATATGACCCCTTACCAATGTGATTACACTTAATTGAAAGCTTTTTGTTTTGCTTCCATTTTACATACTTTTGATCAAAACAACTCAAATTTTTGAGAATCGATGTCATAAACAATTTGAATGAACTTTGACGAATTAGCCTTTGGCTTTGGCACCATACAATTTAGTACAAATCTCTTTCCCTTTTTCTTAGTCAAATACTAGTATGTGTGATGACTTTTTCAGTTCAAAATTCTCTTTTCAAGATTGACATTTGTAGATCTCTTGAAAAAGAAAAAATGTGAGGAGATATATAGGCACAAGTCTACGCATATATCAAGATCAAGCAAGTTTATTGACCAATCATTCATGAAAAGTTTGAAGATCTATTTACAACAATCAAACGTAGATTTCTAGATGTCGCTCACACTTAGAAAATTTACATACATAACAAGCTAAGCTCGTAAATGCACTACGCCATTAGTATGAAGGTACTAGGCCAAACTCTCATGTGATATACATAACTGCAATTAAATCTACTATCCACCACCAATCTACTTTATGTTATTTTGATAGTAGATCTTCAAATTGCATTGTCATATCCTCTATCATTTAGAAGGTAACTGAAGTAATGATTGTATGTAATGTATAAATTTTATTCTTTTACAATATAAAATTATTATGATAGATGATTAAGATAATTAAAATAAAATCTAATGTTCTGGAAATTTTTTGAAATAGAATTTTAAATTTCTTAAAACTTAGTTAATAGAGTGTCTATTTTACCTAAAAGTGAACTATGATGAGAATTTAATTATTTTTTGCAAAGAGAAGATAACCATAGGCCCAATTTTTATTTTATAGCATAAGATGTTACAGTTAGATCCATACCATGTGTAATACGTTAGTTCATTATGATAGTTCCAAATAATATCCTAATACCTATCTATATGAGTTTTCTTTTTTAATGATACCATAAATGATGGAGTTTAATAGAATTCATTTAAGATCCAATGTATCCAATAATTTTTTTTTTATTTAAAATTTAATGGATACAAGTCTTTTAATTGTAAAATTTTTTAATCATAAAATAGACTCTATCTAAACTCTAAAGAAAAGCATTCGGAATGATCACATCATTGATACCATATCATGATGGTTGCAAATAACAATATTATTATTCATGATTAATAGATAAACAATAAAACTGTGAATTAACAATTTAACAATTCAAATACCAAGTTTAAACTATAACAACACATATACAAAAGACTCCAAATATTAGAACATACTTCTTCTGCCATTTTCATTATTCAATCAAAACCAAAGTTTCAAAGATAATTCCAATTCAATTAAACCCAATACATACATACACATGAACATAAAGAATTCCAAAAATAAAAACAACAATCTCCAAAAGCCTCTGCCTAATACAGTCACTAAATTTTTTTTTTTTTTTAAATTGTGCGTTCTTTAGTTATTTTTCCTTTTATGTTTCAGCAAATTTTTTCTAATTGACCAAAATATCTCTCATATATGTTAACATTAAACCTGATAAGAAAATTTTACATACCTTTCTGTTTTGGAAGCACTCCAAAAACCAAAATCAATGCAAGAGACTGTAGATAAAATACAATAATTCAATGCATTTGGTTGACTATTATCATTAGATACAGAAACTTTCAAACCATCAACCAATGCTTTATTGCTGTCAAAACGATTCTCATGGCTGAATTATACTGTAAAATTTGTTTAAATACATAGATATTAATTGGGTATATCAATATGACAACAATGTTTTTCTACAGTTATTGTGAAACACTTTGTAAATTTAAAACGTGAAATTAAATATATGTAAGTGGTTAGGTGATGAATATATAAATACATATATATATATATATATATATATAAAAAAGTGGTTATGTATTTTTTCTTTCTTTCTTTTTGTCGATATTATTAAAGTCTAGATGTAGTTTTCTTAAATAGGAGAGTATGGATCGTGGGAGAGCGTTATTGTATTTGGCTAGAAGTCTAAATTGTGTTAGGTTTTTTTGTTTTTTTTTAATAAAAAGAAAAAAAAATAGAGAGAGTATAAGGAGTCTAGGGACGGTGGGAGAGTATTGTAGAAAGAAGTGTTTGTGTTATATTTTATAATTTATAGATATAGATATAGTTTTGTTTAATAATAATAATCATGTGGCAAGCTCTGAAGAGGTCAACAAAAAGCCAAAGACTTCGGTTATATATATATATATATATATATATGAGAAACTGCCACAACACCCACTAACTAAATAAAATGTGAAGATTAAAATCCACTACCACTTGCTATTGTATATTTAAAATAAAAGGACATGTCTAGTTGAAAAAGTATTGGAGGTAAACCAAACCCATATAGATATAGATTGATTGTTGACGCACCTAGACTTTAATATGTTCAAAATAAAGCTCTTGATCTAACTTCAAAATAAATTCTACAAAATAGGAATATAATTGCTTAAATTCAAGTTAAGAGAATAGAAAAACTATTAAATTCATGAGAACCTTCTAAGATCTTAGAAGAAAGTGAACAAATAACAATACTATTTCCATTCGATGACACATATTAAGAGTATATAGGAACAATAATGAAACAATTCAAATTTGTGAGCCACTGTGCGTAAAACAAAAAACCATTAAAAGAAAAAAAAAAACCACATGAACTCAGATAAAATTCAAAATATTAAAGTCAAACAAATGGAAAAACCTAAAAAAACAAAAACCTTGTGTATCAATCGATGGCTATTACCTACTTAAACTGTAGCTTCTATTTCAGCTAAGTTTCAATTCAAGTGTTTATCCAAAATTTAAAATTTTCATCAATCTTTGGACTTTTTTTTTTTTTTTTTTTTGCATAATTTGCTAATTGTATAGTCACCCTGTTTCCAACCTTAGACACCATTGTAAACACACAACTGTGATTAAGTTGTAGAAGATAGTTAGGCTCTACCAATAGATTACCAATAAATTTCACCTTTGAAAGGTGCCTAACCCATGCGCATGATTCTCACAAGTTCTTGTGACACTCCAAAGCAAAGTCTGAAAAACTAACATCTTATGCAAACTTAACTGAATGTATTTGTACCCAATAACAATCATCTTCAAACTACATTCCCCAATCACCTTTCCTTGATAATCAGGGATATTAGCCACCAAACCGGCATAAGAATAATTAGAGAGCACATAAGGCTATACATGAAATCCATTCTATAATTTGACATCCAATTCTCTTTTAATAGGATCTAGTAATTCATTGTGTATAAATAATTGATGAAAATATTTAAATAATAATAATTTATATCAATTATAAGAGTTATGAGTTTTGGATTATTGTAAACTAGTATGTAGTCCCGTGCTACCGCACGGGAATGGATATATTATTAATCATGAGTTTATTCATGTTTAAAAGGCTCAGTTAAGTCTAAATTCATATTATTAACCATAAAATTTCATTAACAAAACTTAGCAGTATATATATTTTACATAGAAAGATGAACCTTGGTGACAATGTTTATCCAAAAGATCCATTCACGCTTTTGAATCTTCAATCTCAATTAGTGATTGAAATTTTCGTAGCTTAAAAAATTTAAAATTAAAAAAAAAAAAAAAAAAAAACTCACCCATCATTTGTGTGAAGAAAAAACCTCTGAAGTTCCATGGCTGATAAAAGAAATTGTAGTTTTACGATGTAACATGATGAGCATTTTGTAACATGATAACATTTCAGAGTGTGTAACGATGAGTCATTTTGTAACATGATGAGCAAAGAAAAAACCTCTGAAGTTCCATGACTGATAAAAGAAATTCTCTCCAATCTCTTTTTATAAAGAGATGGGTTTGTGCGTGTTTTTATACATCCTTCATAGTTGTATTATCACGAAACAGGTCCAATGGATTTAGATTGGTATTACTGATTCCCAAAGCATTAGTGTTTAATGTGTTATTAATTTCATCTCATTGGCTTCTGCACATGATAGCAAAATTAAAAATAATTAGATTGTACACGTGTATAGTAAAATTGGAATGAACAATTGGAATGATAATATATGATAGTAACAACAATAGGAAAATTCAAATAAAATTTCAAATTAAATTGTAACAATCTGAATAAAAAATTCCAGTAGAAAGACAGGGTGGAGTGATCCACTCCAAGAAGGCGACCAAACTTGCGTAAATATAGAATAATAAATCTCTCTCCGGAAAATTTACATTGTTCATAACCTTTACCTTCACTGAACATTTTAAAAACATAGTGACTCACATCTGCCATTCAGACATCTACAGCTGGGTCCTCTCCAATTTGCGTGAGATTCCATTGATCACTAAGTTCCTTTGCAACCTACAAAAAGTATCATCCATCGGTCCACAGCAGTGCTTTCTTCATTGTTATAGGTGCCCAACCTGAACAAAAAGCCAAATATAAGGATAGTGAATTTTAGGCATAATGTGCATCTAATCACATATTAGCAATTTATAACAAATGTAAAGATGCAAACTTTGTAAGTGAATAGTAAACAAAACTCAGTGTTAGAACCAAGAAGAAAGCACTTTAATCCGAAACTCAGTGCAAATGTAATGATGCAAACTTTGTAAGCAATTTATAACAAAGATGCAAACTCTGGCTTTGCTATCTTTTTGGAAATTATGCAATGTACCCAAACCAAGTTCTTATTACCGATATTAATCTCTTTGGTTTTCACGTTTGACTACAAAATCAAGAAAAAACTTAATTAGCACAATAACTCACTTGACCCGATACATAGAAGTGGTTTTAATGAGAATAAGCCCACATACATTTAGCCACATGATGCAAAATTCAACTTCAATTTCAGATTCTAGACACATGGCACAAAATTAGAGTTCTAATTTGGAATTCAATTTCACACTCTCTCTGTTTCACCTATTATTTTATATATAGATGATGTGATTAACTATGGGTATTTAGGATGTGTATTTTGTTTGAGAATTAAGGAGAAAGAGAAAGACACATTCTATATCAACTTTTATTCTATAATATTCCTCTAAAGTTTTTTTTTTTTTTCTTGTTACTTCAATTGAATAAATGATGTGTGTGCAATTTATGATTATTGCTTTTTATGATGAACCCATCTATATCTATGTATATATATATATATATATATATATATTTAAAAGCTGAAGCGTAACATTTATTGTTGCTACACTCCAGTTGAGCCACATCAGCTCCACGTCATTATCTTTTTTCTTTCTAATTTTCCTACAATTGTTTTTAACATTTATTTTTCAAATATTTACACTTCCCCAACATTTCTCCTACCCTTACCTTTTCATCTTCCCACTACTTCTCCAACCTTTCTCCCTTCCTTAGCTTTTCATCTTCTCACTACCCTCTACATTAATATCATTCTTCCTCTTTTCCTTCATCTTTCTTTATTTTTGTCTTTTCTTATTCACACCCTCTTACTATAAATTTGCCACTAATTTTTCCATTCTATACATAGTTTTCCCTCACAAAAAAAGGCTCTCTCTCTCTCTCTCTCTCTCTCAATTTTTTGGTGGATTTATTTTTTATTTTTTTATTTTTCTTACATCTCTGCTTTAGGTTGATAATTTTTTATATTCTTAAAAACTCTACTTTGGGTTAATGTGATTTAGTTTTTTTTATTATAAATTTTTTTTTGGTCTCTTTGATTGTTAAATGTTATCCTATTACGTTATAAAGAATTAAATATAGCATATAAAAATACAATATTATTCTATTACATAGTATGATTTGGATAATTTGGTATTTATTCTATTAAATAGCATGATTTTTTTATAGTGCTTAATTTAGATGTTAAACTATAAGACTTTACTAATTTTTATTTATTTTTTAATCCTTTGTGGTGGACAAAGTATTCTTAATAGTTGTATTAGAAGTACTCTATAATGCCATTTATTTAGAGAAAAGCAAAGGTTAGCCAAACGAAAATAATCAGATGGGTGACAAATTTTAGCTTTTGCAATTTTATTTTAATTATTATTATTATTATTATTTTATAACGATGCATATATAGAACTTATCTTTTGTAGATTTAAAGTGACACCCTTAGTCAACATGTTTGTCGGGTTCTTAGATCCACAAATCTTCTCAAGTATTACCAACTTATCTTTAACAAGGTAATGGATAAAGTGGTATTTTGTCTGTATATACTTCGACTTTGAATGAAAAGCCAAATTTTTGGCAAGAAAAATTGCACTCTGACTGTCACTGTGTAGAATGCCCATCTCCTACTTCTTACCCAATTCATCTAAGAAACCATGTAGCCAAATCATCTCCTTTCCAACTTCAGTTGCTGCAACATACTCAGCTTCTGTAGTAGACAAAATAACAATCTTCTATAGATTTAAAGCCCATAATATAGTTATACCACCCAGAGTAAAAACAAACCCAGTAGTACTCTTTCTACTATCAATATCACCAGCAAAATCAGCATCTACATAACCCTGCAGTTTCAAACTTGTACCTGTGAAGCAAAGACATGTATCTAATGAACCCTTCAGATATCTCAGAATTCACTTGACTGCCTCCCAATGCTGCTTTCCAGACCTACTCATGAATCTGCTCACAACTCCCACTGCATGTGCAATGTCTGGCCTTGTACACACCACAGCATACATTAAGTTGCCAATAGCTGAGGCATAGGGCACCTTGCTCAAATGATCCCTTTCTTCTTCTGTCTTCGGTAACTGTTCTTTGCTTAGTTTGAAATGACTACCCAAGGGTGTGCTCACTGGTTTAGCTTCATTCATGTTGAACCTGCTGAGAACTTTCTTCACATACTCTAACTGTAAAAGCTTCAATGTAACATTAGCCTTATCTCTAATGATTTTCATACCAAGGATTTGCTTTGTAACTCCCAAATCCTTCATTGCAAATTGTTTGGACAACTGCTTCTTCAGATTATTAATCTCCTCAATGCTAGACCCTGCAATAAGCATATCATCCACATACAACAGTAATATGATGTAAGAATTGTCAAAAGACTTAACATAGCAACAGTGATTAGCTTGACATCTCTTAAACCGAATTCTATGCATAAAACTGTCAAATTGCTTGTACCACTGTCTAAAAGCTTGTTTTAGGCCATACAAGCTCTTTCTTAGTTTGTAGACTAGATTCTCTTGTCCCTGAACAATGAACCCTTCTGGCTAAATCATGTAAAGGTCTTCCTCTAAGTCACCATGAAGGAATACTGTGTCTTCACATCTAACTGCTCAAGATATAAGTTTTCTGCAGCCACCATTCCCAGTACCAATTTGATTGTTGACATCTTCACAACTAGAGAAAATATCTCTGTGTAGTCAATGCCCTCTTTCTGCTGGAACCCTTTAACAACTAATCTGGCCTTATAACGTTTGCTACCATCATGCTCATTCTTTATTCTGTATACCCACTTGTTATGCAAAACCTTCTTTCTTACTGGCAATTTAGTCAGTTCCCATATTTGATTCCCCAACAAGGAATTCATCTCATCCTTCATAACTAACTCCCACTTGATTGAATTCTCATATTGCAAGACTTCATCATAACACTCTGGCTCACCACTATCAATCAACAGGAGATAATTTAAAACAGGTGAATAACGCTGTGGAGGTCTAATGTTCCTGGAAGATCTATGAACTTCAGCTACAGGTGTATTCAGATGTACCTGTGAATTTACATTCTCCTTATCTTCTTCACCCCTTTTCTGGACAGTACTTTCAGTCAATTCATCTAAGTTGACAAACTCAGATTTCTTTTGATCTATCTCTATAACATCTAACACAACAGTTGACCTGTCCTTGTACATAACCTGTTCATTAAATATCACATTTCTACTTCTGATGATTTTTCTGTTTTGTTCATTCCAAAACCTATAGCCAAATTTCTCATCACCATAGTCAATGAAAAAACATATTTTAAACTTTACATCAAATTTACTATGAGTATCAGAATCAATATGAACATAAGAAACACAACCAAAAACTTTTAAATGTGAAAACTTTACCTTTTTACTGCTCCAAACCTCCTCAGGAAGTCTGAACTCCATGGGAACTGATGGTCCTCGATTTATCAGGTAAGCTGCAGTGCTAACAGTATCAGCCCAAAAAGTTTTTGGTAGTCCAGCATGCAATCTCATACTCCTAGCACGCTCATTGAAAGTTCTGTTCATGCGCTCAGCCACACCATTCTGCTATGGTGTCCCAGGAATGGTCTTCTCCATCCTAATTCCCTGTGTAGCACAATACTCACTGAACCCTCCATCTATGTACTCTTCTCCATTATCTGACCTCAAACATTTTACTTTCAAACCTGTTTCTGTCTCAACCATGGCCTTCCACTTCTTAAAATTTTCAAATACATCAGATTTATTTTTCAGAAAATAAACCTATACCTTTCTGCTTGATTCATCAATAAAAGTGATGTAGTACTTTGAACCTCCAAGGGATGCAATTGGAGAAGACCCCCACAAATCAGTGTGTACTAATTCCAATTTTTCAGCCTTCGGTGTCCTGCTAGTTTCAAGAAGCTCACATTTTTCTACTTTCCTAAGATGCAACTTTCACACATATCAAAATCAACGGACTTCAATTCTGGTAGTTTTCCTTTTAATAGCAGCATCTTCGTCCCTTTCTCACTCATGTGACCAAGTCTGCGGTGCCATAGGCTTGTATTAGTACTTGCATTAGCAATTACAATTGTGTCTCTTAGACATGAGGTCATATACAGAGTACCAGTCTTCTTTCCACGAGCCAATACCCTAACTCCCTTTATAACCTTCCAAGTACCACAAACAAATAGTATTGCATGTCCTTCATCATCAAGTTGTCCAACAGAAATTAGATTCCTCCTTAGGTCAGGAATATGACGAACCTTCTCCAGTAACCAAACAGATCCATTTGGGTAACAATATCCGAACGTCTCCCATACCCACAACATCCAAGGCTGAACCATCAGCCAAATACACCTTACCAAAATCACCTGCAACATAATTCTGTATGATTTCTCAGTGTGGAGTGGTATGAAACGAAGCTCTTGAGTCCAAAACCCAATCATCAAGTGGACTGTCTACTGCAAGAAGTAATGTACCCTGTACCTCTTCTATTACAGCATTAGCGGAGTCATCTTCATTCTTCTTCTTAGGACTTTTGCATTGCCTCCTAAAGTGACCTATTTTCCCACAGTTCCAGCATTGTACTTGTTGGCCTAATCTAGATTTACTTCTGTTCCGATTAGAATTTCTGGATTTTGATCTGCCCCGATTTGAATTTCTGTCATTACCTCTGCCTCTTGTCTCAAGTTTTAGGGTAGAACCAGATCTTGAGGTTTTGCCTGCATCTCTTTTGTGAATCTCCTCAGCTAGAATTAAATCTCGTATATCATTGTACTTGAGCTTTTCCTTTCTTGTAGAATTGCTTACTGCCATCCTCATTGCCTCCCAACTGTTTGGCAAAGAAGTCAAGATGATCAGAGCACGAATCTCATCATCAAAATCAATTTTTACAGACGACAATTGATTTATGATAGTATTAAATTCGTTCAGATGTTGTGCTACTGATGCACTCTCTGCCATCTTCAAATTGAACAATTTCTTCATCAGATGCATCTTGTTGTTTGCGGACGGCTTTTCATACATACCAGACAAATCCTTCATCAGATCTGTTGTGGTCTTCTCCTTTACAACATTGTGTGCAACAGACCTAGACAGAGTTAACCTAATAACTCCCAGAACTTGTCTGTCAAGAAGCGTCCATTCCTCAGCCTTCATAGTCTCAGGTTTTGTCCCCAAAATAGGCAGATGCAATTTCCTCCCATAGAGATAATCTTCAATCTGCATCCTCCAATACGCGAAGTCTGTGCCATCAAACTTTTCTATTCTAAACGCCTTTCCTACTTCCTCTACCATTGCTCCCACTCAAACCTAACCCTAGGGTCTGATACCAGTTGTGGGGAATTTAACCAAAATCCTAACCTGTGAGAAACAAAAAATAGAGAAAAAACACACGCCAAAGAAAGACAATCACACGCACTATTATTCGGGTCAGGTCGGATCGTCAAACCGGATCAAACAAAACTAGGCTCTACAAAGCCCAACACTATGTTTGGGTTTGCAAAGAAAAAGTCAACAAAGAGAGAGATAAACAATGAAAACAACAAAAGAGAAAAGGGTTCAAGGGGGATCACATGAAGATAGAGGTGAGAAGTGAAGGTTCTGCGTGAGGGAGACAATGGTGGGAGGTGAAGGTTGTGAAAGAAGGACGTGAAAGGGGAAGAGTCGAGACTCAGGAGAGATGCCATAAAAGAGTCGGGCTTTTCTTTTCTAAAAAATTAAACTTAATTAGATAAATAATAGTAAAGGCACACAATAAGAAACTCAACAAATAGTCAAAGGTTTTAGTTATATAGTATTTATAGATTATTGTTATATTTTTCTTATATTGACTTCTATATATAAATTTAGGCATATATAATGTAACATTTATTATTTAATTATTTAAATTTGATTAATTTTTACATTTTTCTTGATTTTTAAATCTATTAATATACTCAAACGGTTTAATATCTAATTTATTAAACAAAAATCTTGATATGGAATGTTTAAAGAATATCAGTTATGATCAGTATGATTTAAAAAATAGTTCATAGTTTACAAACTGACTAGATGAAAAATAGAGTTATTTTGGCTAATATAAAGACTAATTTAATGTACATAATTATTATATACAAAATAGCATATGTTAAATCATATTGTATTCTACATATTTTATCAATCTTAATTAAAGACATTCAAAAATGGAATAGAAGACTAATAATTGGAGTATCTCTGTTGTTAACTTTAAATATATAATAGTTTTATTTTTACTCATTAATTTAGTATTGAACTTTTTATAAAAATTCTCATTCTACATTGTTTTTGTTCATACTTTGTTCTTAGCCCTTCAAAGATGAAATTCTGACTGTGTCCCTTGATAGTCTTATTAACCACAACATAATTCATGTAAACGTCCAATCTCTTTGGATTTGGGAATTTTAAAGATTGCTTTTGAGCAATTGCTTGCTTAATTAATATGGCTTAAAAAAATAAAAAGGAAAAGGAAAAAGATATTGAAAGAAATCAAATAATGGAGGAAAATTATTGTTGATGATGTTAACATAAAATGCATCCAAGCACGTGCGCATATAGGTAATGTAGAATTACTTTGATCAGCCAAAGACCCTTTTCACTTCCCGAGTTCCGACACACAAAGCAACAAGACTAGAGTGACAGAAGTGGAAACTCGAAATCCTACTCCCAACAATGAGTTGATGATGTTAGTAAAAACCAAGAAGACAACCCCCCAACGTTATGTCCAATATTCTTCTTCACTCACTTCCCACTGCTAATTGCCTCACCAAACCCAAACCACAAAACTCTTCCATTTCATTTCACACTTCATATTCATCACCAACAAACTCATCTGTCTCCTTTCTATGTGAGCACAGCAACAGCAAACAAGAGCAAACCCAGAAGTGCAAGGATGGTTTGAACTTGAACTTCATTCGTGCCAGCAAGCTCTTGAAGGATCTTAGCTCTTGGGGGATTGGTGGACCTTGCAATTATTTTGTCAAAGTTCACAATCAAACCCAGCTTGTTTCTGCTATCAGGTTCACTCTTTCTTTTATTCCAGACCCCAAAAAAGGGAAAGAAAAAAAAAATTTTGTTTCTAACAATTTGCTACTTTTTCTGGTTTGATTGATTGTGGATCTGAATTATTTTATTTGGTCTTAGATAAATGTAAATCTGTCTGTTTCATTGTATTATTATTATTATACTCTCACTGTCTCACAATAAATTAACATTTTTGAGGAAAAAAAAAAAAAACATGTATTTAAATCAAACAAAATAATCGTAACAATCAGGCTCTCATCCGTCACCTGATCTTTGGCATTTTACAAAAAAAATTTATGTTTATTTTGCGTCATTAAAATGCTTACCATTTACAAAATTTCATTTAATATAGGCTAAAATATTCTTTTTCATCCCTAAAAATAGCTTAAGTTTTATTTTTATCCTTCAACTTTATTATGCCTGTAGCAGGATATGGGCATTTGGATTTTGACGATTATAATCCAAATACTTTGTTTTGATAGTTTAAGCCATCAAGGATTTTAAACTTTTAAATCATTGGATTGAAACATCTAATCCCATAATTTAAAATCCTCTTAGGAATAAACTATAAAACACATCTAAATAAGGAATTTTAAAATTTATAAATTTGGAATCAAGGCTATTCAAATCCATTGATTTGAAATCTAAATTCAAGTATCCAAACACAACCTTAAAGTCATATTTCTGTTCATGAAATTTTAAAATATTATACATTTTATTATTTTTCCACTTTTCTTAAGTTCGAGGACAAAAATGAATTTTGAATGACATTTCAAAGACAAAAATTAATTCTGAATGACATTTCAAAGACGAAAATAGAACTTAAATTATGTCACTTTTCTTCATAAAATATAGTCGGGTTCTATTTCTCGTCCCTAAAAAATATGTATTCCATTAGACATGTTGAAAGGACAAAATGGTTGATATTTTAATTTTTCAATGACAATAAATAAATAACTTTAGGGATGAGAGCAAAACTTGTACACTATCCTGTTTGGTATTGTTGTTTAAACGATAATTTTCAATATTTAAACACTATAATACGTATTTTCATAACACTTAAACAATATTATTAGAAATCTTTTAAAAACTTTTGCCTTTATATGTATGCGTATGACACAAGGTTTAATCTATTTTCTGTTGAGAGAGAGATTCCAAAGGAAATAATATTTACACTTCTAATGGTTTTGTTGGTTAAAATGTTGCAGATACTGTCATGAGCACAGCATACGATTTATTATTATCGGTAAAGGCTCAAATTGTCTTTTTGACGACTTGGGTTTTGATGGTTGTGTTATTCTGAACCGGATTGAGTTCTTGGAGAGCAATGAACCCGGTATTTATAGAGTTGGAAGCGGTTTTCAATTTAATAAATTGGGCATGCAATGCTCAAATGAAGGATTCACAGGCCTTGAATTTGCTGGAGGAATTCCTGGGACTGTAGGAGGAGCAACTTATATGAATGCTGGAGCAAATGGGCAGGTAATTCTGGTTCTAATTTTTGAGTTAAAATGTTTTCTGAGACTGTTTCAGGATTGAAGGACTAATTGGTTTGCCAATGTTCTTATTGATTGAAGGAGACTGCTGATGTTGTTGATAGTGTAGAAATTGTAAAGAATGATGGAAATTTTCAGACGCTAAACAGAATCGATCTCAAATTTGGCTACCGAACATCACCATTTAAATTTATGAAAGACTTGGGAAGCATTGTTGCAGTCATGTTCAAGCTGCAGCCTTCGGGATCAGCAAAAAGAAGACTACAGGAATATCTAGAAAGGTAGTCATTAAAATATTATTATGCTTCCTTGAAGAATTTTGTTTACTAGGAGATGCTTAAGGGGTGTGGTTTGATTTACAGGAGGAGAGTATCTCAACCGATAGGTGAACGTAGTGCTGGTTCAGTGTTCCGAAATCCACCTAATTTGGGAATTGCAGCAGCTGAGTTGATTGAGAAAGCTGGATTGAAAGGTTTTAGAGTGGGAGGAGCCATGGTATCCAACATCCATGCAAATTTCTTTATAAATTCTGGTGGATCAACTTCTCAAGACATGCTTGACCTCATTGCTTTTGTCAAGGAAAAAGTTGATCAGAAATTTGGGGTACAACTCAAGGAAGAAGTGCTATATGTTCATCCATATTGTAATGATTTGAATCCAAATAGAGACAAATGACCAGTCATGTAAATTTAATATTTCATGAAAGGAAACAAGAAAGCTCAGCCTTTAATAATTTCTGATGATCTTTGAAACAATATCTGTTCCAATTAGAGTTTTGATGAAAGGAAACAAGAAAGCTCAGCCTTTATTAATATCTGATGATCTTTGAAACAATATCTGTTCCAATTAGAGTTTTGAAAAATTTTCAAATCCTAATGAATTCATTGTTTGATTGTTTCTGCAAAGTAAATCATCATCATGCTGTGTCAGGCATTTCTGGACCTTCTGGTCAGTGCTTTGGTGATGACATGAGTAAGGATTCCAATGGGACAAAAAAGCAGGCAAAAAGAAACTGAATGCCGAGTCTCAATTTGGTTTTCCAGTCCATCATGAAAAACCTGCCTGAATTCAGTGAAGTGTTAGAGCTTAGAACTACAACCAACAACACAGAAAGACAGAGAGAGACAGAGAGAGAGACCTTGCAGCAAAGAGATCTACAACCAACAAGTGAATCCATGCAGAAGCTAAAGTCATCTCGCTTGAGAACATCCTTGCAATGCCAGGCAGCTGCGCATAGTACACAAGAAAAAAAGATATAACATAAGAATTTTTAAATTTATTAATAAAAAATAAATAAAAAAACTGTTGAATCCAAATTTGGTAGTTAAATACACACCTCAGGCAGCAAGTATTTATTTGCGAAAATCATCCGGAGTGTTTCAGGCGTCCAAGAGAGGTATAGTAGATATGCATATAGAAGTCCAAGCACTACGTATGGTATACTACTTTCCACAGATTTTTTAGTCTGAATTATGCATGATTAAATCAATTAGGAGCACCAACTGACAAAAAGTGGATTTACAAGCTAGTGGAACATATGGATTTAGAAAGAAAGAGAAGAATGTAAACACATGAATCAGTAAACTTAATATTGTGAAGTGAGGTTTAAATGAAGTGATAAGCACTCGATATAATAGGAATTTTGTGATCTACATTATACAAAATAAATTATTGTGAAATTCAACCACCACAGCTACAATGAAGTTGATGCGGTTTTTTTTTTTTTTGATGATGTGGAACCTCACTAAGGTAGGGCCCTTTGGACCCACCCCTGAGGAGTAAACCATGGATACACAACCCCACCGTCAGAACCATGTATCAGGTAATCCAAAGGAACTCCTATGGGGATCAAATCCAGGATGTTTAGGTCTACAGCTCACCCAAGCCTCCAACCACTAGGTTGCACCCTGACGGGTAAAGAAATAAACCAAAGAAGACAGGTGCTGTGGAAAATTCTCTCTCTCAAACATGGTGAAGCTTGGGTTAGTCATTGGAAAAACTTTGAGGAAGCAGTGGTGAGATACTTTTTCACGTTATATAAAATTCTCTATGGGGATGGTACACAAATTCAATTCTGGTATGATCTGTAGTGTGGGGAGCTTTGTCTGAAAGATGTTTTTCCCAGATTGTAACTAATAAGATCAAATCCTCAATTTACCAATTGGAGTCTGTGGATAAGAGTAGTGGGGGAATCAATGGAACATATTCTACTTTAATGCTTGGTAGTGAGGAGGATTATTTGGTTTTTCTGTGTGGAAACTATTTGAAGTTTCATGGATTTTGCCAAGGATGGTGACTCAAATGTCAAGCTCTTGGAGTAGGACTTTTCAAAAGCATAGAAATGCTAACGCTTAGAACGCAGCTTGTTTGTGCTTCTTGTGGACAATTTGGCGTGAGCAAAATAGTAGAACTTTTGATGAAGTGGAACAGCCAACCCATAAGATCAAACAATCTATATGAAGGGATTTATAATGATTAGATGATAGTGTTATGAAATTTTCCTTCTTGCCCTCTTTAGAATTCATAGATAGTCTTATTCTAAAATTGTAATTCTTGTAATTTTTTCCTTTACTAATTGTTTTTTTCTTATTAATTAAAGTATTTTATTTAAAAAATAAATAAAAATAAAGCATACATCTATATGTCTGGAACTATACATCAACTGAGGAATTATATGAAAAATTCAAGAACAAATTGTATGATCCACATGATAAACAGAAACTGAAGAACTGACAATGAGTGCCAATCTCAAATTAATACAAGAAACATACCAGTTCAGCATTAGGAGCCAGAACCATGAGGGTGTAAAATGGGAGAACAGCTACTGTTCCCAATGAAAAAACACTGCTAGCCAGTTGAGAACCTGACAACACTGCAAAGTAAATAAATAAATAGATATGTAGACAACAAAACATAGGGACAAGAAAGTCATCACTGACACAACCAAAGAAGTGAAGGAAATTTCTGCTCAAGCTTATAATAACAGCATGCAAAATGCCTCATTATAGTCAATATTTGTTACAATTTTTGTGATTTTCAGAACCTTCATTCTCAAGCATATCAGAAAGCTCCAAATGATATATCTGAACAGTTGGTTGCCCAAGCACAAGGCATTGTTGTTCACCCTAAATTTGGGTAAGTATGGCAAAAAGGGGGATCTTCAGAATTACAAAGATTGAACTAATAGGCAGGAAAAAAATCTCTGCCACAATAAAGGTGCCCCTAAGGATTGAAAATGCAAGATGAGTTTCAACTTGATGCCTTTTGGAATCCAGTAAAAAAGCAAGAGGATAGAAGGCTGTAGCAGTTATAGTAAGGAAAAATTTGTGGGAAGGGGGAACACTAAAGCAGAAAGTTCATATGTTTCTTCAAGCATGCATTAGAAATGCCAACATACTTCCAGACCACCATCAACCATCTTCTCTCCAAGTACATTACAAAGCTCCCCTAGATTGCATATTATTCAAATAACCTCTATCAATAATATGTATCTCCTATAACAATAACAACAAAGTCTTAATCCCAAATATTTTGGGGTCAGCTAAGCATACCTACTTCCTACAAAATATAAATATGGATAGAGCAACACAAAAATTCTTGGAGAAGTAGGACACCATATGGTGAGGACACATTAAGTAATAAGTATTCTATTCTCTGTGTATTCTAATCATTGTGTATTCTTTAGTTCTGAGGTTAAAAATTTCACAATTCAAGCATCCCAAGTTTTTAAATATGCCAAAAAATTTGTTGTAAGCCTTTTTTATCTTTTGTGTGTGTGTGTGTTCTAATCATTGTGTATTCTATGGTCTGAGGTTACAATATTTCACAATTCAAGCATCCCAAGTTTTTAACTATACCAAAAAATTTATGTCATAAGCCTTTTTTTATCTTTTGCTTACAATTATTTTCAATGTGCTAAAAAATCTCACATCCTCATACTGAAGGTGTATCAATACTTAACCAGAAGTTTCCCACATCATGGGAAACCTTTCCAATTAGAAAACATTACTTCAAACTCTATTTATCAAGTATTGTAAATATAGGGATGTATTCAAATTGGGGTCGGCTAAGAATACCTACTTCAGAGATGTCCCTTGTAGAAGTATCATCAACACAACCTGTTGCTCTGGTGCCAACAGTTAACCATGAAAAAATGGAGTTGAGCTGGAAGCTATATAAATTCAATGAAGTAATGACTTGCATTGATATAATTTCATTGTGAGCTCAGGTATCACATTGTGATATAATGACAGAAGACAGGTGAAGTAATTTCAGCTAAAAATACATTCAACAAATGTTGAAAAGCTTAAGAGGCTTACTTCTTCATGTTTAGCATAAATCCAATTCAAGCAAAACACCTTGGACTTTTAACTGTGAAAGCTTGGATACTGTAGACCAATACAATTCCCACAAAGCCTGGTGCTAGAGGCCATCATGTCATAGAATAGCTAATGGTAAATCATCTTTCTTGATCTGATACTTATTGACGCCTATTTAGGGATCCTATAGCATCTATTTTTTAGTAAAGATTACATTGCTAGAAGTTAAGGGAACAAAATTCACTAAGCTTATAAAGTTGCTTTAAAATGTCATTGCAACTGTCTTTCGATTTGAAATCTGCAATGGAGAGGCTATAAAATGATCATAATTTATACAAATCTTATACATTACTAAGATTTACAGCTTTCTCTAGTCTTGCTCTATGTTTCACTAGTATTATGTAAACTGGTTCTTATGTATGTCTGTACATACACATTTTTACTTCCAGCACACGTTCTGAACTTTTGTTTCTTGATCTGATACTTATTGACGCCTATTTAGGGATCCTATAGCATCTATTTTTTAGTAAAGATTACATTGCTAGAAGTTAAGGGAACAAAATTTACTAAGCTTATAAAGTTGCTTTAAAATGTCATTGCAACTGTCTTTCGATTTGAAATCTGCAATGGAGAGGCTATAAAATGATCATAATTTATACAAATCTTATACATTACTAAGATTTACAGCTTTCTCTAGTCTTGCTCTATGTTTCACTAGTATTATGTAAACTGGTTCTTACGTATGTCTGTACATACACATTTTTACTTCCAGCACACGTTCTGAACTTTTGTTTCACAAGTATATAGATGATACAAAATGTATATTGGATTATGAGGCTTTCTATTCAAACATATCATCCTAACTTCTCATGTCATGTATGTCTCTTAAGTCTCTGTGTTTCGCTAGTATTATATAAACTGGTTCTTATGTATGTCTGTACATACATGTTTTTACTTCCGGCACATGTTCTGAATTTCTTTTTCACATGTATATAGATGATACAAAAAGTATATTGCATTATAAGGCCTTTTCAAACATATCATCCTAAGTTCTCATCTCATGTACCTCTCTCGAGACTTCCCTAAAACAAATAAAACTGGAAGAAAATGAATTACAATCAGTTATGCAACTTTGCAAGTAGTACCTACATTAAGCAAATGTTAAAGTAGTAAAGGTGCAAAAAATGAATTACATGAAGCGTACACTCCAGAGCCTTTTTGATAGAGAGCACATCTTGCAAATTTTGGTGTAGAAATAACTTTTGATCCTCCTAGAAAACTCCAGTCCCTGTCCATGTTGACTCCCACTCTTGCAACCCGTTGGCCACAAAATTCAGAGCCATTACTTCTAAGAGAAAAACCCGTTCTGACATCATGCCGTGGTGTTATAGACTGCCCTGAGTGAACAATCTATGATAAAAATGGAAACTTGATTGTAAGGAACACCGGCAAGGTTGGAAAATATGCACGAAGTTACTGGGGGGAGAAAAAAAAAAAAAAAAAAACCCCTATGTTTAATCACATGTTTTATCATACTTTAAAGTTTAAACTCCTTTGAACAATAACAGGACCTAATTGCTAGTGATTCAACAGATGATCTATACAGCTGGGAAAGGGGATAGAGAAACAGCAATATTCAAATTTGCATCAGAATGTTCATGGAATTCTACTTTCATACCTCCTTGGAACAAAAAAATAAAGAAATTAAATGTGCGTATCTCACTGATTTATTCAAATTTTACAGACGTGAGTTCCATCTGTCAAGAGTCTTGTAGCTCAACTAACACTTCCTAATGCTTCTAACGGGAACGTTCAGGGTTCAAATCCCCCCTCTCCCAACTATCGAATTATCAACAAAAAAGTCCCATCCAGCATTTAGTCAAAGGGTAATATGATGATGATGATGATGATGATGATGATGATTTTACTTTAACATGCCCTAAGAGAAATAGAGATTCATCACATATTTGACACCAAAAGAATATTGTTTTAAAACATGGTGGGAACAACGTTCCACACAAAGTAATGATTCAAACATATACATGACCAGTAGTCAACAGCATAATCCAATGCAACATCCTGCACTACATTATATAAATTAAAGGTACACTTCTATACAGCATGTTACAAATTACCCAAAATAATGCAAACATAAAACCAGGGGACTGTAAAGATGATCCATCGTAGTACACCCAAATATTCATTGTGTGTACCGGCGGCTAAGGCCCAGTTTTGGTTGAAATGCAATGCCTAGATTTGTAATTTTTCCAGCATATATGACACAAATTTATCACCTTAACTGGGGCCATTGCAAAAACTTGGAGCCCTCACTATCACTGATGGGATAGGATAAATTTTTAGATTGGAGAAAATTCCCTAGTTTCAAATTTTATATGATGATGGCTGCCGCTTTTAACTTGTCCCATCCTTGATGATGAATTTGCAGGCATTATTCATGATTGTATGCACTATGCAGAACTCAATTAACCAACTCAATCTTCAAGAAACGTCACCCTAGGTAGTTGAAATATATAGCAAGCAAAGAAAATGAAAAATCAAATATACATCCCATGGTGCAATGGCTGGCTTTTATGATCAGAACCCATTTGGCATTACAAAGAAAAACAAAACTATTTACAAGTGCAATCTCAAATCTAGCAGAGAATTATCTTTTTGGACAAAATATAACTAATTCCATACTATGACCAATACCCATTTGCAATCAATCAGAAATTCATCCAAAACGACTATTGTAACACCATTAAAATAAATAAAAATATAGAACACATAATTGTTGATACCCAGATAGATAAATTGAAATACAAGTCCAAAGAAACCCAAGCAAGCATGAGTGATTTTATTACTAGCCACTAAACTATAACTGGCAAAGACAGACAGTAAAGAGAATTAAATAATTCTTGAAAAGTATAAAAAAGCAAACCTTGAATGAGATTGGAAAGTGGCAAAGGAAAGAAGAGAAGGCCATGTTTTCAAAACCCAGATAGTCAACACCAACAGCTTCTTCATGAGCTAGTACTATATATTACTATTTAAAAAAAAAAATACAAATGTAGAGTTCCAAACAGTGAAGGTCAGCTTTCCACTAATAAGAGAAACGCAGTACAGAAAAGCAGCTTAGCTAGAGAAAGAGAGAGAGAGAGAGACACAAGGCAAAGAGTAATGGCGCACTAAAACTAGCTTTAGAGCAATGAAACTGGACAATGCGTATGTCCCCACTTTAATACTGAATTTGTTTGGTTCCTAAGGTTTGTGGGTGCGCTTCTCTTTTTCTGTTGCTATGTATGGTATGTTCCATCTTATTGGAGGAGATAAGGTTAAATTAGGCTTGGGTCATGTCAGAATCTTTTTATGCATTTTAGAGCATCCACGTGGAGGCATAAATTTAACTATTAGCCAAAAAAAACATCTCCCTTATTTATTTTATCTATTTATTTTACAAAATATCTAACATAAGTTCAACACTATAAAATAATATATCCACTATAATAAAATAATATATTTACTACAAAGTAGTATGAATACGTAAATAAAATAATATATTTAATATAAAACAGTGTGAACATGTAATTTAATAATATTTTTTTTATCGTGCACAACAGCCACTTTTGGCTGTGCACTGTAATTGTGGAGCTAAATTATTTAGTTTTGGCTCTACCAATATAGTCATAAATTTGGGTGTTAAAAATAGCAATATAATTTTTTAGCATTACCAATACTAACGCTCATTGGTGAGATAAATACATTTCCAATATTCATCCAAAAAAAAAACATTTCCAGTACCCATATCCCAATCCATCAAAATAAAAAGTACTACTGCTTTTCTATGCAAAAGGATAGCTTTAGGTTTGGGCTTGAAAATTGACCAATTTGGTCTCGTGAGAGAGATGCAAACAAAGATTAACAATTTATGGATCAAATTAATTAGTTTTTAAATATCTTAGACCTGATTTTTCATTAGCCTAATCTTTAAGGGGGTTAATTGTAGTTTGCCTACAAAAAAAATAAAAATAAAAAATGCTCTGATTATTGAAATCTAATTTGGGATAGTGATTAGTAAAATACAGTATGTGTGTATAATATAATAGGTATTCGGATGGGAATGATTCAACATCTTTCAAGAAAAGTAATTTCAAAAGTTTGGCAATAAATTACAAAAATGGAAAAAAGAACAATAAGGATTTATTGCGTGTATAATACATTTATATTTTAAAAGTTTGCAACAAAAATACGGTAACATTTTTATATATTTTTGAAAATGACTACGATAATCCAACTCACTCCCAAAAATGGCTTTACTTTCCAATCATATTTATTTTCCTTGTAATAAATACACAAAAATATAATATAATTAGAATTAAATACATGAGAAAAAATATATAATAATTTTTTCTATTCTTTTAATTATCTTCATTGAACTAGTTACTATGAACATAACTTTTTCACAATAAAATTTTATAATTATTAAAATATTTGGGTCATGAGTGTGAATGATAGATATGATTGAAACTTATGAACTCACTTTTTTTCTCCATTACTTAATGCCGACTACATCAAAATTTATTGTAAAAAAATAAAATATTATAACTATAGCGTTATTTCTCTTTCAATTATGATCATGAGGGGGGATGCAAGTCTGAAACTATAATAAAAGATTAAAGATATTGTTTTTATTTTTTTAAAAAGAAAAAAGAATAAGGACAATTTTAAAAGAGTAAAAGAGAGCACTTTATTAGAAAAAAAGAATTGGCCTGGGAAATCGTGAGGTGCTGGCTTTAGAAAGGTGGGGTGGGCTTTTTAATATTTTGAGGGATTTTACCAACGGACCTTAAATATATATATATTTTTTTATGAATAGGACTTTAAATATTATAATCTGTTATGGGACCGTGTAATGTATATACCTAGCCAATTATATCGTACTAAAAAAATAATGCTAATGGTACTTTTTTTTTTGATAACCGCTAATGGTACTTTTAAGTTTTAAAAATTGCGTTATTACTGTACAAATCCAAAACAAACGGGAGGCAGGAGTTTCTTAGAATGTTACGTAATTACACGTACTGTTTATGTAACATAAACGTAATTACCAACTTACACTTTCGCTTCAGAACAATTTATAAGTTGTTTTCTATGGAAGATTACGTGTAAAAATTAAATCTTTTTTATCTTTTTACCTTTTTCATTCTCCCATCAATTTTAAATCTTTCCATTTTTTTCCCTCTTTCAACTAAACGGACCTTGAATATTATTGTATGCCACTACTAAATAAATATCTTTCTTCATCGGTAATTAAGAGTTTTACTTTTCAATAAATTACACCATAAATTTTCTGTAATTTTTAAGCAAATTCACAAACTTATTTATTTTCAAAAACTTTTCGTTTACTGAAAATTCACAAACTTTCATCTCTATCCTTTTTTCAATATTGCAATTTGTTGACAGAAAACAAATAAAGAGATGTTAGAGATATTTTAGCCCATTAGCATAAGCCCAAGCCTAATTCTACTTTGTGTGCAAGCCAAGTTTCCTACTTGTACTAGAAGTCTATTAGTCTAAGGTTTAGTCTACTATATATACACATGTTATAATTCATTGTAACACAGGATTTGTATTACACTATAATATATTATTGATGTAACCCTTTAGGGTTTCTTCCGTGGATGTAGGCCGTTAGGCTAAACCACGTAACCCTCGTGTGTTATTATGTTTTATACTTTATGCTTTCACTTCCACATCTATACTAGCATATTCAACATGGTGTATCAATGCTAATATATAACATGGTATCAAAGCCACTTTCTTGTGGACATGGTTTTCTGTCCTTACGGTATATTTAAGAGCAATCTTTGTCTTCCTCGGTGTTTTTTTTTCGCTGCATTCATCTTCTTTGGCTTCCTACTGCTGCCGTCAAAACTCTCCGGTATAGTCAAGCCACCGTTAGAAGTCGCATCAACACTGCAAGACCATTGCCTTCCTCAAACTACCGTCACAAAGCCAAACTTCATTCAAGGGATCTTCTCAACCTTATCAAATCTCAAGATTTCATCAAGCTTTCATCTTGAGTTTGAGAGGGGGTGTTAGAGATATTTTAGCCCATTAGCATAAGCCCAAGCCTAATTCTACTTTGTGTGCAAGCCAAGTTTCCTACTTGTACTAGAAGTCTATTAGTCTAGGGTTTAGTCTACTATATATACACATGTTATAATTCATTGTAACACAGGATTTGTATTACACTATAATATATTATTGATGTAACCCTTTAGGGTTTCTTCCGTGGATGTAGGCCGTTAGGCTAAACCACGTAACCCTCGTGTGTTATTATGTTTTATACTTTATGCTTTCACTTCCACATCTATACTAGCATATTCAACATGGTGTATCAATGCTAATATTTAACAAGAGAAAGCAAGAACAAAACAAAAAGAGGGTCGATACCTACTGTGTATTGTATAATCTGTGTATTTTCTGTATCATGATGTTGTATATATAAATATATACATGGATAAGTTATAATAATAATATTTGAATTTGGAGAATACTGTTTCATAAAGTGAAAATTCAAGTTCTGGAATTTTCTAAGTGAAATTTGAATTTCAGTATTTTTGATCGGTTGAAACCTTTGCTCGATCGATCATAGTGATGAGTAAAATTATTATGGAGTCTCGACTTGGTTCGATCAATGCTCAGTTCTTCTTAATCAATCAAGACTCGTAAAACTGAATTTTCTATAGAATTTTCTGGTAACCATTCTGGATGTTTGAAAAGGTTTCAAGCTTTGTAAACGGTTTTATGAAACATTTTAACTCTCCATACATGCCTTTTGGTAAAATATAACCCTATGAGTATAAATTGAGGCTTATGTTCACTTGAAACATATTCCTTTTCTCTCACAAAAAGTTAGTTACAAAGAAATACAGGAAATCCTGCAATTATTCTCCAAAATTGCTATCTGTAAAACCGAATAACTTGGTTGTATCCTAGGTACAAGTTTGCAGTAACCCTTTAGCAACAAGAGTGTGGGGACAAATATCATCTAAGGATAACAGTTTTGCGCCTCCAAGTTATCTATTTTCTGTTTTGTTTTTTGTGTTAACTTTGTTCTTCCATTATTACTTTGTGTTATATCCCCTACAATCCTAAACAATATTAGTACAATGGAAGGAGCAAGTGATGTTTCAACATAGAAGATGTTAAATCATGAGTTAGTGAAATTGGATCGCTTTGATGGAACTAATTTCTCTCGATGGAAAGCCAAGATGAAATTCCTACTCACTGCACTGAGACTCTTCTATGTCTTGGACCAAAATTTGATACCTTTTCCTACTGCGAGTGATGAAGACACTGATGAAATAAAGGCACAAAGAAAGAAAAGGGAGGAAGATGAACTGATATGCAGAGGTCACATTCTCAATAATCTTTCGAATCATCTCTATGATCTCTACACTTCAATGAAGTCACCGAAAGAGATTTGGAATGCTTTGGAGGCAAAGTACAAAACTATGAAGATAGGTACAAATAAGTTTATTATTCAAAAGTACTTTGATTATAAAATACTTGATAATATCTCAGTTTTGGATCAAGTGCATGAATTACAAATTTTGGTCAATAAACTCTGTGATTTGTCAATCAATATTCCTGAATCATTCCAAGTGAGTGCAATTATTGCAAAACTCTCACCAAGTTGAAATAATTTTAGGAAGAAACTTCTGCATATGTCATGAGATCTCACTTTAGAACAATTCGAAAAACATCTTCGAATTGAAGAGGAAAGTCGGATTAGAGATGGGACTAATACCGACTCTAAAGTGAATGTGAACAATGTGAGCAATGTTCAAAGTGGGAGTTCAAGTAAGACCAATAAGCACTTAAAAGTGAACAAAAGTGGGAGTAGTTTCAAGAAGAACAGCTCCAAGAATCCCAACAAAGACAAGAAGAACTGGACTTGTTTCCATTGTGGAAAGAAAGGTCATCACATTCACAAATGTAAACTCTTAAAGAATAAGAAAAATGATGAAGAAGGCAATGCCAATAAAACAAATGTCATTAAGAACATTATTGTTGTGGTAAGTGATATATATATATATATATATATTTATATATATACATATATTGATATGATCACTGAAGTTCATATGGCTATAATTACAAATCCTTTTAATTGGTGGTTCGATTCGGGTGCAACGGTGCATGTGTGCAACAACAAGGAACTACTCAAGACTTATGAGGAGTCTTCTGTAGAACAAGAAGTGCTAATGGACAACCATGAAAAAGCAAAGGTTCATGGAAAGGATACCGTTGAAGTCAAAATGAGTTCCAGCAAGATGCTGATTTTGACCAATGTTTTTCATATGCCTGATATTAAGAAGAATCTTGTATTTGCCAATTTATTATATAAAAGTGGTGTAAAAGCTGTACTTGAATCAGACAAGTTAATCTTATCCAAGAATGGGATATTTGTAGGTAAAGGATATGCCACTGATGACACGTACAAACTAAGTATTATTATTAAAGAAGTTTCTGTTTGTGCTTATATTGTTGATTCATCTTATTTGTGGCATACTAGGCTAAGACATTTAAATTTCAAATACTTGAAGTTTATGTCAAAGCATGGTATGATTTCATATGAGCTTGATGATGAAAACAAATGTGAAATTTGTATTCAAGCAAAGATGACAAAGAAACCATTTTCTAAGTCAAATAGAAACTCTAATATGCTTGAACTTGTACATTCAGATGTATGCGAATTGAATGGTGTATTAACTAGAAGAGATAAAAGATACTTCATTACATTCATTGATGATTTCTCTAGATTTACACGTGTATTTGATGAGAAATAAAGATTAATCATTTGAGATGTTCAAACGATATAAAATTGAAGTAGAAAATCAAAATGATAAGAAAATAAAGATACTACGTAGTGATAGAGGTGGTGAGTATTTTCCTAATGATTTTTTTGCATTTTGTGAGGAATGTGGCATAATACACTAAAGCTCAACCCCTTATACACCCCAACAAAATAGTTTGTCTGAAAGAAAAAATAGGACTCTTGTAGATATGGTAAATGCCATGATCTTAAGTGAAAAACTTCCATTTAATTTGTGGAGAGAGGCATTACTTACTGCATGTCATGTGCACCATAGAGTACCTTCCAACAAGATTAAAGTATCTCCATATGAGTTATAGAATGGAAGGAAACCAAACCTTGATTATATCAAAGTGTGGGGGTGTTTATCCTTTTATAGAATTGTTGACCCAAAAAGAACAAAGTTAGGACCAAGAGCTAAGAAAAGTGTGTTTGTAGGTTATGCTGAAAATTCAAAGGCATATAGATTATTAGACTTAAGCTCTAATACAGTTGTAGAATCAAGAAATGTTGAATTTATTGAGGATAAATTCAATAAAGATTCATGGATGCCATGATACCTACTCAAACACAAGAAGGTGACTCTAATCCTAATACTACTTTGGATAGTACTAAAAGTATTGAAAGTGGTTCATCAAGTGAGCAAAGAAAGAGTCAAAGAATAAGAAAAAAAAAAGGACTTTGGTCTAGATTTCATTTCTTATCAAGCTCAATTGTATCTTATTAAAGGTAATAGACAAGTAGTCCTAAACAAAATATTCATAGTGTTTAATACAGATGATGATCCTAAAACATTTGAGGAAGCTATGACTTTTAAAGATTCAGCTTTCTAGAAAGAAGCTGTGAATGATGAGATGGACTCAATATTATCCAATAATACTTGGGTCATATTGGATCTACCTACTGAATCAAAACCAATTGGTTGTAAATGGGTATTTATGAGAAAATATAATACTGATGGGTCAATTCAAACTTTTAAAGCAAGGTTGGTGGCCAAAGGCTTTAAACAAAAGGAAGGAATAGACTACTTTGATAACTATGCACCATTAACTAGGATCACGTCTATTTGAGTGTTGTTAGCATTTGCATCCATATACAAATTGATTGTACATCAAATGGATGTAAAGACAGCTTTCCTAAATGGTGATCTTGATGATGAAGTTTACATGGAATAGCCTGAGGGTTTTGTACTTCCTAGAAATGAAAAGAAAGTTTGAAAATTAGTTAAGTCCTTGTACGGCTTGAAACAAGCTCCAAAATAATGGCATGAAAAGTTTGACTCTATGATTTTGTCGGATAATTTTGTGCACAATGGTGCCAACAAATTTAAGTATTCCAAATTTACAAAAGAATATGGAGTTATTATATGCCTTTATGTGGATGATATGCTTATATTTGGTACAAATATGAAAGGTGTATGTGAAACCAAAAATTATCTATCTTCTATGTTTAAAATGAAAGATTTAAACGAAGTAAATACTATATTGGGAATCAAAATTAAAAGACATAGTGGTGGTTTTGCACTATGTTAATCTCATTATATTGAGAAAGTGTTTCAAAGATTTGAACATCTTAATATAAAGGAAGCAAATGCACTTTTTGATCGAAGCATAAAATTTGGTGAAAACACGGGAAGAGGAATAGCACAGCTCGAGTATGCTAATGCTATAGGAAGCATGATGTATGCTATGTATTGTACAAGACCAAACATATCCTTTGTAGTGGGCAAACTTTTAAGATTTACAAGTAATCCAAGTGTGGATCATTGGAAAGCAATTGGTAGAGTTCTTGGTTATTTAAAGAAAACCATAAATTTGAGACTCTTTTATTCTAAATTTCCAGCTGTGTTGGAAGGTTATTCGGATGTTAGTTGGATTACTTTTGTGAGTAATAATAAATCCACGTCTGGTTGGACATGGGCTCTTGGTGGGGGTGCTATTCTTGGGCATCAAGGAAACAAACATATATTTCTCACTCCACCATGGAATCAGAAAGCCTTGGCAGCAACAGGCAAAGAAGCGGAATGGTTAAGAAATATGTTATTAGACATAGAGTTGTGGCCACAACCAATACCAGTCATTTCCATGTACTGCAATAGTGAAGCCACCTTGGGCAGAGCATACAGTAAAATGTATAATGGAAAGTCTAGACATATGAGTCTAAGACATGATTACATAAGACTATTAATTGAAGTTGGTACCATTTCAATTGTCTATGTAAGGTCAAATAATAATTTGGCAAACCCTTTAACCATAGCGGTGTCTCAAGATTTGGTTGGGGTAACATCCATTGAAATGGGACTAAAACCCTTCTTTAAAGAGAATCTCCAATAGTAGGAACCCAATTTTGAATTGATTTAATCTAAGAGATTTAAAGGGTAATAACAAGCTATTGATACATGGTTAGTAAGAGCATTAAATTTGTGTCTCATTTAGAATGGATTAGTGCAGTCTGTTATGATGAAATAGAAGATGAGTTTTAAAGTCTTAATAAAGATCATGAAGTATAAATGTATGTGTAATAGGGACATAAGAAGGAACTTCACCTTTATAAACATAGAAGTGGTGCCACTTCTAGCAAGAGTAAAAGACTTTCTCTTGTAAATGTTTACCAAACCCGGAAGAGCACAAGGCCATAATAGTGCTAACAACATTGGATTCCTAATTGTGTTGTGGATATTCTCATGTGTGTGTTGTTTCCAATTTCAACACATAAGAGTTTTGGTTTAAGCACCAAGCCACCGTTAACTCTATTGATTTCTTGAGACAATTACACTAAGTAAAGGTTTAAGTTGAAAGACACCTTAATTTATGCATGATAGAATATCAATCAAGTGGGATATATATTATTACAACCTAGTGAGGGATTGTTGTATATATAAGTATATACATGGATAGGTTATAATAATGATATTTGAATTTAGAGAATACTGTTTTATAAAGTGAAAATTCAAGTTCTAGAATATTTTGAGACAAGTTTGCAGTTACCTTTTAGCAACAAGAGTGTGGAGGCAAATATTGTCTAAGGATAACAATTTTGTGCCTCCAAATTATCTATTTTCTATTTTGTGTTTTGTGTTAACTTTGTTTTTTCCATTATTACTTTGTGTTATATCCCCTACACATGAAATATAAGAGAAGAGGCTAAGTATATAGGTAATTAGGCATCATAATTGATTAATTACAAATGCAAATATCCCTGATTATGCTAAAATCAAGGATACAATAACGATCCTTGGTTTTAACTTAATAGGAGGTGAACTAATAAGGAAAATATACACCTGATTTGACTATATATACATTAACACAATTGTCATTTGTCAATATTGTGAAAAATAGAAGATCCTACTCAAGAAAAGTTTGTGAATTTTTAAATTAAATAAATAAATAAAAGAAAAAAAAACAAGGTGATTTATAGCTCAGCTGAGTCAGCTCAGAGACAAAGGCCAGCATGGCAGAGCACTAAAAATAAAGCCAAATTTACCTGACAATGTTTCATGTCCCACTTGCACAGCATTTGTTTGTTTCTTTTTCTTCTTCTTCCTCCTCTTTTCATTTTATGTAATTATTTTTTGGATGGGTTGGAGCTTAACTTACTTTCTTTTTCAAGAACGTATTTTGGCATAGGATAAATTAAATCAGTTGAACCCCACCAAGTGTTCTGCTGTGTGGAGTATTGGGCTTAGAAGGGTTTAACCTCTTTACTGTATGTCCAATTTGTAGAATACATCCTGAATCTATTGATCATGTTCTTTGAGATTGTTGTTTCGTGGCATCTTTTGGAGTAGGATAGGTGTCACACATTGAAAGGCTTCAAAAAACTTCTCTTTTCCAAGAGTCTCTTAGTTTAACTGGCATATATTTGTGTTTCAAACGGAGATATCTAAGTGTCGAATCTTTCACCCCAACTATTGAATTATTAAAAATATAATCTATCCTTATGTTCCTTTTCATAGAATTCACATTCCTTGAAAATTTATCTTTTTTATAAGCGTATGGCAACTCTAGCTAGACTAGCTTCATATATAGAAACCATTTTATTTTCCCAAGTGTGGTAGTAAATCACTCGCAATCCTTGAAACCTGTTTCAAAAGAGAAATTGGGTTGCCAAGGTTCAAAAAGACCCTCTCCCCCACATGTTCTTATTATTGAATTATCAACAACAACAAAAACGTGTCAAGTGCTTCTATGTGGCTTCTAATATCCATCCTAAGTCTAACAGGTTAACCATTCCTTCAAAAATGGTGCAAACCAATATGAATGGCTTTTCCTTTGGTAACTCGGAGCTAGCATATGGGGTGGTGGATTCCTTAAGAACAATGAAGGCAACCGGCTGAGGGGTTTTTCCAGATCAATTGGTTAAGGCACAAGTTTAATGGCGGAACTCTAGGCATTGAAAGATGGATTTAATTACTCTTTATCACTAGAGAGCGAAGTTACAAAACTGCATGTGTAATTTGACGCAGAAATTGTTTGCATGTGAATTTACTCTTATTATTGATTGCAAGAACTTGTTGAAGTGTTTCACTAATAGTAATGTGGATAATGCATGTGTTCTTGGAGTTTAATCAATGTGCGGATTCCTTAGCCAAGATGGGGGAGTCTACAATCTCCTAAATAGCGAAAAATGCTATGGTATTATTGGCACTCCTTATCATCATTGCTTTGTGAAACTTTCCCTATTTTAGATGGATCTTGCATGAAGCCATGAACTCGTAAGTCTAAAAATTACAATTTATAGAGCTACAATTTAACATGGAAAAATGATTATCTACATTCCTTGTCACCTATAATCATGTTCCCTACCTTTTTATCTAGATACAACAAAATGTTAGAAATATCAAGGCTCATGCTCTTAGTAGGCTATGTATAATGAACAATTATCGAATGCAGGTATTTTAAGGAGGAATAACCCTAAACTAATTCTAACTTAGCTGAGATTAGATCCAGTGAAGTTAAGTTATTTACTCTATAAGTACATTGATCTACAATAAGCTCAAATCTTAAAGTTTCTAAAAACATAATTAGAAATTGTTAAGTTGTGAATTCCATAGATGTTTTGTTGGCTTTATTCCATGCCAATTTGTTATAATTTCATGCATATTTTCCTTGTATTTTTGTGTGTTTTAATGTACTTGGGTTGTGTTTAGGGTCGATGAACTCATGATTAACTCGTCAGTGGTTCGTGACTAGCAGCACCTCCAAGTTTGCATGTGAAGAGCACGTGAGAAATTTCGAAAGTCAATTAGAGCTGAAGAAATTGCGTGTGACTCACTAATGCTCTTGGAGAACTCATACTCTTGATCCCAGCCATGCCTCTTTTTCCTCCTCTATAAATACCCACATTTCCCACAAAATTGTAAGCAAAATCGAAGAAAAAACCTTAGAAAAACCATTAGAGAATTAGGAGATTTGAGCCTACAAACTCCTTACAAATTGCCTTAGTTTTTCTCTACTCTCTTCCCTCTCCCATTGCCATACATTGAGAGGAGATTTATCCAAATACAACCAACATATAATTTGAGTGTTGAGAATTTCTTGGAGCATTGGGAATCATTTTAGCTTAAACATTTTCAGCCAGTAAGGCTTGGTGGTGCAACTAGTCGGTGTTGCAGGATCCAAGAAGCTAGTGAAGAAGTATTCGAGAAGTCCATTGGTAACTGGAATTTGGGGGCTCAAGTATAGTGGGTAAATTAGGCTTAGAGGGTCTTTTTGTTATCCTTAAACTCCAACTTATTTATTAGTGAATCGATTTCAGCTTAGTGGGCCATAGAAAGGTTTTTAAGCCAGGTTCTCCTATTTTCTTCTTTGATCACACATTGCGTGTTATCTTTTCTTTGCATCCTCTTTACTTATTGCCCTTTATATTATTGTTTTGCTCAATTATGTTTATCTTTGTAATTGTTGGGTAGTTTTGTTAATTAATTGGCTAATTGCTTTAATTATTTTTAGCCTAAAATTAATTAAGTCATAATTAAAGTTGGGAAACTAAAACAATACTTAGTAATTAGGCTAGTGCACTCTCATAAATGGTTGTCACTGTTATCTATACTCCTATATGTGACAGAGTGTCTCAAACACTGGAATAGAAACTCTTGGTAGGGAATTTGAAAAAGAACAAAAACTAAACTAATGTGAAGAACCCTTTTAGATTTATATAGTACCATTTAGAAGAGTTGCTATATCTTAAGCCACAGTTAATAAAAATTCTTTTCGACTTAAAAATATCATGTCTTGTCTCTTGTGTTTAATCTATACAGCTTTGATGTTGTCAATCACTTATGCCTAAATACGACAAGTTGGACTTATTTCAATCAATTGCGTTAATTACATAGCTTGAGCTTCTCAGCACATGCGTACTAGGCTACTAGCTAGGCATTTTAAAAATATTTTTAAAAAAATGTGGAGGTAGAGAGAGAGAGAGAGAGAGAGAGAGAGAGGGGTTTATCCCTGAGAAAAAAAGAAAGGAGAAATTGAGAGTGAAAAAAAAAAAAAAGAAAAAAAAAAAAGAAGAAGAATGTTGAGAGGATAAGAGTGAACATGTTTGTCAAAAGAAGTGATGATAATGTCATACTTTAATAAGAAACTCGTATGTAACCTGTGTGTATATGATGAATTGTAATGGTGCTATTAATGTTAGCTTGGTTTATAAAACATATAGGATATTAGTTCAATCAGGACATTTGGAATTACTAAAATAGTTTTTTCTTGCAATTTTAATGGTATTGGTTAGGCCAAGTTTCTCATCATACTGCTATTATGTATGTAATTTTGAAAATCACTATTAAATATATACAATATCAATTCATAATCACTGTTCGTGAAATTTTACTAAATATAACACAAAATAAAAGAATAAACTAATCTAATAATATCTCCTAGATTGAATGAGGATAGGTACATAAGATCATTCAATTCAATTATAATTTGTTACGTTCAAGATCTTAGCATACAAAATATTTGAATAGAAACAATATAAAAAAATATGCTCATAGTTCAAAGAAAAAATAACAGCAAAAATCTAAACAATTTAATTTGTATGGAAAGCAAACAAAAGCAAAATTCAATTTTGAATCTAATTAAATTTTCTGTAAGCATTGGTTTTATGTATATATATATATATGATTAGGTTTTTTATGGTTTATTTATAGGGAAATGCTAACGGATGTCTTTAGGGTAATAGTTAATAATCCATTTAAAAAAAAGTTTTTATGGGAAAAGAAAAAAAAAATGTTTTAAAAACTTTTTCCATTTTCCATAAAAATTATGTCAAAACTTTTTTAAAATGGATTGTTAATCATTGCTCTAAGGGTACTCGTTAACATGACTCCTTATTTTCTACATTGAATTAACTCATTTGACAAAAAAATTTAAAAACTTACATTAAACAAGAGTCGTGAGACACGTAGCGCAAAATTAAACTCGAATTGAATTCCAATTTTTACACTAAATTAATTAACTTGACACAAAATTTAAAAACTTAAATTAGATGGAACATGAGACGTAAAATTAGATTCTAATTAAATTCCAATTTGAAATCTAATTGGATTTTCTCTCAGTTTTACCTATTAATATATATATATATATATATATATATATATATATAGATGACACTGATGAAATTTTAGGGACATGACAAATAGTAATGGAGTTTTCTTTATGGCTAAAACTTGTTATACACGTGTGTATACAACTTGAAATCGTGGGTTGAACTCATGTTTTTAATTATAAAACACGTGTGTAACAAACAATACTCTTTCTTTATTAATAACAAAGAGATACAATTCTACAATAAAACACATAGGCTCAGTCAAAATCACTCTCTTTTTATCTAAGTTAAAGCTTAGAGTTCATTCAAAATTAGCTCTTTTTTATGGATAAGATCTTTAGGGTATATTTGGTAATTGGTTTTTCCTCTTAGTTTTTGTTTCCAAAAATAATTTTTTAATTTTTGAAACTAAAAAACCTTTTTGAAAACCCAAAATGCAGGGGCGGCGCTACACTATTCTCAGGGGATTCAAATGAACCCCCTGACTTCCAAAAAAAATTTTTTATAAAAAATATTTTTTTTTTTTAGCTTAATACTATAATTTTTTCTTAAAAATATTTTTGCACACCCTGACTTAAATTTTACACACCCTTATTACAAGTATTTCCAACTCTAAGAATAAAAAGTAAGTGTTTGTGAATAGTGTCACTGTTTTTTATAAATTTATATTATGTGTGTGAATATGTGTAATATTGATTGTGTGTATTACTTTTTATTATAATGTTATTTGTGTGAATTATGATGTGTGTGGATGTTTGTGTGTACAATATAATATAAATTTATATAATTTAATAATTAGGAAATAGAGATGGTTTGTTACATGTGTGTGTATTGTAATCATATTATAATAACTTTTTGTTATAAAGCTAGTAAAATTCAAGAAAAAAAAATCGTAGAATTAGTGATTGTCCAAGCATTTGATTGGTTAAGTAGAACTAGTGTATAAGTTTATGTATGAATGAGTGTAGTTGTGTGTGTCAATAATTAATCCAAAGCCAATGAGTTTAGTTTAGTCATTTAGTTTAAAATATTTCTATAAAAACAATAACAAATAGATAATAAAAACTGCATAAAAATAAAAATGTTAGATAAACTTAACAAAATAAAATGATTTTAGACTCATAACTACCCACATTGGCAATAGATACTTATAATGAACTATCATATAACAATTCAAAATTTGAATACTTATAGAAGGAAATTGTAAAACTTTATGTATTAATTTATTTATTTTTTTTGTCGGTAACTCAATATATTCAAGTTCTTTTTTTATTAAAAAATTTTAATGACCCTCCTAAACAAAATTTCTAGAGCCGCTACTGTCAAAATGGACAGAAAACAAAAATTGTTCTCAAAACTCAATTCGTGAAGGAAACTAAAAATATGCAAAAGACTGTTTTTAGTTTCTAATTTTCAAAAGTCAATGAAAACAAGCATTTAATTTAATGAATCTGTCTTATTTAATAAGTTAGAATTAAAGTTCAAATCCTAATAACAACATATTTTAGTATTTTCTATCTTTTTCTTCAAAAAACTATCTTTTTAATTTCAACTAACCAAACATGTTTTTTATTTCAAAAATACAATAAAATTGTTTTTTCTTTATATTCCCAAAAATAAGTTTTTGAAAATAGAAAATAAAAACTATTAACAAACATAAACTTAGTTTCTCAATAGCGATAAAAATTGGGAGGGCAATTTCTGGCTTGAACCAATAACTGTGAACCACCACTAAAGAAAGTTCCAACTGAAAAAGTTAGGACTAGGTTCTAAGTTCTTGCAACTTTATACATATGTTCCTGTTTAACAAATGCTACCGAAACAATAATTTCAAAACATTCACAATTTGTTGAGGTAATAGATTGTGATCTGTAATTGTAAAGTTGTGATTTACAACTATGTTTTATGTTGGCTTTAATTCCTTGTCAAATTTTATTATAATTTTGTTCAATTGTTTCCCAGTGTTTTTTGTGAGATTTAATGTAAGGGTTGAGTGTAAGAGTTTGGTGAAGATCTATGAAGAAGGTGAATTCGCGATTGGCTCACGACTGACAACCTGCGAAAGGCCACATGAGAATCACATGTTGGAATCTAAACAATCTCATGCCAGGTTGGATTTCGCAAGTCATTTCGCAACTCAAGCCAAGTCGTGAGTGACCCGCAAAACCCACTGCCAGAACTTTTTAAGTGTGCTTTTTCTCATTCATTTACCAATACTATATAAGCCCACATTACCCACGAAATTGTAAGGAGTTTTCCAAGGAACTTTTGAGAGAGAAAACCCTAGCTATACACTTGAGAGTTAGAGATTGTAATCCCATAATCATCTACACTATTTCTCTTAAGTTTTCCTCTACTCTTACCTCTCCATTTACACATCCTTGAGAGGTTCTTAATCCAAACACTTATCTTACCCAATCTGAGTGTTGAGAGAAGTTTTGGTACATGTGGGAAGTATTGGAGGAAGCCATTGGTTGGTGGATGCAATTTGGAGCTAATCGCGGGATCCGGATAACTAGTGAAGACATTGGCTCCGTGAAGCCAGTTGGTAGTTGGAACTTGGAGGGTTCAAGTACGTTGGGTAGTGTAGACCTCGCATTTTGTACCCCTTACGACTCAGGCCCCTGTTCCCCAATGATGCTCAAACTAAAATGCCCAAGGCCAGTTTTAAGCCCAATCAGATATCAAATTAACTTGAGGAGTATTAAAATGGAAAATATAACCTTTTAAATGAGTAAAAAATATATTTTTGGAAATAGAATGACCAAAATGGCCCTTGGCCTATGTACTTGGGTCATGTCCTGCGTAAGCGGGAGCATGCGTACCCAGGCACATTTTTACGTATGCAATTAAGGTTTCAGAAGCATAAGAAATGCAAATTTTCTGCAATAATGGCTGAGGTTTGGAATGAATTCCACATCATCTGGAAGCCGTTTCAAACCCCATTTTCTCAACTATAAAAAGCCTTATATGATACATTTTCAAAACATACAAAATTCCCACAGGAAAAACCCAAGATTCACTAGAAAATAGTGAATGAAAATGGAATTTTTCACAAAACACCCTTAAGTCAATTTTATTTGATTAGGACCTTTTATGGCCCCAATCCTTTTAGTTTAACATTGCTAATCACTTTCTTATTTGTTAGTGAATAGATTTGACTGAGGGAAACAGTCAAAAATCAAGCCTAGGGGCTTTTTGCTTTAAGGTATTCTTTCTAGCTTTCTTTTATTTTTTGTCTTTCTTTTCTTGTTTTAATCTTGTTTTCGGTTTGGTTTATGTTTATGCATGTTTGCTTAGGTTCTAAGCATGCTAGGGTGTTAGAATTAGGTTTTTCTTGTTTGTGCTCTGTTTTCTACGTTTTTAGATTTTCTGAGCAAGGACTTGCGTACGCATAATCTTGCCTGCACACACAGGCTTGATTATGCGTATGCAATCCTATTCTAGCATGCATGATATCGTTGCCCAAAAACCCCAAATTTTTGTTTGTTTTTGTTTCTGCCTTCACATGTTTGTTCTGTTTAGCCTCTTTTTCACATGTTTTAGGCTTTATAGGTTCCTGTTTACCTCTTTCACATGCTTGTTTGTTATCACATGTTTAGATTAGGATTTGTTTTGTTTCCTTGCTTTGATGCCATGCCATTCATTCACATTTCTATGCATTGATGCCATAGGTGCTCTGTTGCTGCAAGGTAAGTAAAGGGTAAGTCATACATTAGAAACGTCCATGCATTTACGTTTTGGGTTTATTTTGATTGATATGATGAAACATGCTTAGATGTATGATTAGGGTTTCTAACGTGTTAATGCTTTGTTTTTTTTATTGTTTGATGATATGCTTGTTGCCATATTTAGGGTTGCTACCTTGTTTAGATGTATGATAGGGTTTTCGCATGTTAGATGAGTGTAAGGGTTTCTTTTGTGTGTTTGGCTCTCTTTTGCTTTGTGGATAGATAAGTATGCTTGTTTAGGGTTAAAGATGTCATGTTGTTTGTTAGATGCATGTTATTGTGTGTGTGTGTGAGTCTAGAATACAAGTATTTAAATACTTTTTTATAGAGTTAAGACATAAGACGCAATGATGGGAGGCCAACCTTAGGTTGGGCAATCTTGGGTGCCTAACACCTTCCCAAGAGCGTACCTAAACTCCAAACTCATACTCTGGTAGTAAGATCAAAGGTCCTTCCTCGAGAGGACACTATATATATGGTTCCTAGACCATTGCAAAAACTAAGTGGTGACTCCCCCCTTGTGTCCACAAGTAGATTAGATTTAGAAGGTCTTTTTTATATTTGTGTACTCTAACTTTATTCACTAGTGGATAGATTTCAACTTGGAGGGCCACGGAGAGGTTTTTCGCCGAGTTCTTTAGTTTCCTCTTCAATAACACGTCTCAGTGTTATCTTGTATTTACATCTCTCTTCTCTTACTCTTTAAGTTTTATTATTGTTGTTTTTTGCTTGTGGTTATGGCTTAGAGAGTAGTTTCAGTTATTGCATATCATTTACTCTTGTTCTGCACTTAGATAAGTTAGAGTAAAAACAATTTAGCCGTAAGTTTAAAATTGGGGGTCTAAACACGTTATAGTGTTTCACGCTATTTGAGCTTTCAGTGATACATTACCTTTACACTGAACTACCATTAACATCACTTTTATAATACACCAATCGCAAACTGTCACCTTGACGATTGTGAAATTTGATGTGAAATTGGTTGGTGCCCTTAGACTTATTACTGGTCTCATTAGGTAGTGGCTCCTAAAGAAGTTGATAGAATGGAATAAGTCATTTAGAGGACCTAATCCCCACCCAAACTTGAGAAGTAAATTAACCAAATCAAACAATGTATTGCCTGAAAAAGTGAGAAGCAGTCACAGTTACACACAAAATTGGTTTGAAAATCTCACACACCATGTTACTTTTTTTTTTTTTTTCTTTTTTTGCATCATAATAAGGATTAGGACCACCTCTTTCTGGTTCTAATCGTTTTCAAAAAATTGAGAGAAACCTTATAAGAGAATCATAGCCAATATGCCACTATCTTGTTCATCGTATTAAATTAGTAGTCACAAGTCCAAAATACTAAATACTTATGAGCATTGATTATATTGGTTAAGTTCAAATAAGTTGGCGCCCACTCAACCTATGGAATGGTTCGTCTTCGTCAACCCTTCCTATTTCAATGAAGACTTTCTCAAACATAAACAATTAAAAGGAATTATGATTTGGAATTAAGGCATGTAATGCTTGGTCTTCTCTATATGGTACCAAGCTTTCATGGTTCAAGATGGAGTCACAACTTACAGCCAGGGTTGGACTAGTATTGCACAGCTTGATTTTCAAAGTCAAAATTAACGTTTGCCTCTCTAGTATGGTACCAAGCTTTCATGGTTCAAGATGGAGCCACAACTTACAGCAAGGGCTGGACTAGTATTGCACAGCTTGATTGTCAAAGTCAAAATTAACGTTTGCCTCTCTAGTATAGTTCTTCATGGCATAGCCAAAAGCTACATCAACAAAACACTAAACTCTACTTCTCTGCATACTGTATTTATTCAAGATGTATTTATTTTATTAAAATTCTCTCTCCAACTAGTAGACTTGCCAAACACTACTTTAACTGTGTTAGCTTTTTCTTCTTCTTTTTTAAGTATCGTGGGCAAGTATCTAATATATCTCATTCATTCTTCTTGATTCACAATCATCAAAATTTTAGTTGGACTTGATTATTCCAACCATTTGATTGCAAGAATTACGCTAAATTTTCCATTTCAAAATCAATTTGTCTTCAAGATCACCCAGTGAGTTCATCTTAATAAGAAGGGAGTTTTAACATTTTTCTTTTCCTTCCATCACTTTCCAGGGAAATCTTCCACCATATATGTAGCAGAAGAAATGGTAATTAAAACAACAGCTAAATTTAAAAATTAATCATCTCATTTCACCACTTGCCAATAAAAAGAGAAATTCAAGATCCAAAAGACCAGCCCATTCTAATACACAAGATAAATTTTTGTATCAAATTGCTATAAATTTACCCAAATTGTCTGCATTAGTACAGTTATTAATTTTCAAAATGCAATGGACTAGACACCTAGACAGCATTGCTTGTACATGCAACAGAAGCCTTTTTCTTTTTCAATGATTATCAAGCTTCCTCAAAAAAATAAAACTAAATTTGCAACAAAAAAAAAATGTAAGGAGACACATGATCACTGGGAAGTATTTTTTATACAGTGCTCATCAAGCCAAGAAATTATATCATTAAAAACTTGAATTATCATTTCATCTGGCTCACCCTCAAGAAGAGAATGGCAGGCATCCTTATAAAGGTTAAGCTTCTTGTCTGAACTTCTTGCTTTCTCGTACAAGGCCTTGCTCACAGACGGATCAGTTACAATATCTGCCTCTCCATGCAAGATCAATAACGGCAAAGAGACCTGTAATTATGGTAATTATGAGTCTAAATATAATTATAGTTCCAAATACTTTTCATAAAACTATTCTAATGTTGACAGAAAAATCCAGGTAAAACAAACTACTTCTCAAATAAACCCAAAGTCATATTTGCCAACATGTAATCTAGTGATTTTTTTTTCTCTGGTAAATTGCTTGTTCCTATAACTCAGATCTGTAGGACTTCCTCATGAAGTGCATTTAAAGACAAAGATCTTGAAAAAGCATACACTATCTTGCTCTATATAATCCCATTTGCACCAGATGAATATACCATGAGATATATAAAGTGTAGCCTATGCAAGACTTCAGACTTGGTAACTTATCCTCATGTCAGTTGATGGAATGTTAAAGAGGATGGAATCAGTCAACCAAATTAGGCAAACTGACATTTTAAACTTCAGAATGGTATAGCGAATTGGAAATTAACTAATTTCTATGCTTTGAATAGGTTAAGCTTTTATAAATAGTGAGTGTCCTCTTTTATTGGACATTTATATATTTAAATCTTATTTGGAATGAATCCAGGAAATTTCAGAGAGGCCACGAATAATGTAACAGCTTTAATTTATAACAGATTTCAGCCAGCTAGATAGGCCCCTAAAGAAAACTGATAAGATATTTAATGCATGCAGAAAGAAAGATAAGGAAATAATGACTGTTAAAACTCAAAAGTATTGGGAAAAGAGGCACACAGAACAGACTGATTAGGATCCATTCTGAGCAGATGTTGAAGACAAAGGCACAGTTAATTCAACTTTCTGATAAATGTAACAGAGAGAAGTCAGGGAATGAGCATACATCTTCCAATCGATGTTCTATCTCTTGAGTGGTTTTGAGCATCTCCACTGCAGTACGCAAGCGAGGTTTATCCTTGTAAGCAATAATGTTATAAGCTGTCTGCATTTAGAGAAATATTAAAAACATTTTAGCTAAAAGCGTCCATTGTAAGAACAGGTGGACTAGTACAAAAAGGCAGTTAACATTTCACTGAGAATAAGATGCCCACATTACAGAGAACTGAAGCAATCAACATCATTAGTCTTTGCTAAAAGCATACAACATAAACATCTTATATTTTAAATCCATGGAATTATCTAATTGCATAAAAAGAGACAAACCAGCTCTCTATATTTCACGTCTCTAAATGCTGCTTCAGCCAAATCCTTTTGTGGAACTAACTTAATTGTGGGAAGAAAATTAGCCACACCAATCAGGATTTGCTTGAGTAACCATGGGGGTACCATGTTATCTGCAATCTAAACAAAACAATTTCAGTTAATATAAGGTCAACTAAAACGGTTTCTAACTTAGGTTCAGAGGAGTACTTTGCACATAGGCGCAACAAGAACAGCACCATCCCATTCATTAGGTTGTTTTAGGTGCATTTTCAAAGCTACAGCTCCACCCAAAGACTGACCAAAGAGGAAGCTTGGGATAGTACAGAATTCAGGGCTCTCTGCAATTCAAATTTAACCAAATAATGTGAACAAGCTAGTATATGACACCATTTTCATTTTGATACTTTCACAGGAGAAAATAAATATGTTAAGTACAATATGATAAGTTATATACAGATCATTTAGTGAGAAATTTTACATAATGTATTTAATAACAAATTCTGAGAAAGAGAGATTAACACAAGATGCAAAGTCATCAAATGTCATGGTTTCAGTGATTGCAATAGATGATACTCTTGCTTCCAAATGAGCAAATCAATGGCTTGTCAGACTTGCAGTAAATGACACTGTCAACTTTGTTTGATTAGCAAATGACACTGTCAACTTTAAAATCCAGTTGTTTCTCCTACACCATATAAGCAAAGAAAGCTATCAAGGAGAACTGCCTAGCTTATGCCTGCCACATCAAAGGAATTATTCCATATGGAGGAAGAAAATTCACAACACAAAAACAAGTTTAATCAAATTTAGCCTCTCTTTAAGAACAGTGTGCACATGGGAAAAGAAATTTTGAAACATATTTATAATATAAGCCCTGTAATTAGTCATAAATTAAAGTTCATGCAAGTGCATTTTGATCTAGAGGAACTCTAGAACAGAAAATCTATTCACAGAAAATACACTCTTTAGAGGTCAATATGGTTTGAGCATCTAGCCTCTAAGAGATATATATGTGAGGGATCCACTTGGGTTGAAACTTAGAAGAAATAAAATCCAAAGTTATAAAGGGGAAAAAAATTCAAAAACTTTCAACTAATTCAACTGGATGAAGAATTTTTTAATTATTAAGATCTCATAATAGAAAATAATTCTTTAAATTACCATCATGGTTGGGGAGCAAAGGAAGCTAAACCAGCCAAGAGAAAATTCAAAGAAACATTGCAGCAAAGAGTCAAAAAAGTAGATTGAAAACTGGCAGCCAAGAACAGCCATTCTGCACACGGTTATTAAGAAATTAAGTTTTGTCATGATAACCAACATTCAAAGGCATTAGGAACAAAAGGTAAACCCCTTACAATTTCTTTCCAAATTTCCAATATAGCTAAATGTGTTTCCCTATTTGCAGATTTTGACTCTTTGGCAATAGAGTGATTTCAACTTTGCTTCTAATTACAAACAGTATACCACAAGCTACAGGGATTGCTTTGAAATCTCAACAGCAATTTTCATTAAGGCCACGTGAAAAACTATATTTATTTTGTTGATAAATAACAAAATTTATAGATGTAAGAACCCAAGTACGCATGAAAAACTCTTACCAAGGATGAAAATCGATGAGTCTACAAGAAGCTAAGCAGGAGGTCTACTGGTATATTCCTATGATTTGAAGAATACTTATGCCCAGAAAAGGATGTCCTACACTTGAAAGCACAACACTTTTTTTTTTTTGATAAGTAATAAAGATTTATTGATATCAAAAAAGAGACACCCAGGTACACAGGGAGTATATAGGGGTGTGCATATCAAATACAAAAGTTACATAAATCAAGTAAATCCAAAATTGAAGAAAAGGGTTGGTTTCTCCACACTGAGAACCAGTCCAATAAGGTTCTAAAAAATAATAACTTGAGATAAAGCATAGAACACTCACTATCTTCAAAGCACCTACTATTTCTTTCCTTCCAAATACACCACATCAAACAATGAGACATAAAAGAAACTGTCTTCTTCTAAAATAAAAGCATGGAGGACTGCTAAGCATATTCATGTCAAAATTTACACATACTTTGGTGACTGTTTTACTAGCAATTTTCTTCCACAAACTAAAAAACAAATATATGTGTGAGCATGTGTTTCAGTGTTTGTGCATGTGGGAGCATGTGTTTAGTGCTTGCTATTTGTCTTATAGTACATTTCATAAGACAAATATGTAGCCATGACTCCATTATTTTTGTTTCTGGGAGTAGCTACACCAGACAGATTGTGCTTACAATGAAGGATGACACCCATGTCGACAGAGTACAGCTAAAGGGGGAGAAAAACAACAAGCAGTCACTGAAATGCAATAATGTACTTCCTAGAAACCTTAAAAAAAACACTCATTGAGAAGACAAAGAAATTAAACAGCTTTCCATGTAGGTAAACAGTAAACCTAGTAATATTATTTCTCTACAAAATTACTTACTTAAAAAAAAAAAAAAAAATCTTTCACTACAAGATAAAAGAAAGGAAAAAAGAACGTCACTATTTAAGGTTGTTGCAGAAAGGTTCAACAAAAATGACATGATAGTGTGAAACACGTTAGCTTTACCTTTGATTTTGGAGTATTGCTCAATTACATCATCAACAAGCATGTCAAAGCTGGGGATATAGCAGTGGAGACCTTCTGAAAGACCGAATCCTGGGTAATCCATTGCAAAAACTCCATATCCAGATGATACCAATTTTCTTGCAATTCCTGTTAAGAATGCCATTACCACATCAATAACTAAGTTCCATTATCACAAGTTGGTCACTACAACTACTTACATGAGCTAATTGTCTTCAGTTTATTCAACCAAAAAGAAAAAAGAAAACAAAGCTCCATGCCTTCACAGAAAAATGTGCAGGTATCTCCATAACCATGACAATAGTACACCATTGCTTTGGGGTGAGAGGTGGCTGGAAGCCAACTTTTTGAGAAAATTTTCAATCCTCTAGTGTTCACTTCATATGACTGTACAAGAATAACAAATTATCATCCTTAATGAAAAAGGATAGAAATATATACACTGTAAATAAAACTATACAGATCAAGACACGAATTAAAAACAATTTACAGTAGCATTATAAATGACAATTTGTAAGAAACCTCTTTCACTGCCACCTAAGAAGGATTAAATGACGACTTAAAAAACAATGGAGAGGGGCGAAATCACTTTCCAATTTCCGTGATTTTTAAGATAAATTCAAGTTTCCTGTGGTTATTAATTAGTTTGTAGATAACTTTGGCACCTTTAACAGCTAGTAATAAATTAATAAAAGTAAATTGCTGAGTGAAAAAATATATTTTCACGAGAACTAAGTTTTAGCATCTAAAGTGATCAACAGGAATGAAGCTGCACTGCCCCAATCTAACAGGAAAGAAGACGCCCCATTTAAGGATAAGAAGAGAGTCAAGGACTCTAATGTTTCTCTTAATTGCAATTTGAGCTAGAATGAATGTTGGAGATCATTTATACTCAAATGACAGTTTTTAGAAAACCCTCCCCTTCCCCCGCTTCACCCGTGCAGGGGACAAGGAAAAAGCAATGGTTTTCTGAACATATAATAAGCGTTTTTAAGCTGCATAAGCAAAAAAATTTCCACAACTGGCAGCTGGAGTTTTAAGAACAGGTGCATTTCACATCACCCTTTCTCCACTGCAACAAAACTCAGCCCATTAACATTACCGTAGCATTTAAGCAAATCATATCAACAAAGGCTTGCCAATGGGAAGTTCTCAAGTTGCACTTATGAGATGTAAATTATGTAATGACATTGTTTGTTCGCTTCAGATACCATAAGTAAAACAAAACATTCAACTTATGACGCATTAAGCAACTCCATTTCACACATCAAAGCCTCCCTAGAAATAAAATTTGACCAAAAAGAAACAGATTTCATAGATGAAAAATCTTGATTCTAAAGTTCTTACCTCCTTCATTTTTACTCCATCAGATGGTATCTGCAACACAAAAAAATAAAGTAATCAATATTACCCATTAAAAAATTGAATGAGGGTAAACAGTACACTAAAGTTTGTTTATCAGCCCATACCCATTAGCCATAGTCTCCAGGATAGAATGGTCTGTCCCAAATATTTGTTAGAGTAAATTGATGCATTTTAAAATGTGTTACAGGCACAAAAAATGCATGAAGTTCATTGTGTGTGCGTGTGTGGATTTGCAATGGAAAGAATGAAGCAATTTGAAAATAGCTAGTAATTACAAATGAATTCCACCAAAAACTAATTGCCATAAAAAACAAAAGCAATTTCCTGAATAGTCTTAATACTGAATTCCCTTTCAGCTATTATCCCTCAGTTGCCATTATGGACAATGAATCACACAGCTTTAGGAACTTCCAATCACAAAAATCATCAATTTTACCATTAAATAAACCAATTCAACTTTTAATTTCAGTTAACCTCCCCAAAGAGTAGAGGCACACAAAAAGACACAAATACATAGACAACCAGACAATAGAGATAAAACACAAATTGACTCATTAATGCAGTAAACAAATAAAATTCAAAAGTAAATTTGTATATTTGTATAAGAATACTAATTAAATTATATAAAAAAGACAGTTTCAAACCACAACTATCTTAAGTTCATCTTTTCTAGAAGGTGAATGCAAGTGGTTTCACATAGAATAATAAAAGACATGCGTAATTGATTCACCAATTCAACAAACCAAAGCAATTGAAAGACAATTTGAAAGCAATAACTTCAACAAAAGATAGCTTGAACCATTGGATTCATTAAAGCAACAAACCAATTCAAACACACACACACACACACACACACACATATATATGCATTGAATCAGGCTGCACAATTTCATTCAATAAAACAATAAAAGAACACACCCAAGCTCACACATGTATATGAGTTAACTCGAACAGTTAGACCATTTTATTCACTCTAAAGCAATAAACCCTCACACACACAGACAAATATGGTTTCAAAGAAGGGTGTTTGGCATGTCATTGAACCGGCCCAGATAACAACAACATAACCGGTTAAAACTGTTTTCACTATAGTAACTTGTAAAAAAAAAAAAAAAATTACCAGCTGAAAATTGGACTCAAATATATTCCTAATGCCAGTTTTAAATTTTACATTCACACAGACACATACATAGAAGAATTCTACCATACAAATTTACATAATTATTATAAAATACATATTAAATAAAACAATATCCAATGTTAACTGTTAAGATTAAGTATACATATTAAATAACATCATAGAATGACCCAACATATATATACACATAAACCGGATACAGAAATAAAAGTAGTTTTAAAATATTGAACTCGTTTTTACTTTGTATTCAGCCATGTATATCAGAACTGAAACATTTCAATAATATAACAAACGCCCAGTTTTGAGAGTAAACCAATGGAACAGAAAAACGAAAAAAGAAGAAACCTTGAACAAGATGTGATCAATCCGAAGCTGAATACCCTTGAAGGCCTCACGAGCGCGCATTCTGGCTGGTACTTGGTCCATGTTAGCTTCCAAAATCTTCTGCAACTCTTCATTAACCCCAGCCAACTTCACCACTGGCGCCATCACCTCTCTCCTTCTTCTTCTTCTTCTTCTACTCCTCAATTCTACAAAACCCACTTTCTTAAAACACAAACCAATAACAACAATAATAATAGAAAATGCAACAGTTTTTGAAAACATAAAACAGTTCTAGAGTTTATTGACTGTTCTTTTTTTAATATTGTATGACTACCGTCAAATGTGCGGTGAGTGTAGAACTTTCCGGGGTTCAAAGCCATGTTGTGGGCTTTTATTTTTATTCTTATTCTATAACTTTTATTATGATTTTGGCCCCTTGCTTTTTTTTTTTTTTTTTAAATCAGAGAGAGATAATGAGATCTGACTGACTTTTTTACTAATAAAAATGGATAATGTGTTGGAGTGCGATCTTAGCGGAGGAAGCTTTCAACTTTTTAATGTGAAAACTCTGTTTTTTGTTTTTTTGTGTTTTCTGAAAATACTCTAATGTGTTGTTTTACTTGTTTTTTTTCTTTTTTCTTTTTTTTTTGTTTTTTACTTTTTCATGTTTTTTAGAAGTGGAATTTTTATTTTTTATTTTTAAATTAATAACGGGAGGAGGATAATTTAAATTCTAGAGATCTCTTTTGAAAATATTAGAAAATGACAACTAATATCAATGTGTGATTTTTTTTTTTTCCTTTTTTTAAAGGGAAGATTCTAAGCTCAAACTAGTATTTTATTATTTGTTATTTTTTGGTAACTGAACAAAGAAAAGTAGTGTTTTGAAAAATGGGAGAAATAAACAAAAATGAAAAATAAATAATATTTGAATAAAATGGGATTTAGAATAAGGAATTTGAAAAGTGTGAGAAATAAAAAAATGAAAAAATGAAAAATATTTAAATAAAATAAGATTTAGAATAAAAATTTTGATTAGGTGTTTTGAACTATGATTAACTAAAATAAGAAAAAATAAAACTTTTATCCTAAAATAGAGAAAAATTTTAATAAATTCTAAAATAGAGAAAAAATTTAAGAAATTTAATGTGAATATCTGAAATAACTCTAAAAGGATCTCAATTTAAAATAATTAATATAAAAATATATTATCTTCCAAATTTTGCCATGGTAGTATGCCTATTGCCCAATTAGAGAGAGTAGACATGGTAGGTAGTTTTTTTTTTTTTTTTTTTTTTTTTTTTTTTTTTTTTTTTTTTTTTTTGCCTTAAGAGCATTAATATTGGGATTGTAAAAACCCTCCAGTTACTATTTTACCCCCTAGACCCCTTAAAATCATGTCACATCTAGGTATGTAAACCCAAATTTTTTTCCCTCCCCGCCATAGTTGTCAAATCGTAAATCAATTTTTAATTTTTATGTATCGTGTATCGTAAGATACACAAACATCTAATAAAATTATAAAATAATTATAGATATACATATATAAAAGGTATACTTATTATAAATTCAAAATATATTCAATTAAATACCAATTTAATCATTACTTATGCAATAATATTTAACAAAGCTAACTAAATAAGTCAAATTAACGTATGTTTATAACATGCGCGTTCAAATTGATTAAACTCAGAAGTGATAATACATAATATATGAACCAAAATATAATATTTTTTAATCATCTTATCTAATTAACTCCGTCTAAGTCAATGTTATCATCATGTTCAGTATCTTGCAAAATTATTTTTTCATAGACATTTTCTTCATTATTATCAACATTTACTATTTTTGTTTTTTTATTCTAATAATTTTTCTTTATATTTTTTTTTCTTGGCATTCTTGCTATTTAGACTCATAATAATAATAACAAAATAATAATTATATTTTCATTTAATACATTTAATATCATAGAATATAAATTTGCACATATGAAAAGTAAGTGTTATGAGTATAGACTAAATTTTGTAGGAGAAAGAGAAGGGAAGGAAAAAAAATCATGGGAATTAGATTCAATTAAGTTTCCCAATAATTTTGTGTTAAAAAAATCTAATAACTTGTTTAAATCAAATAAAACCACAAATTTTAACAAAAAAACTTATTTTAAACCCACATGTCTATGTATCATACTATACAATTCATACGATACACACCTATGTATCGGACGATTCATGAGCACTTACGATACAAAACTTTTTGTTTCGTATCGTACGATACTGACAACTATACTCCCCGATATATGCAACCTCACTTTTCACAAGTTATATTCTTAAATCCTATTATTTTATTATCTCCCACTTCTCTCTCTCTCTCCTCTAACTCTCCCTCTTCTCTCACTATTATGTTTTCCCTTTCTTGGTCTCTCCCTCTCCTCTCTTCTCCATCTCTCTTCTCTATCTCTCCCTTTTCTCTCTCTATTTCTCTTTTCTTTTTTCCCTTCTCAATCTCTCCCTTTCCGAATCGATGGTTGCTGGGTTTCAATGGTGCCATTTCGGTGGTAGAGTTGAATTGATGGCTGGGTTTGGCGGTGGGTCGTTTCGGTGCTTGTTATGTCTGTGGTGGGTTTAGATGCTTGTTGGGTCTGTTTGATAGTGGGTTTCGGTGATGATTGTTTTAGTGGCTGGGTTTCGATGGTGGTTGGGTTTTGTTCGTGGTAGTGATGGTGGTGGCTAGTGGTTTGGGTTTTAGGTTTTGTTTGGGTGTGGTGATTTTAAGTTTAGGTGTTTTCTAGTTGTGAGCCACTGAGTCAACTCAAACTCGTTTCGATGGCAATTCAAGAAGAAGAGGATAAAGTTGGACTTGGACCTATTGAGCTTGGGTGAGTTCCAAGGAGTGTAGGTTTGGCAAGTGGTGGAACGATAAAGATGATGATGAGGAGGAGGAGGAGGAAGAGTTGGTAAGAACAAAGGGGTTTCGGATAGATATTGATAAGGGAAAAATTGTAATAATAGTATTCGCCCTTGAAGAGGTATAAAGCAAAACCCCAGTTAAGCCCGTCGGGATCCATTGAAGGCAACAACCTTAAGAAGATCATGTAGAGCGCCTTAGAGCTGACGGGATGACCTTTGGAAAAGGGCATGGGTGGCTGACGACGGGAAAGATGAAGAGATCAAGTGGAGCTGATGACCCTGACAAAACTTAGCTTGACCTCCACGTTTGCATATATAAGGAAATAGCTTGCGCTTCACATTTAGTGCTGATCAAAAGGACTCCTACAAGGAAAGGACTCTGCAATATACACTTTTCAAGAATTCCTATAAGGAAAAGACTTTTGCAGCAAGGAAAAGATGTCAACCATCTACTACTATAAAAGCCTCAATACTCTCATTAACCAAGGTATGCATAATTTACCCGCTCTGGCACTCTAGAGTTGTGAGAAATTATAACTTGACCTTCAGAGAGTATTTGGCCGGCACTACACCGGTGCTCTCTGCAAGGTCTTCTCTTTTTGTGTTGTGCAGGTGTTGTTTTGAGTACGTGAAGACCGTGTAGCAACACAAAAGGTCAAGTTAGAATTGGCAAGAACACGGAGTCTTTTAGTTGAATATTGCAACCATAAGTAGATATGGGGTTTTATTCGTGCCAACACAAAAGGTCAATTGATTATTTTTTGTCTTGATGATAAAAAACAATCATCTAACACCATTAATTTGAAAAAAAAAAAAAAAAAGCTTAAGGTCTATTGTGTGATAGCTTAACATGTACATACAACATAGTACTAGTACCCAACGTAAACTTCCGTGGAATGGAGTAACACACGGTAGTGGCCTTCCTTGAATCTTGTTTCATTTTCAGCTACCACACACTCACTATCCTCTGCAACTAATAAAAGCCACACGTCTACCCATCATCTCTCATCTCTCCTTTAACTTTTGTACGCTTCTGCCTTCTTCTACACAGTGGAACTCAATTGACGTGTCCAACTTACACACCCCAACCCAACCAAACCAAGCACACGCAAACACACCACTCACGCATCGTAAGATACAAAAAACTAGATTGAAAATGAAACACCGTCATCACATTATTTCTTTAAACACAATGGAAAACTTTGGTACTTCACGGTAACGTTGTAATTATTTTTTAGGAAAAATTATATTCATGGTTATGAAGTCAAAGTTTTTAACATTATTTTTCTGTTTTGTAATTTCTTTTCAACCTTTTTATGTAAGTTTTATTCCATTATTACTTGAATTTTTAATAAGCATTCATTGCAATTAAGACCCAAACATCTAAGAGGTCATGACTTTAATAAGCAATCATAATTGTTATTATAATTTATATGGGTAAAATACTATTTTGGTCTTTAAATTTCACTAAAATTTTGTTTTTCATCCCTAAATTTTAACAAGTTCTTTAGAAAGATTTGTTTCTCATTTCTAATCTCAAGAATTGTTTTGATGGTTCTTAGATCTCATGTAATCTAGGTATTATGAATTTAAGTCTTGGTCAACACTTTGGGATTATTTCAAAAAAATTCTTTCCTATAATTATTGAATAAATATAACATAAATGCTAAACACTTAAAAATTAGTCCCCTACTCTAAACAACACAGAGTCTTTTGGTTGAATATTGCAAAAAATAAAGTTTATTTGTGATATGGGCACTGTTCAAACTTATTTGGAAAAATGAGGAGGGAAGCAAATTTCGGCAATGGTGTTGCCAAAATTCTAAGAAAAAGTATGAGAAAGGAGAGAGAAATGATGTGATGAAGGGAGAAAGAGACAATTGAATTTTGGTGATGTAGTTACTAAAATTCCTACCCAAAATCCAAGCTACCCAGGGGGAGTGCCCAAAAAGGAGAGAGAAAAATAGGAATTGTGTGTGGCAATGGAGTTGCTAAAATTGTAGGGGAGAGAAAAAAAAAATTAAGGCAATGGAGTTGCCAAAATTGTGGGGGAGAGAAAAAAAAAAAAGAATTATGACAATTGAGTTGCCCAAATTGCTTGGGAGGAAATAAAAGAAAAGAATTGTGGCTTGCCGAAACTAGAGAAAATGAAAAAAGAATTGTGACAATTTTTTTTTTTGAGGAGAATTATGGCAATTGACTCCAATAACACGCCCAACTTAGAAGGAAAAGAAAAAGGAAAATGAAAAAAAAAGGGCAAGAACACAGCCAAAAAATAAATAAATAAAAACTGGCAAGAACAAGTAAACAACGCTCATGTGCACTGTGTACATGGGCATTTTGGTCTACTCAAATTGAGTTTTTTTCTCCTCTAGTTTTCTCCCCATTTTGGGCAAAAAACTTTTTAGTAGGCCTGAGAAGAAAACACTCGGATCCCACCACTTATTTTCCCTCCCCTATCTCAACCAAACAACCACTTAAAATGCTATATTTCTACTTTTCTCTCTTAAATTTTCCATACTCCTTAAAATTTCTCCAAACAAACACACCCTAAATTGCTTGGATGATTGTTTCGATGGGCTTAATGTTGTTGCCATAAAAGTATTGCTGAAAAAAAAAAAAAAAAAAAGGTGGGGGGGGGGGGTGGGGTTGTTGTCAAAAAATATACCTAGGGACTAGGGTTCGTACTTTGCGTTCGCATGGAACGAAGATTCAATAGCTTCCTATTTCATTTTTCTTTTATTGAAACATTTTATAATTTCATCTAAATTAAAAAATCGAGTTTCACGTTCGTGAATTCCTCCCACACGTAACTATTTCAATGAAAAGGAATTTTTTTTTGGAGGCAGGTAGTTGCCTATTTTGAAAGACTTTGCTTTCTTTGTCACACGTTGTCCAGCTTTGGCCGCCGGCCCGCTTGACCAATCCATGGGTGTTGAACTGAATTTTTTTTTTTTTTTTGAGAGTCAAGGTGTTGAACTGAATTTCATTGCTTATTTCATCTCATTTTTATGAGTAGTATATGTAGTATAAGTTTTATTACATTAATTAAGCTTGCAAACTGATATTTCACCGATCATTAAAAAAAATCAATTTAAATATTCACCATACACAAAGTGCTTGGGGATATAAATGAAAAATGTTCGAGCAGCGGAATTAGCAGTATATTGTAATTATTTTTATAATATATATATATATATATATATATTCACCAATCATATTCATTATTATATCAGTTTGTAAGTTTTATGTAGTAAAATTTGTAATACATTTAGCATTTTCCAATTTTTATACTTTACATATTTTTTATTTAGTTTTTACTATTTTAATGTATTTTATTTAAGTTGTTTACGGCTTTAAACTTATGTCTTAAGTCGAACTCACTTTTACATTTTTGTCTCACATTTAGCAAATAAACGAACATTAAAATTTTGGTGACGTTGAAGTTAAGTATTATTTGAGACGAAGAAAGAATACAAAACCCATGTACATATATTTTCACTTTTAAAAAAAATTAACATTCTACAATTTCAAAAGTTTTTTTTTTTTTTTTTGGTTCAATTTTAGGACTTTTTGTTTATTTAATGGGGGTCTTAAAGCCCTTCAAAAGAATTGGGACAAGTGGGGGGTAAGGTCATTAGCCCTTAGGGCCGGCCCTGCCTTAAGCTTTATTTCTTCAATAGATAGGGGTTACTATATATATTGTCACCCAATTAGGGCTCCCCCTCATAGGCTCAAAACCTTTAAAAATAATAATCATGATAATAACTGTTTTCTCTTTTCTTCTTAACATTATTTGGCCGATGCTATCTTTTTCTTTTTCTTTTTTTTTTTGAAAGGCTTTTTCCTAAATAATATTTAAAAGTTAAATAAATCAGGGGATCAAATAACAAGGACCGTCGATAACTTTAATTGTTTGGATTTTTTTATTATTTTTTGTCAAAGCTTTTATTAGGTCATGTTGATAGATCATCAACTAAAAAATACAAAATTTCGAGGTAGAGTCTGTGCGGGTGTAGCCGTGTAGCCGTGTAGATGGGGGACTTCGTCGTTAGTAGTTAGTACACATGGAAAATGCATGCCACTTGCATTTGATGCTAATTTGGTCGCTTTCAAGCTTGTTTTAGTAATCTAAATCTAAATCTAAATCATTTTCAAAACTATACTTTTTTTCATTTTCAAGAACTTATCTTACTAAGAACGTTCTTGTGAATTGATTGATTATGATATTTTTGAGTTCCCATTAACTATACCTTACATAATATCATTTTGTCTTTTGTGTGTGTACATATATATATATATATATATATATATTGAGAAACTTGTCTTTCGTTTATAGTTTTTAAAACTTATACGCGTGATTCTCACCGTTGAAAAAAAAAAAAACAGATTTATAACATATGCGTGGTTCTCATTAAAAAAAATCTAGGATCACAAAGTTTTTCACTATTTCTTGTCACAACTATAACGTGGCAAAGTGTGATTGGTAAAGAAAAAATAGTGTGTCCATGTGTAAGTAATGGCCAGCATTCACAGTCTGAGATGTTAGAATTGTGTAAAAAAATTGTGGAATAATTTGTAGTCTTAAAACTATTAAAAAAAAAAAAAACCCATTATTCACGTTATTGCTGCAAGTTATAATTCTCTTTTGAAATGAGAATTATTAATTGATCAAAATTGTATATATGAATTTCCTTTTGTAAATTTTAGCATTTATGTATCAGCACATATCAATTGATCAATTTTGTGCCCAAGCTCTAAACAAACTCACTCGCAAGATCAAATTATCCAATGATTCAGATTTCAAAACTTTTCTTATGATTCTTTTTGTGCACGATTGAAAAATTATTGAGAATTAAAAGTGTATAAGTTTAATTAATTTTTCTCACTAATTATCTTCAATGAATTTATTTTCCTTTACGCTCCATTTGTTTCATTGGAAAACCTTGCATAAAAATAGTTTTTTGTGTTTTCCAGTTTTTGATATTGGTAGAATTAGAAAAAATGAGTAAAAAAAAAGACTATCTTTGGTCAACATAAAAAATACGGAAAACAACTCTATCACACAGTAGACTAAATAAGGGCAATTAGGATATTGTTTTCCAATTCATTTAAGGTTGCAATCCAATATAAATTAGAGAAAATACCCTTTGAAAAATGACTCACTTTTTACTAGAAAACATTAATGTCAAAAAAAAAAAATGCTAAAGGAGAATGATAAAAATGTTACAACCACCTGGTTTGCTGGAAATTAACCGTAATGGTGCTTTCTTTTGGATGGTATGTTGGCATAATCATGAGATAGCAAAAATGGAGTCAACGATTTTCAAACAGGAAGAAAAAAAAAAGAAAAAAAAAGTCATTGATAGATTTAGTGTCCGTTTGGCAAAGATTATTTTTACCAACTTATTTTACTATTCAGTTTATTTTTGCTACTATTCATGGTTGATGTAGAACAAACAGCACATGTCTTCCTGGAGTAACAGGGGCGCCGGAAGTCACAACACAAGGTCAAAAGGGGGTGCCAGTAGAGGGCATCAAGGTAACAGTATCAGAATTGCATGAAGTTTGACGAGTTGAAGGGAAACGACATTCTGATCCAATTCGTGGCAATGCCATGATCGTCGCCTAAATTTAAGCGAATTCTTTCCTTAAGACCAGTGTTGTTGATACCGTACCGTACCGGTCGGTACGGTCGGAATATACCATACCGGTCGGTGATCCGGTACGGTTAACCCCTACGTTTCGTTAGGGGTGTCCATCAGAACCCGGAAACCGACCCACCCGCCCAAACCGTCCGGGCCGACTCGAAAACCGACCGACCCGACGCCGGTGACGGTCGGAGACGGGTCTCCGCCACCAAAAACCGTTTTAGGCGGTTCGGATGGCGGGTTTTCTTCCTCAAAACCCGATATACCCGATCTGACCGACGAAAGCGAAGAAAGAACGCCGGTTTTACCCAGATCCGTTCAGATTCATCGATATTCCGGTGAGAAGTTTGGTAGTTTTTGGTCAGATTCGGCGAAGATCTTGGTTTTCTCTTTAAATCCGGTGAAGATCTTGGTTTTCTTGCTTAGATCCGGTGGGGAGATGAAGATTTTGCTCGATTTTTACTTAGATCCGGCTAGATGTGGTGCTTTTGCTTCGATTTTGCTCAGATCTGGGATTGATTTTTGCTTCGATTCTTGCTTGATTTTGCTCAAATCTGGGCTTGATATAGTGCTTTTTGCTTCAATTTTTGCTTAGATCTTGTGATTTTCTCTGAAATCTGGGCTTATGCGGTGAATTTAAGTCAATCCGGCGAAGATTCCGTGATTTTTCTCAGTACCGAGGCCGACCGACCCGACCGTCGTTCACCGGAGACCGATCCGACTCGACCCGATGTCGTCGGCGGTCGGCAGCGGGTCGTTCCATCAGCCACCCGATGTAAGCGGGTCGGTTGCGGGTTGGGCATAAACCCGACCCGGACCGACCCGTGGACACCCCTACGTTTCGTACCGGTAAAAATACCGGGTGTACCAGCCAATACTGGGCAATACCGGCCGGTACAGAAATTTTTTTTTTTTTTTTTTTTTTTTAAGTTTTGTAATTTTTGAATTTTTGTTAGGAAAGAATGGTAACTTATTTGCATTAACTTATTAGTATTATTTGTTTTTTTAGTATGCAATGGTAACTTTTAAGCCTTCTATTTTATTTTATTTTTATTTTTTTTCCCAATTAATTGATACTAAAGTTTAAAACCATGAATAATTAGTTTTGAATTGAGAAAATGTTTTATGGTAAACTTTTATATTTATTATAATATATATATATATATATTTATAAATATAAAAAATAGCGGTAAACCCGAAATGGTACACCGGTATTGACCGGTATCCGAAATATATCGTACCAGTAGCCAAACCGGTACGGCCTCCGGTACGGTATTGACATCCTTGGTTAAGACCCCAAAAATAGTGTTTTTGCTAATTATAGTAATATTTGTTTTTCCTTAATAATTTTTAATTTAAAAGTCAGAATAAGGTCCCGTTTGTTTTGGGACGACCCTTAACGTCAATAGTTTATGATTTTGCATTTAACTCAATTTTGCATTTTTTGGTAAATTTCGGTATTTTGCCACCTAATCGCGTAATTAGTACGATTAGGATTTTAGGCGTTTTTCTTGGTATTTAAATGTTTTGTAGCCATCAGAGACAAAGCAGACTATTATCAATAAACATAGACGTTTTGTTAAATTTCCTTCTGGTGGATTCTAGTTTTTATCTCCTTGTGCATTTAGGGAAACCCCTCGTGGATTCAAGGTTTACTACCTGAAACTAACAGTTTAGTTTCTGTTCTATCTAGAAAGCATCGTGTGTACTTTCTTCAAGTTTCCGCGACATCAATTGGTATTAGAGCCTTGACTTACCCTGGTCTGATGGCTAACTGGCAAGATAGTGACCACCATAACAATGACAACGATGATGATATCAACAACCCAGTCCTCACTAGGGCTAAGTTCCTTGATTTTTGTGATGAAAATCAACAGTTTTGTGATTCAACCCAACAGACTCTGGACCAAATTTGAGAAGCGCTTGCCACCTTACTTACGTGATAACCGAGTGCATGGCCCTCCCTATCGCGGTCTAAATCGGAACAGGCAGCAAGACTACAACGAAGAGAACAGTGAGGACGAGGAGTACACAGAGAGCGTCCTTGGGAATCATCGTGGTCCTACGAGGGATAATGGCCGAGATTATCAAGAGCGGGGGGACTATCGAATGAAAGTAGAGTGACCATCCATTAATGGTAATGTCTCCATTGAAAAGTATCTGGATTGGGTCAGTGAGGTGGAGAAGTTTTTCGATTATATGGGTATTGCAGATGACAAACAAGTGTGTTTGGTGGCTTATAAACTAAAGGGAGGAGCATCTGCCTAGTGGGATCGTGTTTAATTAAACCGTACCTGTGAACGAATGCCTCCAATACGATCATGGAAGAGGATGAAGAGATTAATGGTAGATTGGTTCTTACCACTAGATTACCAACAGGATTTGTTTAGACAATACTAGGTTTGCAAGCAAGGTACTCGAACAGTTAATGAGTACATGGAGGGGTTTGACAGGTTGGCTAATCGCAATGATTTGGAGGAAATTGAAGATCAACGGATATCCAGATTTGTACACGGGTTGTGGGTTTCTATCCGAGATTAGGTATCCTTACAAACCTTATATACTTTAAATGAGGCTATAACCCTATCCAAGAAAATAGAATATCAACATCTTAGGGCAGATTCGAAGTTTTCCAACCGCAGTTTGGAGTCATCTAGTTCCATTGCCAACAAAGGTAAACAACCCATGTTTACACCACGACACAACCCGTGGTTAGGGAGAATAGTGGTGTCAACTAGTTCACAGTGGCAGTAGCAGGTTCTGCAGCCCAACCAATAGCGAATGCCAACCCCTATGCTAGGCCAACTAGGAATAAATGCTACAGGTGCGGAGAACCAGGACATCGATCTAATACTTGCCCTAAGTGAGCCGTAGTGAATCTGGTGGTGACAGAAGAAGGCGAGGCAAAAGGTGAACAAGATAGTGAAGAAGATGGTGAAAAGGTGTATAATGATGCTGATCCATATGCCTATAATCCCAATGAGGTCCAAGAAGATGAGGAAGGCATGCTATTAGGGAGGTCTTTGGTGATTTAGAGGTTGTTGCTCACACTGAGGGTGGAATACGGTGATTAGAAAAATGAGATCTTCTGACCACGATGCACCATCAATAAAAGGGTCTGTGATTTGATCATTGACAGTGGCAGTGTAGAGAACATCGCATCGAAGAGTTTGGTTACCAAACTAAGACTGAAGACAGAAAAGCATCTCTCTCCATACAAGATAGGTTGGATTAAGAAAGGTATGGAAACTCTTGTTACTCAACAATGTCGTGTTACTTTTTCTATGTGTAAATGTTATGTAGATGAAGTAGTTTGTAATGTTGTTGAAATGGATGCATCTCATTTAATATTGGGTAGACCTTGGCAATATGATGTAGATGCTACTCATAGGTGTAAGGATAATGTGTATGTATTCTTTAAGAATGACAGAAAAATTGTCCTTGGTCCTATTAAAGAAAACAGTGTACCCAAAGCTTCTAAAGTGAAGGGGAAGCCATCACTTCTCATTGTTAACAATGAGGATGAGTTTGACAGGGAGTGTAAAGAGTTGAAACAGGTATATGCTGTAGTGGTGACAGATGGAGAGTCGAAGAAGGTTGCTGAGGTACTTGAGGCAATTCAACCATTGATCAAGAAGTTTAAAAAGCTTTTTCCAAAATAGATGCTTGCAAGTTTACCTAAATGCACAACATCCAGCATTGCATTGATTTAGCTCTTGGAGCTAGTCTACCAAATCTGCCACATTACAAAATGAATCCTCGAAAGGGTCAAATTCTACAGGGGCAAGTGGATGAGCTTTTAAGCAAGGGGCAAATCAAGGAGAGTATCAGTCCAGGTGCAACACCGACACTATTAACACAGAAGAAGGATGGGAGCTGGCCTATGTGTGTGGATAGTCAAGCCATCAACAAGATTACAGTCAAGTATCAATTTCTTATTCCTCGACTAGATGACATGTTTGATATGCTGTATGCGTCCAAGTGTTATACCAAGCTGGATCTCAAGAATGGGTATCACCAAATTCGAATCCGACCTGAAGATGAGTGGAAGACAGCTTTCAAGACAAATGTGGGGTTGTATGAGTGGATGGTGATGCCTTTTGGATTGTCGAATGCTCCCAGCACTTTCATAAGGCTTATGAATCAAGTATTGAAACCATTTATTGGAAAGTTTGTAGTAGTTTATTTTGACGATATCCTGATTTATAGTAAGACAAAAGCAGCCCACTATAATCATATGTGAGAATTATTGGCGGTGTTGCAAGCCAATGAATTGTATATCAACCTAAAGAAGTGCAGCTTCTTGACTGATAAGTTGTTGTTCTTAGGGTATGTGATCAGTATGGATAGGATTCATGTTGATAAGGACAAGGTCCGTGCAGTTAGAGAATGGCCAACCCCAAAGACAGTGAGTGATGTGTGAAGCTTCCATGAGTTGCCAACCTTTTATCAAAGGATTGTTCAAGATTTCAGTAGCATAGTAGCCCCTATCACTGAGTGTCTGAAGAAGGGGAGGTTTTCATAGGGAAAGGAGGCAAAACAAAGCTTTGCCTTGATCAAAGAGAAGTTGAGCATAGCTTCAGTTTTGGCATTGCTCAACTTTGATAAGGTGTTTCAGGTGGAGTGTGATGCATCTGTGGTTGGGATACGCATTGGTCTTTTACAAGACAACAGACCAGTAGCATTCTTCAGTGAGAAATTTTGTGAAGCTCAAAGTAAATGGTCAGCCTATGAGCTGGAGTTCTTTGCTATAGTACAAACTCTTAAGCATTGGAAGCACTACTTGATTCAGAGGGAGTTTGTATTATATACAAATCATTAGGCATTGAAGCACATCAATAGTCAAGTTAGCATTAACAGGATGCATGTACGGTGGGTAGCTTATATACAGCGCTTCCATTTCACATTAAAGCACAAGTCTGGTGTCACTAATAAGGTGGCAAATGTGCTTAGTAGGCGAGCATCTTTGTTGACCACCCTACATACTAAAGTTGTAGGGTTTGATTACTTCACAGAGCTATACGAGAACGATGAGAATTTTGGTGATATTTGGGGTAAGTGTCAACAAACTCATATTCTTGTCAATAGTATGTACATCCAGGATGGTTTCCTCTTTCGAGATAATCAATTATGCATCTCTAAAGGTTCATTGAGGGAGCAGATTATTAGGGAGCTGCATGGTGGAGGTTTAGGTGGACATATTGTAGACATCGCATTTTGTACCCTTACAACTCAAGCCCCGTTCCCCAATGATGCCCAAATTCCAAGGCCTAAGGTTGGTTTAGGGCCCAATCAGATGTTAAATTGACTTGAGATGTGTTAAAATGGAAAATATAACTTTTAATAAGCAAATATCTATTTTTGGAAAATAAAAGCCAAAGAAAACCCATTGTTTGCGTATGCAAGCCCCACGCTACGTACACAGATACAAGTTTGCGTACGCAACTAGGGTTTCAAAGACATTAAAAATGCAAGTTTTCTACATTAAAAACTAAGTTTTGGAATGTATCTCATATTGTCTGGGAGCCGTTCCAAACCCCTATTTTTCAACTATATAAAGTCTTACACAATACATTTTCAAGACACTAAAAAAGTCCTAAGGGAAAACCTAAGATTCTTTAGAAATAGTAAATTATAGAGGGAATTTTTCACAAAACATCCTCAAGTCAATTTTATTTTATTAGAACTTTTTTTGGCCTTGATCCTTTGAGTTTAAGATTACTAATCACGTTTTCTATTGATTTATGAATAGATTGACTGAGGGGAACAATCAAAAATCAAGCTTGAAGAGCTTTTTGTTTAAGGTATTCCTTAAACCCTTTCTTTTTCTCTTTTGCCTTTAATCTTTTCTTTAATCTATTTCTTTGTTTAGTTTATGTTTATATATGTTTGTTTAGGTTAGTTTTATGCTTTCTTTATTTTTTAAGCATATTAGGCTATTAGATTTAAGCTTTCAAGTCTTGCTCTATTTTTCTACTTGTCTTTTTTTGGGTTAGGGTTTAAGCTTGTCTACGTATGCATACAACTAGCCTGCATACACAGGCCTATGTATGCGCACGCATACTCGTGCCCAAAAACCTTACTTTTTGATTTTCCTGTTTCTTTTGCTTTATTTTTTTTTACCTAATATGCCTCTGTTTTAACCTTCTTATTATATTCTTTTGAGTTTCTTTTTCTTTGTTCATATGTTTGTTTGTCATTGTATGCTAGATTAGGGTTTATCTTTTTGTTCCTTAGTTTTAATGTCGTGCCATTCATTCACATGTCCATTCATTGATGCCGTAGGTGTTGTGATACAATGAGCTAAGTAAAGATAAGTTATGCATTCACATGTACATGCATATTGTTTGATAACATGGTTTGGTGATAAGCATGAATGTGTTTGATTGAACAATGTGTTCTTAATGATCTTCATGTTCCCAATGTGGTCTTTTGATGTTTACATGTTGCTGCCTTGGATGAGATATATGATATGATGCTAGATGAATGTTAGGTGGATGATATGTATTGATGATAACATGTTAGGGTTTATGATGTGATGATATGCATGATTAGATGAATGCTAGGGTTTATGCTTTAATATGAGATGTCATAATAAATGTATGCTAGGTATATATGTGTGGTTGGGTTTCTTATTGTTTTATAGATAGATAGGTATGTGTTTTGGGATAATGATGTCATGTTGTATACTTAGATGTATGCTAGTGTGTGTGTGTGAGTTAGAATACAAGTATTGAATATGCTTTTAATAAGGTTAAGATATAAGACACAACGATGGAGGTCAACCTTAGGCTTGGGCGGTCTTAGGTGCCTAACACCTTCCCAAGAATATACCTAAACTCCGAACCCATACTCTGGTAGTAAGATCAATGGTCATTCCTCGAAAGGATGCTATATTCATGGTTCCTAGACCATATAACTAGGTGGCAACTTCAACACTTTCCATTGTGTCCACACATATGGGCAAAGATAAAACTATAGCATTGGTGGAGGAGATGTATTATTGGCCACAACTCAAGAGGGATGTTAGCAATTATGTGAGGAAGTGTTCAATCTGCCAAACTGCCAAGGGTCAATCTCAAAATACTAGTTTATACATGCCTTTGCCAATTCCATAAGCGTCATGGGAGGAACTGTCTATGGACTTTATACTGGGTCTTCCTCAAACCCAGCGAGGTATGGATTTTGTTTTTGTTGTGGTTGACAGGTACTCGAAGATGTCCAATTTCATAATATGTAAGAAGACTTTAGATGCTACTCGAGTGGCCAATCTGTTCTATAAGGAAGTTATGCGTTTACATGGAGTGCCAAAGTCCATCACATTTGACCGGGATACCAAGTTCATTAATCACTTTTGGCGGACCTTGTGGAAGCGTTTTGACACTTCCTTGAATTACAGCAGCACTAGTCATCCTCAGACTGATGGCCAAATAGAAGTGGTTAATCGCACTTTGGGAAATCTGATTTAATGTATCTTAGGAGAAAAGCCCAAGCAGTGGGATCTAGCATTGTCCCAGACAGAGTTTGCTTACAACAGCTTGGTCAGCAGAAGCACTAGTAAGTCTCCATTTGCCATTCTCTACTGCATGCCCCCTAAACACATTTTGGACTTCCTACCTTACTTGAGCTTCCAGTGGGGAGTCAAGCTGCAGAGAATATGGCTAATTGTATTCAAGCAATGCAAGAGGAAGTGAGACAGAAACTGGAAGCTAATAATGCCAAGTACAAGGAAGCAACTGATAAAAAGAGATGGGAGAAGATTTTCAGTGTTAGGGATTTAGTGCTGGTCTACATTAGAAATGAGAGATTTCACATTGGTACCTACAACAAGTTGATGAACAAGAAATATGGGTCATTCCATATCACAAAGAAGATCAACAACAATGCTTATGTAGTTGCTCTTCCACCAAACATGAATATTTCTTCCACCTTCAATGTTGCTGATTTGTATGAGTACCATCCTCGTGATGCGCCAGATAATGGGAAATCAAGGTCAAGTTCTTTTCAAGTGGGGGAGACTGATGTAGAATAGACAGCACATGCCTTCCTAGAGCAGTAGGGACACCAAAAGTCACAACGCAAGATCAAAGAGGAGTTCTAGTAGAGGGCATCAGGGCAATAGTGTCGAAATTGCATGAAATTTGACAGTTTGAAAGGAAACAGCATTCTGATCTAGACTTATGTTATCATGAAAGTCGCCTAAATTTAGGCGAATTCCTTCATTAAGGCCCTGAAAACAGTATTTTTGCTATTTATAGTAATCTTTGTTTTTCCTTAATAACTTTTAATTTAAAAGTCAGAATAAGGCTCCGTCTGTTTTGGGACGACCCTTAAGGTCAGTAGTTTATAATTCTACATTTAACTCAATTTTGTCTTTTTTGGTAAATTTCGGTATTTTGTCATCTAATCACGTAATTAGTATGAATTAGGATTTTAGACGTTTTTCTTAGTATTTATATGTTTTGTAGCCATCAGAGGTAAAACAGACTATTATCAATAAACATAAACATTTTGTAAATTTTCTTCTGGTAGATTCTAGTTTACATCTCCTTGTGCATTCAAGGAAACCCCTCGTAGATTTGGAATTTACTACCAGAAACTAACAGTTTAGTTTCTGTTCCATTAAGAGAGTATCGTGTGTGCTTCCTTTAGGCTTTCGCGACATCATAGGTTCTACTGCACTTTTTGGTATTATTCATGAGTCTCACAGTATTATTTCAGCTAATTTTTATCTTTATCTATAGTATAGTACTTTTAACAAAAAGTTTTCAGTTTCATTAAAATAAGCTGATCTCAAATAGACACTTAAAAAGCAATAAAGGTTTGGCTCCAATTTTTTTTTTTTTTTTTTTGAATAATGGTAATAAATTGACAAACAAAAAGGAGGATACAAAAGCATTCATAAGGGACCTGGCATCTCATGCCTCAAACAGAACCCAATTGGGGAGAGCAGAGATGGGATTGGATCCCCATGTAGCAGTAAGAGAAGTCCAGGCAACCAAATTGTGGGCTAGTACGTACATTAGCTTGTCTTGGAACAAAACAACAATCCCAAGAGGAAATAGAGGCAGGAGCCTCTTTGAATGGAAAATAAACAGTGCTCCCTAAAAATTGCAAGCGGCTATCGAAAAACCCAAAAATAGGGAGGGTATAGGATATGTGGCTGTTTTTATATAGTTTATTTTCATTTTTGGGTTTTCTCCCTTTAGGTCCTATTTTAGGGAGATTCGTCGCATTGCAAATACAGTACACGTACGGAATAACAGGGCATTGGACACAAAAGTATGAATACAACAATACAACTGTAGTACATTAAGTGATTGAGTATAATAAGGGTAGGAAAATGAGTATTTGCACCTAATTTTAAAACTATACAGTAAAATATCTTTGTTTTAAAATTATTTAGCAAAATGTTCCTATTTTTGACAAAATCCACTTTTATGTAAAACTCGATATCCTCAAAATCAAGTTTTGTATATATTTTTAAGTGTAGCTTGACATTAACAATGTCGAGTTCCATTTAAATTTTCAAAAAAATTCAAGTGATTCAAGAAACTTCAAGGATTCAAGGGTAAATCGAGTTACATTGAAACTCGATTTTTAAAAAATAGTTTCAAAATAGGAACGTAATGCTTAATAGTTTCAAAATAAAGACATTATACTAAATATTTAAAAAAATAAAGGCAAAAGCCCCTTCTTTTTTTCTTTTTCTTTTTTTTCCATAATAAGTGGACCTTGACTTTCCTTAAGAAACAAAAATAAAAAATAGAGTGGGCCTTGACTTAATAATATTCTGACATTAGCCATGGTGTTGTTGTAGTGGCATTGTTCATTATTATGATTTATGAGTAACAACGGTGACAAAAGCAAAAACATAATTACTGATAGTAAAAAAAAAAAAAACAAATTATTAGATTGCTTCTAGTATGCGTAATGATCCTTCTAATAATAAACCTTTTTGGGCCAATGCATACGTTCTCTATGCCTTAAGACATTATTATTGCAAGGGTGCGTGGTAGCCCACTAGACTAGAGATGATTTTGTGAGTTTTAAGTTTGGTTCATGGGTTTCAAAAAAAGTTTCTTGCACATGTGATTCACCAAATTCACCTTCTTGCACTCCCGACCAAATCCTTTTCCTTTTCTCTAAAATGATCTGTTTTTTTTTTAATTCTAGTGGTCCATATGAACTATACATTGTGAGAGGTAAAAGCAATGCAGCTGGTTTCACTTACCTTGGCTACCCAATTTATCAAGTTTAATTGCAGTAGTTGTGCTAGCAAGATTGTTCATCAACAAAACGCGTAAGATACTATATATACTCCAACTTTTAGCTCGAAATATTTCCCCTTTTTTTTAATAATTAAATACAATAGAATTTAAAATCTATTATATCCATTTAATAATGATTATTTTTTAAATAAAATTAATATATATATTTTGTTGTGTAAGTGCAATTTGAATACAAATCCATTGCTCTGATAAATAATTTTTTCAGTCAAGCTAATTGAAACCCTCAACTGAGAAAAAAAAAATTTTCTTGAGCCTGTCAACCACTTTATGATAGCTTATGTTAACTATGATCAAGGATATTTATATTTAAATTAACAGATTTTTTTTTTTAAGATAATCAATTAATTATCTAAAAAACTTAATTATCCATTGAAATTTTCTTGTGCATTCATGTATTTGATTGTTGATAAGCTTATAATAATGGGATTATCACACGTAATTAATCATAATTATTTACTCATAGTCACATGTAGCTAACCCTAAGTTCAAGAATGCAAATCATTCATTGGAACTTGATGTGATTTGATCTTGTGATAAGGTGGTTTGGATTTCACTCTCAATGTATCATTTTGATTGATAGACATTTAATTAAGCTCTTGTCTAGCCAACAGTAAAAAAGACAAGGTAGAGCCACTTAAGATATGGTGCGAATTGAATACATTCATTTAAAAAGAGTAGTTCCAATTGACAAAAGGATGAGGTAGAGCTACTAAAGATAATTTGATCGTGTGCGAATTGCAAAGGAGAGTGGTTAATTAATAGATCAAAGAGAAAAAAATTCAAGTTGAGAGAACGTGAAGAGATAAATGAAGACCTAAAATCACATTAGCAAAACTAATAATAAAAAAATGACATATTAGTTAAGGATATGACAAAGAGTATAATTTTATATTAGATAAAGGACAAAACTTAGGTATAGTATCTTAGGTGTTGTTTCTTAGGTTCATTTTTTAAGATTCAGCTATGTGACTATTTAACTAAAAAATACACTTTCATCCCATGAGAAAAAATCCACATGACAGAATCCTAACGGGAGAACCTAAAGAACATTACCTAAATACTATACTTAGGTCTTGCCCTTAGATAAAAATGATGTAGAAAGATACGTGTGGCTAACTGTGATTAGTTTGTCCCAAAGTTTGGGGAATAAAGTTTGGTAGTAATTGTTGTTAAAAAGTACAATTATGAATTAAGATCTCAAAGTTCTTAAGGTTAAGGTAACTGAACTGTGAAGTTTATAAAATTCTATTCATCCATATTAAAATGAATGGATTAGATTTTACCACGTCATCAATAATTTAGATAACCTTTATTTAGAGGTCAATGATGTTATAGAATTTAATCCACTAACTATAAAATGGATGGATAGATTTTTATGAATTCCATGACAGAGTTATCTACGTAATTAACTTTTAAAAATCCTAATCTAGAAAGTTAAATCTAAAAAATTTAAGGTTTAAAAAAATTACTTAAATTAACAGTAAAAGTATGTGATTTTTAGGATGAATATGATGCTTTTTAGGGGGGAAAAAAAAGTTTAATGTTGTTTTTGTTTTCAGTTTTCAAAACCCATTTTCCTAATTCCAAAAACCACTTGCATTATTAGGCACTAGTTTTCTAGTCTAGTTCATTTGATTCCCCCCACCCCTCATTTATCTTCCAATTACAAAATTACCATCACACCTTACCTCCAAATTCAAATCCACCACCTATAGCGACATCCAAAACCCATATATTTATCACCATCAACCCCAAATCCACTACCTATAATCACAGTTAAAAAAGAGAGAAAAATCGATCTTGCTGAGGAGAAAGTGAGAAATTGATATTGCAATTTGTGTGGTGAGAAAAAAGAACTATTGGGCCTCACTTGAGTCGAGTTTTTTTACACACACACCAAAAAAAAAAAAAAAAAAAACCACTATACTCATTTTTGTTGTACTAGCCTATTTATTGTTCTTAAACCCTCATTTATTGTTTTTGTTTTTGAAAATTGAGAATAAAAAACACAACCAAACATGTTTTTGGGTGGTGGGACCCACAGAAAATAAGGTGTTTCTTTATGGAACCAGCCATAGCCTTTAGTTTGTAAATAAAGAGTACTTTGAAAAATTGAAAAAAAAAAAATTTTGACAAGAAAAACAGAGTCTTTTGACTGAATATTGCTAAATTTGAAGTTAATTTGTGTTATAGGTACTGTTTCAACTTATTTAGGAATCTGAGGAAAGAGAGTGAATTTCGGCAATACCATTGCCGAAATTCAACAAAAGTAGGAGAGAGAAATTTTTGATTTTCGGCAACACCATCACCGAAATAGGAGGGAAAATTTTTTATTTTTTTTCCCTCCTATTTCGGCAATGCCATTGCCACATTTCACTTTTTTTTTTTTTAAAGAAATGATATGTGCACACAATTTTTACAATATTTTTACAACATTTTTACAACAAATCACAGGTAATTAGTTATTATTAGTTAAAATTTGAATTTAACACTGAGATTACTTTTTTAATCCAACAAATATAACCTGCCACTTAAAATTTGTTGTAAAAATATTGTAAAAATTGTGTGCACATATCATTTCTTAAAAAAAATTTCCCTCCTATTTCGGCAATGCCATTGCCACATTTCACTTTTTTTTTTTTTTTTTTATATTTAAGAAATGATATGTGCACACAATTTTTACAATATTTTTATAACAAATTTTAAGTGGCAGGTTATATTTGTTGGATTAAAAAAGTAATCTCAGTGTTAAATTCAAATTTTAACTAATAATAACTAATTACCTGTGATTTGTTGTAAAAATGTTGTAAAAATATTGTAAAAATTGTGTGCACATATCATTTCTTAAAAAAAAAAAGTGAAATGTGGCAATGGCATTGCCGAAATAGGAGGGAAAAAAATAAAAAATTTTCCCTCCTATTTCGGTGATGGTGTTGCCGAAAATCAAAAATTTCTCTCTCCTACTTTTGTTGAATTTCGGCAATGGTATTGCCGAAATTCACTCTCTTTCCTCAGATTCTTAAATAAGTTGAAACAGTACCTATAACACAAATTAACTTCAAATTTAGCAATATTCAGCCATAAGACTCAGAAAAAACACCTCACCTCGTAACCCGTTAAAAAAAAAAACTCGTAATAGGAATATTAAGGATAGATATTTTATATTAAAAAAAAAAGAGTAAAAAAGAAAATATTCCTTTTTTATCTTTCCCAATATGTAGAAACAAGTTGCGACAGAGCGAGACAGTTGTTAATTAATAAAAAAAATAATATAATAACTGTTTTTCTGAAACCCCGACAGTTTCATAGGACGGTCCTGAACGTGAATCACGTGCAAACTTTATTGCCTTGCCGGAAAGCAAAGTGGGATTCCAGATCTGAAGATGGGACCACGTGTCATGATCTTATTCCGTAGTCAGTGTGAGATGATGAGACGTTGGATCTAAAACGTGGTGGGACCCACCCTTTCTCTCGAATTTAATTCTTTTCTACTTCTTTAGGTCCGTAATTAGCGCGCGTGGAAGTAATAAGTCCCCGAAATTAATGGTTTTTTTTTTTTTTAATTTTCATTTCTACTTTGAGTTTTCATCCGTTGAAAAGTCAAAGTGACAGACAGGCATTGGGCGTGTGTGCATGGAAGCCAGCTTTGTTTTAAAAGCTCTCGTTCACCTTTCATTTCTTCACGCGTAGTTATTAAACCCGAACAAGAGGTTGACCCGGTTTATAAGTTGGGTTAGTGGATCACTGGTTTAATCAGGGGTCAACGGTGGAACTACAAGATTAAATAAAAAAAATTTAAAAATTATATATATAAGTTCGAAAAATCATAACATAAATATATAAATTAACCAAAAAAAAAATGTCTATGCCTATGTTAAACTTGCTATTGTAATTCAAAATCAAGGTTTCACAAGTAATAGCATTAGTGGGTTCCAGTTAGCTCAACTGGTAAAGTCTCTGATGATTGTATAAGAGATCTGGGGTTCAATGTCCGCCTACACCAAAACTGATTGGTGTCTTGGTCTGATAATAAAGAATTATTATCAAGAACGAACGCTATAGGTTGAAACTCTCTAAAAAAAAAAAGTAATAGCATTAAAAATTCTATAAAATTCACAAGCAAAATAAACTAATGTTATAAGATTGCAACAAAATTTTTGCTAAATAAAATTTTATTACATGTCTTTAAATTCTACATATTAAAAAAAAAAAAATCTCAAACTACATAAATAAAAGAAGAGAAAAAATATGTTAAAGACTTAAACTTAAAGCAATAAACAAATAAAACACAAAATAACATAAACAAAAGAAGAGAAAATAAGATTTAAACAATAAACTATATAACACATACTAATATACTCATACCTATGTTTAGCTACATGAAACTAAAAAGTGATTTGTTCATGGCAGAAAATTGATGCATAGTTACAAGTTTGGGGAACTGAAATTGTGAAAAGTGATGGATAAAGTAGTGTGAATCAGCAGAGAAATTATAGAACGGTGCATTATATATATATATATATATATATTAGGTTTTCTCTCATTTAAATTACCATATTATCACACATTAAATAATAAAAAAGTCAATGGGATGAACTTATTAATGTAATTTTGCACAATTCACAAACTCAATCAGGTCATTAAAACCCAGCTGGGTCACATGGTTTGTTTAAAACCCACTGGGTTTTACCGATTTTGACCTGATCTTGTGCACATCTGATCCAATTGATGACCCGAACCGGTCTATGTGCTGGGTCACCAAGTTACTAGTCCGACTAGTCGAGCCGAGTTGGGTTTAATAACAAACTCACCTCTCTCTCTCTCTCTCTCTCTCTCCTTATTTATTTTTTATTTTTATTTTTATTATATATATATTAAACTTTATTTGATTTTTTAGATTATAAGTTGAATATGTATTTACACACTCAATTTTATAATTTGTTGATATGTGTGATTGTGAATGATTAATTTAAAATGTCATGCAAGTTAGAAAATATCTCTCATCATAGAAAATATCGACCACTCAAAGTAATATAAATAGACAATTTATAAAATTGTGTGTGAGATTGATTGTGACTCTAAAATTACTTTTAGGAGTTTTATAACGAGTTTGAAGATAGGCCATGTTAAAGATTAATAAATTTTTTTTTTTTGGAGAGAATGTTAAAGATTAATAATTGATGTAATACAAACTTAAAAAAAATACACATATTAATGATTTATTGGCTTACACATATAAATTCATTATAATTATGTGTTTTTTTGGATATATGTTTTAGATTGACTTTAATTTTTGAAAAATGTACACAAATATTATTTAATAAAGCCTTGAATACAATTTAACCACTACCCTAGAGAGATTCGTTAACAAACGATAAATGTTATGTTTACAATATTTTATCAATAATTTTACAATAAATTCTAAGTGATAGGTTATTATTAGTTGTTATTAATAGACAAAAAAATAATTTCAGTAGTTTGTTCAAATTAGAACTAGTAACAACCTTCCATTTCTCATAAAAAAAAAAAAAAAAAAAAAAACCTTCCATTTAATATTTATTGTGAAATTGTAGTAAAAAATGCATTCCTCTTTACGGAATCCATTATTTAAATACATTTATAGCACACAACTCTCTCTCTCTCTCTCTCTCTCAAAATTAAGGGCATTGACTTCTAACACATAACTTTATTCTGGTTGACATACATATAACCATTTCTTTTTTACATTTTTTTTTTGGGGGGGGGGGGGGGGGGGGGGAGAGAAATGATTAAATTGGGTTTGGAGGGTCAGGATCCAGATTGCTTCTGTGTGGACAAAATTCCATTCTGAGGGTGAAAAAGCATGCAATGGAAACACACAAAAGTTTCTCGGGGAGGTGGGGGGAGTACTTGGTTTTTTAAAAACATAATTTATTAGAAATAAATTTTTTAATTAGAAATGAAAAAAAAAGTTATTAGATAATATTCTTTTTGAAAAAATGATTTTAATTAGGTGGACAAATAATATGTGAAAGTTAGGAACTATATGAAACTTGGAAAAGGTTAATCGATGCTTTAAAGGCATTAATTTAGGAAATTTTTTAAGAAAATTTTTATAGAAAAATAAAAAAGTAAATAATTTTTTGAATTTTTTTTTTTAATAAAAGTGGTATCAAAACTTTTCTAAACTTGTCAATTAACAAATTTTTTAAGGACGCCCGTTAATCGGACTCATAAAATTATTATCATGCAATTTATAGTTGGAAAGGACCAAAATTGAAAATCCTTTCACCTATTCATAGAGTCAAAATCTAGTTCTCTAACTCATGATTAATTTTCAAAATATCAACAAAAATCTTTGCAGATTAATTTCCATCCTTTTCTTAAGTGAAATTAATTTCCTTCTTAATATATATGAAAATAAAAATGTATTATTTTAAAGGACAAAATTTAGTTACAAAATTTGTTGTAGCTTAAGGCTACAACCTTACTCAATATCATCAACATTACTACATATTTTGAAAATCTAACCGTTGGATTGCATGTTCTTTACATTCTTAATACATATGTCAAATTCTGTGACAATCGGATACTAGTATTATTTACTATATCATCTATAATATTATATTCTATGCATAATTTTAAATTAAAAAAAGCTTGCAATTTAAAAAATTTATTGATTACATAGCTATTGATCTTTATTTTTTTTAGAAATTTTGCAAACATAGAGGATATAAGAAAAAGATGTAATCCAATGGTAAATTTGTCAAAATTCACCTCCAATAAAAAGATATCGAGTAACGTTGTAACCTTAGGTTACAACCAATTTTGTAACTAAATTTTGTCCTATTTTAAAAAAGGAGTATAAGGATATAACAAATTTCACTATGAAACTTATGCTCCACTTGTTTTAATGTAAAACATTGTCCTAAAAATGTATTCCAATTTTCAAGTGTTTGTTACTTTGTTTACAGATAAAATATAGTCAAACTTGTAAAATATTTTCCATTAACCATAAATTTTTTTTTATAAAAAGTTGTAAAATGTTTTTCCTTTGAAAATTTAGTAAAACATTTTCTAAAAACACATAGTGGCTTACTCTTTCCCATCTGGTTGCAAGGTCACCAGTTCGATGGCCGAAGACACCTTTCCGACGATTGGTGTTGACGGTCCAGTAGCCAGATAATTCACTCTGACGTTCGATGATGGTGATTCGGTGGTCGAAGACTTTGCACTGCCATCCACTAACAACATTCCAGTGTCTGGTGACTCCACATTACGACTAGTGCCAACGGTTTAGTGGTCAGTGACTCTGTTTTGTGTTTAATGCCAGTGGTCAAAGAATATGCTCTAGTGATCGATTTTAGCAATTTGATGGCAGGAGATGCCTCACTGGCGATCAATGCCACAGTTTGATGGCCTAAGACGCCGCACCGGCAACTAGTGTTGGAGGTTCGGTAATTGAAGATGTCTTTTTGTCAACTAGTGTTAGTGATCTGGTCACCGGAGATACCATTCCAATGGTGATCATCGGCAATTTGGTTGTTGCTCTAATTGCCAATTGCAGTGATTCGATGTTAAGCCATCGGTTTTGTTGGTTTGTTTGAAAATTTTTACTTGTCATACCAAATACCTGAAAACATTTTACTAAAAATGTTTTACATGTAAAATATCTTATATTTAATAATATTTTACTTCAAAATAAACGAAGTCAACCTTTAAAGATAGAAATTGTTGATGTGTCACCTTAGCTAACATTTATGTCTTATCCCTTTATCGGTCTTCTATTATAAAATTATTAGTATTATATTTTTTTTCTTAGCATTTTCGTTAATGGAAAAATGCTTGGTATGGTGGACAAGTTTATTGGCTTTGTGTCACCACTAGTTGTGCTGCTTCTTTTAAAGTCAAGTTCCTCTTTATTCAACGGGGAAATGATGGAGATTATCCATATCAGTAAGCACTAATTTTTTTCTTCAGAAAGTTCCCAATTTTAACATTCTATTCTAACATTAATTTTTACCGAGCAGTTAGGGACTGTGTTTGACTCAATGTAAAATATTTTTCAGGTGAAAATATTTATTATAAAGGAAAATATTTTCAGTTGTTTGATTGCGTTTTAGAAAATATGCCGGAAAAATGGTTTATAGTGTTTGGTTTACACGTAAAATTATTACCGGAAAATATGTATATATGCTAGACTCTCTCTCTCTCTCTCTTAGTTCGAGTAGAGGCCAGAAAATAGGAGTGTAATTTGGATGAAGGTAAAATAGAAGTGTAAATGATTTTATACTGAAGGAGTCAAAATTTTACAATCAAACTGAAATTTCAGTTTGATCTTATTTTCCAATCCATCCAAACACCTTGTTGGGTGTAAAATATTTTCCATAAAGGTTTTTCACCTGAAACAAGCACAACAAAGGTTTCAAGCGAAAAGTTTACCACTAAAGGCCGTGCTCTTTCTGATTTTATTTATTAAATTACGGAGTACATTCACTTTCTTGGCTTATTTCCCTTATGTGGATTTAATTGTAAAAAAAATGAGATTAATTGTTGTTGTTTTATTAATTTTAATTGTTTTGATTAACTCAAGAGTAATTTAATTAGTGTATCATTTTTCTTGGAATTTATTTTTAAAATAATTTGTTCTTGGAAATTTAGTAAGATATTTTTAGGTATTAGGCAATGTTTAACATTGGAAAACTTATCTAACATTAAAAAAAAAAAAAATTGATATTGGAGGGGGATACTCATATAATAGGAAACTATTTGTTGTTGAGATTTATTCCTTTTTTTTTATATATAGAAAAATTGAAATTTATTCATAATTCTTTTTTTTTTTTAGTAAACGGTACTAATACTTATTAGAACACACACAAAAATAGTAATAATAATATTTTAAACCAGATTTATAATACATTACATAACCAGAGTACAATTATAAAATGGTATAACTTTTATAATTATAGATTGAAATTATAAACAGCGAACACTAAACACATATAACCAATATAGGATAAACATTTCTATTTTTTTGAATAAATAATAATACTTATTAAAAAGAATATCGATGTGGCGAGGATATGCTTTTTTCTTAATAGGGAAAAAGTTATTGCGTAACAAATGCATTTTGAGTTGATTGTTTGGTTGTGGGATTCGTGGGAGGTTGGTTAGAATTCTTATGTAATTTTGCTTCTTGTTTTTTTAGAGAGAAAAAAAAATTTCCCATTTAATATCACAATATAATAACATGATTGTTCATTAAAAAAAAAACTAATAATAACATGATTGTATGCAGCGTAGGCAATAACTATGCTATTTTCATTCGAATTTTTTAATAAAAAAATGAAATTACTCAAATTGATAAATTTATTATACAATTTAAACTCTACTTAAATATCTGAACCTATGTTACGTTTAAGTCAAACATAATAAAAATTTTGAAAGGAAGTTTTACAAGAGATAGTTACTTATATTTATTGTTAATAAACATCACATAAAATTAATTTAAAGTAATGCTATTTTCAAGCTCACAAATGTTGTTTTTCCCCATCTCTCTAATGAGGTATGTGGGTACGTAAAAAAAAAAAAAAACTTATAATCAATATTTATAATATTATATGCTACCACCACACATCTTGTTCAAATTTTTGGGAGGAAATTTCATATATATATATATATATATACTTAGATTAGATTAGAGTAGAATTTCTATATTGTATTTAAAAAAAAATCATATACTATTTTTATTTTAAATTATGGTACCATTTTCGATCCCCTCTTAATATATAAAACATGTATATGTAATAGAATCGGTGTAGCAGTAGAAACAATAGTTCCCATAAAATATTAATTATTAATTAATATTTGTTTATATATATTTTTTGTCAACAGCACTAAAAAAAAAAAAAAAAAGTAAAAGTATCATAGAATAAGACAACATTGTCAATTGTCCATTAATTGTCCAAATTGAATCATTGAATTTAGTGAATTTTTAAGTAATTTTCTCCTTATCAGTCCGTCGCTATTTATTTATTATTATTATTATTGCCAAAAATATTGTTGTAGAAAAGAAACGTGGGTTGAAAAATAAAAGTTAAACTCTTGCTTTCATAATCACTACCTAAAACTGTAGAATTAGTCTTTTACTTGGTTAAATAAACGAAAGCGTTTCAGTAATTGGTCAGTACACGGTACACGTACACCTACCTTATGATGCTATATAAGAGTGAGAGGCTCCGGCCCAACCTTTTCTCCCTCGTGGCTCCGTCCTCCTCTGCTCTGTTATCTCTTCTATAATCCTCTCTCAAGGTCCCAACTCTCTCTCTCTCTCTGTTTACGCGACTGGTTTTCTACGCAGATCTGTTGCCTTTTCATTTCGTACTATTTTTTTATGCAATTTATTTTTCACAAACTCCACCCCCTCTCTCCGTAATGGATCTGACTGAATACTGGTTTTTTTAATTGTTGTTTTTGATGTTGTCAAACTCTGTTTTACTCTGGTGCTGCAAAAACAGTGGCTGAGATTTTTTTTTTTTTTTTGGGTTTCTCCGCCGAGGCTTGAGTCGCGGATCTATGAGCTTTGATGTTGGTTTCTATTTGGTTTCTTATAAAATTGGAGAAAATCGAAAAGAAACTGAAGGAAAGTGAGGTTTTGGTTTTCAGAAACGAAAATTAGGACCTCAATTAATTTCAAAATACCCTGATTTGTATTTTTGTATGAAAGTTTGGATTTTTACTTAGATGGGTCGAATTTTTTTGTGTTATATTTGCAGTATATGAAAGAAAGTTTTATTTATTTATTTATTTTAATTTATAAATTTTATGGAATCATGTGTGTGTGAATGAAAGTTTGGGTTTTTACTCAGATTTGGTTAATTTCGGGTGTCTTTTGTGGAAATATATGAATGAAAGTTTGTGTTTTTTTTTTCTGCTTTTTACTGAGATTGGTTGAATTTTGTGTAACAGGCGTTCTTCTGCGGAATTGTATCGGTTATTCGAAGATGAATCACTGTAACCTTAAGCAGAACGCCTTTTCGGTTGTCGGCAGCGAAGAGATGAGAGGCTCTGTCTCGATCTCTGATCTGAAGGGCCCTGTGGTTTGCCCCAAGCCTCGCCGAGTCGGGGTTTTGGCTAACAATTCTCTGAGGCCCTTGAGATGGCACATGAGGTAAAACAATTTCTGATCTGTTCTTTGGATTTTCATGGTTATGTTCAGTATTATAGAATTTTGAGGATTTACGGGTTTTTGTTTTTATTCACAGTCATCCACCCGAGGTCTGTGATTCCAAGGCTGGGGCAGAGCTTCTTGATATCATTCTTATGAAGGTGAGTTGTATTGCTTTTCTTGTTTGCTTTGATTTCAAGTTTAGATGGTTAAAACTTTTAACACATGATATTACAAATTGTTTTGATTACTGTAGCCATAGCCATAGCCATAGCCATAACCAATTACTGTAGCTTTGGTTTATTTGAGAAAGTGTTCTGTGAAAAAAAGTTACAAAATCTTTTTTGAGGGTTTTTTTTTTTTTTTTAAAATAATATTTTTGAGGTTCAATGATGTTGCTGTAATTTTTAGTTTGTTTTTGAAAATGGGTTTTGAAAAGTAGTTACCGAAATTCTGAAGGCTTCATGTTCTTGATGTGGCAGTATCAAATCTTTTGCTTTTGAGAAAATGTTTTAGGTTTAAACACAAGTAGTTTTATCTTTTTTCACTTGCTATGTCTTCTTTGTATATAGATAGAATGTTTAGGCTGACTGTTATCTTTCAACTGGTCCATGGGCTGTGACTAATATCTTGGTTTCTACAGGAGGGTTATGGGATGGAACAATCAGCAACACAGTTTGCTTCATCACCACCATATTTTTGCGGGTCTCCTCCAAGCAGGTCTGCCAACCCGTTAATCCAAGATGCTCGATTTGGAGATGAGAAGGTTGCTCCCAGTGTTATTCCATCTCCTTCGGGTGTTTCATCTCCATCATCATCTTCACGCAAAGGAGGGTGTGTTAGAATGAAGTTTGGCCTTAAACCGGCCGCAGTTAGAGTAGAAGGTTTTGATTGCCTCAACAGGGATCGCCAAAATTCAAGCATCCCTGCTTTCGCTTAGAAACTCCATCAACGGGAAGTGTACATATAAGGAAGCTAAACGCAACCAGAATTCATAAACACAGCAGTCTTAACAAGAGGAGGGAATTTTGCATATTTTTGGAAAGGATTGAGATCTTCTGTTTGTAGTGTATATATCATATCTTTTGTTGGTGATCATCTCATTGCTAATTATCTCTGTAAGTAGTTTGGTTGAAATCAAAAGAGACATCAGATGTCGTTTAGAAAGGATGTGATTATTGGAGAGCACGGTTGTATTGTAATATAAGTTGGGCTAGTGTTGGGAATGTTCTGATTTTTTAGGTGATCACCATGAAAATTTTCTGTATAGAGCGGATGGTGATTTAATTTTGGTAACCTATCATGTAAATTTGCTTGGATAATTATCTGTCTGGTTCTTATTTTATCTTTCCCTGCATTACTCTTTTAAATTTTTGGCTTTTATCTGTTATCTTCTTTTAGAGTTGTTTCTCATCATCGATTGTGAAATTTTTTACCCTGCTGCATCATTGTGGTTCTTAATTTGTTCCAAAGAGATTCTTTTCTGCCTTTTGTCGTCAACAATTTTAACTAGAACCTTTTGTCTCTATATGATTGATGCTCATTGTTGGTACAAACTTCTATCTTTTTCACACATGTTGAATCTCTCTTTTGTATATTGCTTCTCTATTTGTCAAGGTATCCCGATATCAGCATTTTGCCCCATGGCTTCAACATGTGTTATTAAAGTAGACATGCATTTACATCAAATCGTGCAAAAAAATTTTATTTTTTCTGTTTTATATATTCATTTTTCAAAATATTTTACATCAAATTGTTTATTTTGTACTATATTATATTAAAATATTAATTTTTCTTGATTATTTTTAATTCTCTTTCTTTACACAATAACGACTGTATACTCTCTAACTGATATGAGTAGCAAATTTACGAAATTTTAACTTAATTGATATAGGTGATGTTAGGGGTTAAATGTGTAAAATTGATACATTTTTCTATTTTGCAATGATTGATGCACAATATTTGGGGTAGCTACCCCCCCCTCCCCCTCCCCCTTTCTCTTTCCTTCTCCCCTCTTTCCTCTTTTTTAATTAATTTTTTTGATAGCCTTGCCATCTTTTTTAATTATTGATTTGCTTTTATTTTACAATTTTGCAATAATACCCCAAGGAGGTATTGAGGTGTGGGCTCATTGGTATGGAGTGTGACATTAACCTAGAGTTCTCAGGTTCAATCTACCAAGCTATCGGTTGATGGGGTTTTCAACGTATTTAATGAGCAAAAAGTGAAATAGTCTGGTCAAAAGACTGAACATTACTTTCTTATATATATATATATTATAATTCACATTTTTTTTTTTTTGGAACAAACATAGCAGATTAATATTAGTGGCACGTCACTTATACATGAAACCATTATCTACACCATTTCACCAATCACAACTTGCTTATCTTCACTTGTGGTGAAACTTGTTACATAAACTTATTGATGTTTACAAATGTTACTATTTACTAGTGTTTTTCCTTTTTTTTAATTGATAGGTTTAGTATTCTATTTTGGTTTTATTTATAGATTATTTCAATATTGATTTATTTTGATGTACTGTTATAAAGTTACCACTTCACACATGTATAATAATATAATATTCATTCATAAACATGTGTTAATGTATAATTTTAAATTTTAAAAACTTGAAATTTAAATATGTTGTAGATAAGGTAGATATTGATCTTTGGCAATCTTGAAATTTTGCATCAATGGAGAGTATAATAGAAAATGAAATCCAATGATAAATATGTCAAAATACACATTCAATAAAAAATTATTAAGTGGTATAACATTACTAAAAGTTATACCATATTACATTTCTTAATAACTTTATTAGATAAATTGAAAAACACATTGTTGGATTATATTGTCTCTTTATATCTTCTATAATTGCAAGATATCAAGATGACCATAAATCAATTTCTATCTTATTTACAAAATGTTTTAAGTTTTTCTTTTTATATATTTATTTTTTAAAGAATTATATGTAAAATATGAGTTGATATATTTTATGAATTAGATGAAAAATAATATTTGTTTGGCATGAAATTTGGCATAGTAAAACAAAGAGGATGTATAATATAATGGTTTGAATATTGAAAATATTAATCCAATTTAAAAGTCATTAAATGATGTAATATTAACCAAGAATTATACTAATTTGATCCGATAATTAACATATATATATCCTTTTATTTTTCCATTTATATCTTCATTTCTTATTTTTATTACTTTTTATCTTCAATTTTTTTTTCTCTCATATAAAAATAAATCACCTTTGATGAGTCATGACTCATGAGACACTCGAGAAAGACGAAAATTTGATAAAACGATAGTGTAGTTAATTGAATGTAAAACCTTCAAGTTACATTACGTTTTAGACCAATTAATCAATCACGGAATAGTCTCAAAATGGTTTTTTTTTTTTTTTAAAGAAAAAACAATTAAAAATTCCCCGGACCCTAAACTAAAGTAAGAATGACGTAAGAAGTCATCACTGATCATCATAAACGACATGATTGCCCCCCAATAATTTTGTTTTAGGACCCTTCCTAGTGTTTTTAACTGGGGCCGGCTTTGCATTCATTATTGGTAGCTGCTCATTCATTTTATGAAAAGCCAGATCTTACTTCAATTGTAGTACTAATAAATTGGATGTTTGGCGAAAAAGGATAAAATGAATTCCAAAAATCGAAATCAAACAGTTAATACTTTTGATGCTATGCTCACCCTTGTGTATTTACTGTATAAGCTTATGGATCTTGTTATCTAGTACACAATTTAATAAATAATAAATATTTATTTATAAGTTATAATGCATGTTTTTTCCAAAAGAAAAACACTTATTGATAATTTATTTTTTATATTATAAATTTATTGTGATTGTATATGTTTTATTTTATATTTTATATACAGTTTTATTTTATATTGTTTAAAAAAGAAAAAAAAAAAAAACATCAGTTACTGAAATGACAAAAATTGAGATATAGTACCTTAGGTTCTGTTTCATAAGTTCTTCTTTTAGGATTCAGCTATGTGATTACTTAACTAAAAAATACACTTTCATCCCATGAGAAAAAATCCACATGGCAAAATCTTAAGAGGGGAATCTAAGGAACAACATCTAAGTACTGTACTTAAGTCTTGCCCTTATTGAAATATTAAGAGTCCAGTTAATGTGTGCCCTAAGCCATCTATATTTGAAAATATTTTCTCAAAAATTGAAAAAGTATTGACAGCTTTTTCAATTTTCGAGAAAATATTTTTAAAAATAGATAGCTTAAGGCACACGTTAGCAAAATCCAAATATTAAATACATGTTAACTTGTGCCCTTAGATTAGATCCACTGATAATTACATTATAAAATTGATACCAACGTGGTAGGTGCTTTAGTGGCTAGGCCTTGGGGCCAAGAAAACTTAGGTCTTGGATTTGAGTCTTCCTAATTCCCATTAGTGAGCACGTTGATGTTTATTTTCCTATGTGTTACCTTAGGCACGTAGGAGTTACCACCCTTGGTTTTACACAATTTATATATATATATATATATATATATTGAAATTAAATAAGAAAAAAAATCCGCTTTGTGAAGAACTAATAGGCAAAAGCTACCAAAGGAGTGTTACCTAACCTATATGGTAATGTAATATAGGTCACTCATCTACAGTACTAGAAAAGAAACAACTCTTAACATATAGTGCATATAAACAAATCATAGAAAAAAAAAAAAAAAATCCCCTAAACTAACACGGTAAACCATGAACGAGTTCTACACTAAAAATAGCCAATAGTGAGCGATAGATGACAACTCAAGTTTCTTGTGATTTGTGAATTTGTAACAGAAATCATAAAAGTATCTCCAACTATGGTCGGTTAGCTAGTTGTAGTGCTCATGATTTAGGAACATGGCCCAATCGGTTGGTAAGCTAAAACGTTATAATTTCTAAACGTGACTGCCTGTTATAATCACTTGGCTTTTTAGGTTGGCAAAATTTCAAGAAATGTCTATGTCAACAATGGCAATGTATAAATTTGATTAAATTAATTACTGTTTGACAATTGGTTTTATTATTATTTTTCACTCGGAGAATGTCATCATTCACAAAGTCTCTCCCAATTCCAATATTGATGGAAAATTTCCAACAATTCCCTTTCGTGGAAGAAAAAAGAAATACCGTGTTTAAGTATTTCCGTTGGCTGGTCTATTCTTCCTAGGGGCACCTAACCAATCTTACAAGAAAGTGGAAACCATATGCGTTATGCACACTTATTTCTCTTCACCAATTTTCTCATTGTGCCGAAAAGACATTTATGTTGGTCCTTCTCAGCGGATTCCACGGTTGGAGATGTGCTATTAGTTTATCCTTCTTCCTTTATTTTTTCCCCCCCACAATTTTTCACTTTGAAGCATAATGGACGGACTACAATGAATGTGACCAAAATGTCATAACCGCTAGCAAGACCAAGATGTAAAGGAAATTTACATGAAACATCAGCAATACAAATGGGCCTACCCAGGTTATCAAGGTTTTCTGTGAATCTAATGTGTACATCAGTTCTTGAGTACAAGTTTGCAACAAAATTACAGTACCTTAGGGTCAGTTGAATAGGGGGAGGGCAGATTTAGGTTTGTTTAGATACCGCTTATTGTTAAAAATTGAAAACACTGTAGCGAAATAATTTTTAAATATGTGAATAGTGTTGTGGAACACAGTTTTAAAGTTAGATTTACGTTTTTCCGTACTTACGGGTCTTATGAACAGTGCACGAGACCTAGTTAAAAGAAAACTATTTCACTCAAATGGTGAGCTCAGAGAAAAAACTCCTGACCATTTTTACTCAAAAAAATTCTACATCTACAACATTTTAACTATTCTTTCATAACAAATAATAAGTGATAAGTTATTAACTCACTATCAAAATTACTTTTTTACCCACTAATAACAGCCAATAAAAATTTGTCACTTAAGATTTATTGTAAAATGATTGCGAACATAGAATTTCTCTTTTTCACTCCACCCTCCCCTTTCCAACCAAATACTATTTTATATCCTATTTCTTCTTCTTTCTTCTCTTCTCTTCACTTTTCTCTCCAACCAAACAGCCCTAAAGGAGGGTAGTTGTCGTTTAAGGAAGGCTCATGGGCATATTTTGGGTGCTAACTTTTTCTTTTTCTATTGCAATTAAATAACAATTTCCAATTGGACCTCATAATAACAAAAAAAGCAATTACGCATGCTACAGGTAGAGTTTCCTAGTTTTAAAAAAAAAGAATAGGAAACTGAAACCCAAGTAAAAATTAAAAAATAAATAAAAGAATTACCTCAATCTACTAACATAATCGAGTGCTATTGTCTTAAGTCTAAATCCCTTTTACATTTAAAATTCTAAATTTCCAAGCAGTTGTGTTGCGCGACTGAAATGGGAGAATCATATAGGCTAGGTTATGACAATACAAAATTGTATCATAGCAGAGGCAACATACCAACGCAATATTTTGAGCTATTCAATTGAGGTTAAAGAATGTTATAATAGAATCTAGCTCCAAGATATTATGCATGGGAGTTCTAAAATAGTCATGTGACTCATGTGGATTCTCCTCAAGAAAATAGATTATTGGGGAGAATATTTACTAAGAATCAGAATTAGATTTTTGGAATTTAGTTTTTTGATAGTCTTGATTTTGTTCTTTTCTCCAAAAGCTTCCGAGAAGCTGGATTGGTAGATTTTTGTAGCTTTATTTATTTTTTTAATATAAAAGTTTTCGTTTTTTAGAATAAAATATAAAGGGAAAAACCATAGAATCTAACGTTTACCACGACTAATAATAAAACTTGAAGGGAAAAACTAATGGCTTAGACCAATTATGTGTGTGTGTTAGCCTCGAGTTTTTTTTTTTGTTGATAAATATTAGCCTCAAGTTATGTTCTTATAACGTTGTCTCCTTATAATTTTTATATTTGTAAATTATTAAGACGATCAAAGAATTAAAATTTTAAGATTCCTTAAAAAGAAATTATATATAGAACCTTTTTTTTTTTGTGTTGAAATTTTTATATACCTTCTATATATAAAATTTTAAGATTCCTTAAAACAATACCCAAACATGAGTAAGAAATCTTAAAATTTTAATACCCTCCTCCATTTAAAATTTTAAAATATCCAAATAACAGAAAGGATATCTACTCTCTTTTTTCAATCATCTCCTAAAAATGAAAATCTGTATATAAATAAATAAACTAAAATATTAAAAGAAAAAGGTGATGCCAATGTAAATACTAATGACATCATATAGCAATAGCACAAAAAGAGCACTACAAATAAGTTTACATTGGTGATTGGACAACATCCGAATAGAATATGGAAAAGTCCAGCACATAAAGAAAAAAAAAAAAAAAGTGTGATGAGGATAGGTAGGTGAATCATTGCATAAAAGAATGTGAAAGTTGGTTATTGATTGATTCCAACGAATTTTAGACGCAAATGTACAAAACTACTTTATGATCGATTTATGTCATCAGCTTCAACACAACCCTAACTTCTCCCAATCTCTCAGAATCCTGTTTTCATAATATAATTTGTTTCCCTACGTTTCTTCATTTCTTAAACCCATTACTTGAAGACGACAAAATTGACTGGTGAGGGTCATATGAATTTTTTTTGACTTATGGCTAGGCTCTTCCACAATATGGTGCACATCTAATCATCTATGCTTTAATATCTATCAGTCAGCACAATTGTAGCAAAATAATAGTAACTGTATTTTCTGAAAAAGGAAAAAAGAAAAAAAAAGAACTATGGCTTGTAAAATTTGAAGGAGATATTTTGGATATATAGTGTAACAAAAAAGTCCCTTTATTCTAATCCGGTACTTTTTTCATTTTTGTTTTTTTCGAGGTGCAATATTCATGCCATTTTTATGAGGGGTTGGAATGAGTAATATTACGTCTATAATATTTTCATAATAATTTTATAACTAATTTTATGTGATAAGTTGTTACTAGTTTTAATTTAAGTTCACCACTGATATCACCCGTTAATAACAACTTGCTATTTAAGATTTATTATAAAATTGTTAAATATTGTGGATAACATTACTTAGATTAAATAAAATAGGCTTTAATATGATACTTCTATAGATGCCAGTCATTAACTACCTGGTCTTTCTTGTGAACTATTCAAATCATACATGCCAGTCCTTATGAATCCTGACCTCTCAAATTGCATAGCTGATATCCCATAACCTTTAAATGAACACGGTTCGTGACATTTGATAGAGTATCCCAGTTCTTCAGTTCTGTAATGTCACTATAACAGGTGTTTATGAGAGAGCTATACAAATACATCAATGGCATTAGATCTAAAAACTTGTAGAAGCATCAAAACAATTATACGGACGTAAGGGAAAAAAAAGCAATTCAACTTTTGATGAGAACACGAATGCTCAAGAAATCAATTAAGATAATTGATCACAATTTACCACCATCATCGGTAGTGACTAGTTTTAGCGGAAAATGTAGGAAAAGAGTGGTTATAAAAAAGAAACAGCTTAAGATCAATTAATTAAGATAATTGATCACAATTTACCACCATTATTGTCTCTAAAAGATTCCTACAACTAATAAAAACTTTCCTTAGAATTTCAAAAGGGATTTGATACTAGTTTCAAGATTACAAATTGAAGGTTTCCAGATTACAAATTCCTTCTTCCTATTATTGATAAATTTGATTTACAACTTCTGATGGCAGAGAAAGATTGTACCCAAATTCTCAAAAAGAGCTTTGCTAAAGCAAAAGTTTCTACTGCACAGAAACGATTCATTGCAAGTATAAATGTAAAATGTAAAATGAAAAATGCAGTTATTGCTTGTTTTTGTTTAGCACCATAGACAAATTAATTTTTTATCAAGTTTAGTGCCACAGGCACAAAATTTTCACAACAAAAGTTAGATGGTAAGCTGTTACAGTTTCTTATTTGGGCCCACTACCTGCTTGCCACCTAGACTTAGTTGTAAAAATATTGTGCCTATAGCTTAATTCTTCTAGGGCCCCATTATCCATAAAATGTTGGAATCATGTATAATTATCATTGCCAATTGGGTGATACAATAGGTTGTACATAAATATCATGATATATAGTCTCAGATGATTCTGACTCTCTGTATACATTTGGATTCTGGCATCTCTCAATATTTGTACTAAAAAAAGGTCCAAACTAAACTATAACCTAGAGGTAAAATATCCTGTTCATCAGTATATCAAAAATGCACAACCGTCAACATCCAAGAAAATAGCCTCTGTTCCAATGGCATCAGTATCTTTGCTTGCCTATAAACAACATATGAAAGGAAATGTCAAAATATAGTTCAGAAAACAAAGCATCCTCATAAGTAGACGTAAAATACACATTCATGAGTGTGTATGTGGGTATAAAAGAGACTGAGGTCCATAATGGCACATACATAACTCGACAAAGTAAAGCAATAACCAAATTGCATTAGCCATTCACATGTCAGACAGTAATCAAAAGAATACCAGTATCTAGCACAACTTAATATTGTATTGACATCACCATTAGATAAGAATTACGCCTGAAAATATTTAAAGAAGGGGGGGGGGGGGTGTTATCTAGTACAACTTAGTATTGTATAAACAAAAATAACTTACTCTTAGATATCATGCGCTTTGCATCAAACATCGCAGCATGAGCTTGAGTTCCATCACTTTTTTATTTGTGAAACAATAGCTGCATGCTCTGAAATTGAAAAGGGCACCAATTTTAGATAAATTAGCTTTGGAAAGCTTCAAGAATTGAGATATGGACTTACAGGGACTGTGAGAACAATATTCAAGGTCAATAGTTTATAGAACCTAAGATCTGGCCATTTTAAATGTTAACACTTCCTTCTCCCATAAGAATAGGTGAAGGGTGAGGTTGTCAGTTCAAAATTCACTAGATACATGTATAACTAATCCATCAAAAAATTTTGAGCTTAAAAAAAAAAAAACTATTTAACATCAAGAACCTAATTATATTTAAGAGAGAACAAATACCCGATGTAATATACTATTTTGCCAATGAACTTCTAACTCAAATAGCACATCGTCCACTGTGAAAAACATGTGGAAAGTGAAATCATGGGTTCAAGACCAACAGGGTAAGTGACTAACTCAGCCATCAACAAGAAAAAAAGAAGACATTTAGTTAAAAAAAGCTTTTAAATATGTGAATGTTAGATTGGATATGGAATACAAGGACATCAAGTTCCACCCTACTAAAAATTTTCTAACAATCCATGCCACTATTCAAGTGCCCATATTAAATAATGATCACACTTTCAATCTAAAATAAGTTAATAGAAAAAAAGATACCACAATATTTTACAAAATTCAAGAATTTTGCATTTTGATCTAATAGTTAATAAAACTGAAATTAAACTTACCTTTCCAAAAGAGGCACAAAATTCTAAAAATTGCAATGCAAGTTCAACATCTTCAGGAGGTAAATCAATGTCAGCTACAGACATTAAGCTGGCACCCTGAGGCAAAGGAATGTCAACTTCAAATTCTTTGTTCTCAAGATTCATGGTACCCTTCCCGACTTTACATGACATAGCATTGCCATTCTTCATAGCATATGAAACTCCTGCATTTTTCAGAGTTTCACCATCCTTTTCTTCTTTGATCTCTTCTGATTTAATGGGACTCAAAGGAAAATCCTCTGAAACATGTGTTTTTGAATTCTCTTTCATAAAGAGGACACCACCATCCTTTCCGTTTGTTATAGAGACTTCCTCCGAAATTTTAGGCTTCTTTGGGCTAGTATTCTTTGGGTGAGCACCAACATCCCTGCATATTTCCTTCAGTGCTTCCCACTTTAATTTCTTTGACTTTATTTCATCAGATTTTTCCTTCCCCCATATCCTCAGTGAAAAAACTTCATGTCCCTGTGACAGAACACGAATCCCATCAGACACACCAAAACCTAAAATGCTGCTACAAACAAAGTACTACAAAAAAACACTATCGAACCTTGTTTAAAGCAACTAGGTCTTTCAGTGAAATATCCATGTTGTCAACAACCAATTCATTACCAAAATTGTCACGAACTTTGACATTCAGCATTTCTGAAACAGATGAATATCCGGCGATCCTGGCCTTTTGCACTAGTTGACCAGTGGGTTTGTGACCTCTTTTCTTCCTAGAAAAACATTGATCTATCAGAATTACCAAAAGACTAAAAATAACAGATTAGCTCACATACCAAACACTTACATGCAGAAACTGCAATTGCAAATGCCTCTACATCTGGGACATTTCCAGTCATCCAACATTTCCACCTCTTCTGCTTTCTCTCCATATCTAAGTCAATATTAAACAAAACACATTAGCCAATAGCATCAAAAGAAGAACAAGAAGACATTTATTATCAAATCTAACCTGTTCAAGAGGCATTTGTAACAGAAATATATGGGACAAGGCTTCTTCACTTTCAAGTTCTTACACGACACCGATAAAACCGTCGTTTTTTGACGACACTTCAGCATTATACCCAAAAAACATAAGAGATTAATCAGTAAAGCTGGCCCTAAACATTAAACCAATCAAAAGTTCAGCAACCTAAATAACCATTAATTTGGAGAAATGAATCTGGAAAGTGAAGCAGACAATATGATAACTAAATAACCAATCAAAAGTTTTGCATTGTGGTTATTTCCTACACAAGAACTAAATCAATGTTGCGAAGCAGACAAAATGGATTAGGCCGAATTCAATGGAACTTTTTTGAAACAATGCAAAACAAAGATTAGATAATTCTACTTTCTTTCACTTTCCCCCGTTTTCTCACCAACCAAACATAACAAAGATCGCAAATTCAGCAAACTGGCTCAAAAAGTTCAACCAATCCAATCATCAGACCCGTACATTCATGTCAATTTTGCCAACATTGTCATTTGGCACCAGATATCATGACATGAAACCCAATTATCATAAGTCAAACAGGTGGATGGGGGTCTCAACTAATGAATATAACCAACCGAAAACTCGGGTTACATGCTGCAGGTGGCCATCATTTTTTCACAACAAGCCATTCCAGCCTTCGTGTGACCAAGATCTGGCCGTGGGAGGCTGCGATCTACTAGCAGAGAACATCCTCTCTCCCCTCTCTCACTTTCAGCTGCCTGAACCGACCAGTTTCAACCTATCATAAGACCACACTGGTCGGTCAAATGCCCGAGCATCGATGGCCAGTTACTGGATCTCACTTTCTGAAACCCCAAATTATCGGTCGGAACAAAAAAAACACAGCCGAACTCGGCCCGTGATAGCTCCTCGTTCTTTCCAAAAAAAACCAACAACAAAAATAATAACGAGAAGCTACAAAGCTTCACATTCTATTACTCTCACAGATTTTCTTGTAAACCAAAATGAACAAAAATGGGAATTTGGAATCCCAATTGCAGTTATTTTCTATACAATCAATGTTACAAAGCCTACTAAATTCCATTAGCCCCAATGGAGAGTGGTAAGTTTTCCAAACAAAGAGTCTAAGAAATAAGGCCACTAAGCTTGTTTTTCTTTCAATTACGTCGCAAGCAGAGAAACACAAACAGAAAAACAAAAACAACATAATTCAGAGCGGGTGACATTTTCTCGTGAACCAAACAGAAAATTGTGAAAATCCTAGGAAAAAAAAAAGGGAATTACCTGGTGACAGGTCTTGCCGTTCTGGGAATCGTAGACCCGATTGCCGACAACCCGGATTCCGGGGCACTTAGAGCGCTTCGCTTTGTAATTCCCATTCTTCGAAGAGACTTTGTTTTCTTCTGAGCTTGAAGAAGCAACGGCCATACCCATATCCCCGGAATAACTGAAATGTTTTCCGGTCGTCGTTTTAAGAAAACACAGTAACAAGCGTTTTCGTCTTCTGTTGACTACACATATAGTAAGTAGTATATAAAAGAGAAGAGTGGGGGTTTTGAGTTTTCATTGTGTTTTTTGAATTCCCGGGCTTTGGAATTTTTGGAGGCTCATGCTCTCATTGAGGCCGCCAAAATGTGTTTCTCAACTTTCCATATATTTCTTATTATTATTATTATTATATATATATATATATATATAAAAATAAAAAGATAAAAACTTAGATACAATTTATTAAGTGCAGTAAATTAAATTCTTACTTATGTAAGGTTTTTTAACTTGAACATGATGTTCATTAAAAAAAAATGAACATGATGATATTGGGTTGAGTTGCAGTTATCCTATATGGAGAAATTGATTTCAATCGATCCATTCGTAGTCTTCTGTCTCTTCACCTTTCTTATTCATTTGAGATCTTGCTAGATTTGTTGAAAATCTCACTAGATTTGGCTAGATGTTTGCTAGATCAAGTAACATTTGTGTCGATTTGATGAGATCTCTACTGGATCTACACTTGATCGATGAATATCTCAAGATGTCCACCTTACGTCACCATTGACAAGGACAGCAACAAATTCGACCAAACTAAATGTCGCAAATCAAATGGCTTGTTGATCAACACCTTGTACTCCACCCATTGTTAGCGGGCGTGGGCATGGGTTTTTAAGACTTGATACAGTCGAGTTGAGTTCTATCTTGGATAGGATCCAACTGAATCGAACTGAACTCGTGGATACCCTAATAAAGCACATATAATATCATCTTCTTCAAGGATAATTAAATTTAATGTAGTTATGTGGTAAATTTATTGGGAAATCTAAGTGTCGGGGGTTCTTTCTACGTTTCTTGTACCTTAGACACACATCTTGATGTTATTGGATAACAATTAGTCTAGGCTTTTTCTAAGAAGAAAGTTGGGCTTAACGCTTCGTGGAATGAGCTCCAAAGTACCATTCTGCCGCTGCTAGTTTGTGCGCAAACATTAAGTCTAAAGTCCTAGGGAAGATGTTGCAAAGTGGGCTTATCCTCTATTTCTGATGCAGAAGGAACTTTTTTTCAGTTTCTGCCACAGGACTGACTTTTTTGCTATGCAGTAAAACTTTTTGCTGTGCAATAAAATCTTCTGTTGTGCAGTAAAACTTTCTGCTGTGCAATAAATTTTTTTGTTGTGCAGTAAAACCTTCTACTGTGCAATAAAGCTTTTTGCTGCGTAGTAAAGCTATGTGTTGTGCAGTAACACCTTCTGCTGTGCAGTAAAGCTATGTGTTGTGCAGTAACACCTTCTGCTGTGCAGTAAAGTTTTAAGCTTTTTACACTTTTCTATAACGTAAATGACTACTCTTCATTTTTACGACAGAAATACTTTTCTACTTCTTGCACATAAACAAATCTAAAACCCAAAGAAAATACCCATCAAACAAATGTTAGTTTAAATGGGTTAGCATATTCCCAAATATATACATACATATATTTGTATATGCACTTATATGTATTCACATATACATATATAAAATATATTTTTTCACAACATGAGAAACAATGTATATGTGTATATACTTATGACAGGATAATGATTAGTTTGTGTTAAAAGTAAAACACGTAATAACAAAGAAATAAGAAAGTTTCGGCAGAAAAGGTTTAGTTAGTATAATAACTAACACAGTAAATATAATAAAAATGCGCTACAGCAGAATAACTAGTACAACAAGTAAAGATACCACAACAGGACAACTGATGCAGCAAACGTGATAAAAACGTGCTACAACAAAATGACTAAATACAGAAGATATAAGTTCTAATGAGTGAAATCAAATATATTTGCAATTGAAATCAAATATTGAATCTTCCCATAGAATAAGTAAACCAAGAAGGAACCCAAACCTCAACTTGAACAACCTTGTCATAGTCTTTTACCATCAAAGTTATGCATTTTGGAGAATAAGCCTAAATGGCTACTAACTACTACTTTTAGGGGACTTCAAAGAGTGGGTTTGCTAAGAGTGAGGGAAAAGATGGTCTATGGATGCATGCCCTTATTCCTGTCGTGTTTTCTCTCTTCTTTTTACCACTTTATTTCTTTGTTTTTTCTCTTCGTTCTTCTTACTCTTAGTTTCTTACTACTCTCTTGCCGTGGGTTGTTCCCCCTTTGATCTTTCCTTTTCTTGGGTCCCTCTCTCTAGGTACCTCTCTCTCTTTAAGTGCCTCCCTTACGTGCTTATTGCTCTCTTACCGTGGGTTCTCCCCTAGGTGCTTCCCCCTTTTACATCCATGGCTACCTCCTCCTTTTATAGCGAACTGATTCAGTGAGATTTCTCTCTTTTACCCCTAGGGCTTTATCAACTATTTTTGGCTTGTTGTGGGCATTCCTTTAGTATTGCCCACCAACCCATTGGTTGCCCGGCCACTACCTCTGCTTAGAATATATTTGTTGCACCACTACTCATTTCGTGATAAAATTCTCTTTTGTTTGTTTTTGCTGTATACCTCTACCTCTAGGTTCAAATGGATAAAGATTAGGCTACCTCACTACCTAGCTCCATGACATGCATCAAATGGTCCTAACTATCTACTACTTCTTTTGAGTAAGTTACAATCCTAGCAAGGTATATTCCCAAAAGAAGTTATGGTTGGAAACCAAATATGGACCCATTTTCCCCCCACCACCAAACAACACCCTCTGAATCCCTTTACCATGGGCCTACTTCTCTTGTATTGGCTGGGTACAGGTTGGTAGTGCTCCAGCCTTTTTGTGTCCACTATCTTCTATTTTTGTCTTCTTTCATTTTCACGCCGTTTCTGCCGTAACAGATTAGCTTTGTTTCGTTCTGCTGCATGTCTCTGTCTTATTTCTTCATGCATTTCCTGTTGTGTTTGTCATTTCCTTTAGTTTGGCTTTTCTTTCTTTCATGCATTTCCTGCTACTGACACTTTCTGTTATTCCTTGTTTCTTTTCATTGTGCTTTTTCATATTAATTTTCACACTTATCCTTTTATACAAAAGGATTTGGGTCTTTGTGGGCCAAATAATGTTGACTGGATCAAAAGGGTCTTGCGCCTAATTTGTCTTTATCTGCTGAAGTCATTCTACAATAGAACTGTATTCTGCGGTAAAGCTGTATTCTGCTGCAGATCGCTTTCCCTTGCATTTCTTTCTTTGGACCTCTCTTGCTTTTTGGTCTTCTTGGTAGGCCTTTCTTTTCATTGGGCTTTCCTCCGTATGGGCCTTTGGGTACGGATTTACAAAAAAATGGGCATCAACGCTAAGAAACTGGACTTTGCATGCCATGAGATAGAGTTATTTTCTGGAAACTTTTAGTGAAAAAAAATCTTTAAAAAATAAGTCATATTTTTTATAGGGTTTTTTGTTGACGAAAAATAGTTTACCTTTATCTCTTTTTTTATGCCACCAAATATAAGTAAAAGCTAAAAACTATTTTCATATAAGGTTTTCCATCAAAACAAATGGAGCATAATTGGATTGAACCCTTTGAGGTTCTGTGTTAGTCATATTCTAGCTAGCCTACACAAAACCACCACATATAGGGTTGTCCAAGCAACCTGGCTACCCAAACAGACCGACCAAAACAACTTATCACCAATGGGTCGAATGGCGGGTTTCCTCCTCTAAAACTTAAACCACCCGACCTGATTGACCGACAAACACTAAGAATAAGGCCGAAATACCTAGATTTAGCGACGAGTAGGTGCTCCTTCACTCATATTATGGTTGGCCTTCCTTCACTCAGATCCAACCTTATTTTCTTAGATTTGCTCAAATTTTTCTCTACCCACCATCGCTCCTTCATCAATTTTGACTGAATTGACCAGTCATCTTCCCGAGCCCAATTTGACTTGAGCTATGGTGATTGGTGGTTAGTGGTGGGTCTCATCTTCTTCCACAAGACTTGAGGGGTTGAATTCGAGTTAAGGCCAAAATTGACCCGTGGATAGCCTCATCACATTCTTATCTTGACAAACTTTTGTAACTTAGGCTGGGTTAGGTTCAATGTAAAATATTTTCAGAGTGTAAAATATTTTTCTGAGAGGAAAATATTTTTAGGTGTTTTGCTTGTGTTCCTAAAAATGTTATAAAAAACACATTTTCTACTAATTTCTCACATTTTTCTCAGCTTCCAAACAAATATTATAATAGAAAATCCCAAAATATAAACCAAAGAAAAAAAAAATTCTATCTTTCTCAAACTATACATCGATCGTGAAAGAGGGAGAGAGAGATAGATTGAGAGAAAGGGAGAGGTAAAGGTGGTGGCAAGATCTTGTTGGTTAGATCTGAAGGTAGCAACAATGAGATTGGTGGTTTGATCTAGAGGCGTTAGCGATGGCCTCGAGCTTGAGGAGGCGAGATTGTTGGGTGGGTGGTCATGGTGGTTGTCATTTGTGGGTGGGTCACAGTGGTTTGATCTATTCATGGGTGGGTTGCAGCGGTTGGTCCGATTGCTCTATGCTCTCGCCTTCATCTGGTTCAAGCTCTCTGTGAGTCTCCTCTCTCTTTTTGGTTTGGATGGGTGAGTGTGAGTGTGAGGCTAAAAATGACTATAATTCGGTTGTAGAGAAAATAAAAGTGTAAAAGATTTTACACTCCAAAGGTCCTTATTTTACCGTTAACTAAAATTAAATTTCAATTTGATTGTGTTTTCCAGCCCACCCTTTGAATGGTGTAAAATATTTTATGTATTTTTTTCCACCCGAAACAAACAAAGCCTTACACAAAAGTTCCTCCATAAAGTATGGAGTCACGCAACCAAAAAAACGATGTTAATTTGTACTAGGATTAAAGAGATGCTAAGAAATCAAACAAATCAATGAAAATTTCATACCATCTCACATAAAAACTTTCTTCTCCTTATCGAAAGAATTTTTTTTTTTTTTTCTTCTCAATTCACTTGGGCCCACCATATGAGAAATTTATGTGTAATGCTGTGAAATTTGGGTCTGTTAATCAATGTGGCCTTTGATGATTGGACTTGCATGTATTAATATATAATCAAATATACATATATTTAAAAAAACATTATCTACATTTTTTGAGTTTGGGTCACTACCTTCTTCTTTACCTTTTTTATAACTCACTAAAATATTTCATATCCTCCCAATTGACTTCTAGGAAGAAGGTTTAAAGCCCCATAAAGTTATAAAGTTATAAGGAAGAATTAAAACCTATTTTTTTTCCAATTTAACCAATTATTTTTTGGCAATATTTATTTTTATGTAGAACACTATTTGGTTTTTAAAAAACTAATACCTATCCTACATGGATTTAGGAACCAATTATAGAATGCCATATAATTAGCCCGTAATCCCTCAATTTTGGCTTGTTCATCTTCTTTGTATTTTTCGTGCTGCTCATGACTCTCTTTATATATTTCTTCTTGCCGGAGACCAAGAATATTCCCATTGAAGAAATGACTTGTGTGTGGAAAAGGCATTGGTTTTGGAAGAGATTCTTGCCTGAAGACCGTCCCCAAGTCTAAATGTTATGCTACATTAATTTCTATATAACTAGTTTATTGCAGGTACTAGTTAGCTCAACTGGTAAAGTCTTTGATGGTTCTATAAGAGATATGGGGTTCTATCCCTGCTTACACTGAAAACTGATTGGTATCTTGGTCTGATGATAAAGAGTTATCATCAGGAGTGGACGCTATAAATTGAAACTCTCTTTCTCAACAAAAAAAAAAAAAAAAAAAAAAAACTAGTTTATTAATTACTTCAGTTTTTAATTTCCCTATACTATTATAATTTTCCCCCCATTTTGGGGCTCCAACAACTACTATTACAAGGGTGTCATAATTGTTTTTTTCTCTGCAACCCGTTTGCTATTTTTAGTTACTGGGGAGGTTTCAATTTTTATATTTTAGTTAGTTTGTTCTAACTGTAGTTGGGCTTCGGTTTCCTTTCCATTTTCTATTGGGGTGTGTGGTGTTGTTAATGGCCTTTTCTATTCTTCTATTCTATTAATATGAGGTTCGTTCATAATGATTATTGATATCAGTGGTGGTGCTAAACCAAGCAATCAGGCAATTCAGCAGTCTCTTTGCTAAGGCAAACTCGGATGTACAATACTGATTTTTAATCACATAATTTTTTTTTAAATGAATCATGTATTATAAAATTTATAAATGGAATTATTTCATTAAAAGATTTGGTTTCAAACATGTTTGAAACTATTTTGATCCAACCCACTATATGACAATTAAAAAGACTATCCAATTGTAATTTTAGTCACATGATTTTTTTAATTAATCATGTGATTTGTTGAAATAATATACATGAGTAGTAATAAGTTGTTATATAGTGGGTTGGAAAATATAACTCTAAACATGTGTGAGAGACCATGCCTTCAGCTCAACTTGTTCTCTAGTTAGGCCAAACTCATGAGATGATACAAACTCATGGGTAGAACTCACCCTTGAAATGACTTGCAAGGGGAGAGTGCCCAAAAACTTATAAACTTCACCATAAGTTTACACTTAATCTAGTGCCCAAGAGCTTATAATTCTCTCTCTCTCTCTCTCTCTCTCTCTCTCTCTCTCTATATATATATATATATATAAGACTATCAATATTAACTTCAGACATATTAGAAACTATCTTGATCCAACTCACTATATAGTGATTAATAAGACTATCAAATTGTTATTTGAAAATTTTAATCACATTATTTTTAAAAATGAATCATGTATTATAAAATTTATAAATGTAATTATTTCATTAAAAGACTTGGTTTCAAACATGTTTGAAACTATTTTGATCCAACCCACTATATGATAATTAAAAAGACTATCCAATTGTAATTTTAGTCACATGATTTTTTTAATTAATCATGTGATTTGTTGAAATAATATACACGAGTAGTAATAAATTGTTATATAGTGGGTTGGAAAATACAACTCTAAACATGCGTGAGAGACCATGCCTCCGTCTCAATTTGTTCTCTGGTTAGGTCAAACTCATGAGATGATACAAACCCATGGGTAGAACTCACCCTTGAAATGACTTGCAAGGGGAGAGTGTCCAAGAGCTTATAAACTTCACCATAAGTTTACACTTAATCCAGGACCATAACATAGCTTATAAACTTAACCATAAGTTTACACTTAATCCAAGATCATAACATACCATTATGCTTCGTAGCTGACGTCCATGACGATCCACTCTATCGACATTGACCCGATGATAGCCCTTTCTCTTTTTTTTTTTGGCGGTTCAACTCATCTATCAATTATTCAATGACTTAGTAAGACATTTTAATCTAGCCTCTAGGTCACCCCATCCGAGACCCGACCACAAATCCGCAAGCGCAACTCATTTGATCCCATACTCAATGAGTTACGTATGATGACTCGATGTGGTGGTTGACTCTAATACCAAATAATACAAATTCATGGGTAACTCATCCTTGAAAACCCTCTTACAATGGAAAGGTTCCCAAGAGCTTATAAACACATTACTAACCTTACACTCAATCCAGGATCATAACATGTAAATGGGTGGAGTTGTGTTGGTGCCTTTCATGAGTGTGGTGGAGGTTCTACTGATGCTATCATCCCTTCCAGGTTAAGCGTTTTACAATAGAGCCGCTACTACTATTTTATTGAAAAAAAAAAAAAGAAACTAAAAATTGAAAATATACAATATTTATTGATGAATTGAAATTTAATGTATAACTCTTGAAAAATAACCAGAAAATTACATGGCTTTGATCTTAGATATAATTTAAGAAAAATACACTTAGTTTCCTAGTTACAATCTAGAGATTCTAGTGAACTTGTATGAGTTAGATCTCTTTTGACTTAAATTGGGATTTCGAACATAGAGAACTCCGTGGACACGTTACGTGAGAATCAGAATGCTATCCATATAGCCTCCAAGTATGTCTTCTACCCGAGAATAAAGCATGTAAAAGTCACCACTTAGGGCATTTTCTCAAGGAAAAGGTGATTGCCGGAATCATCTCAGAACACCAACCATTAGAAGTGAATATTAATTGTCTATCTCTTCACAAAGGGATTGGGAAGGCAATCCTTTTTCTTCTCACTCACAAATAGGAAATGATCGATATCCATTCTGAAATTTAAAGGGTAACATATGGAAGGGATTATTTGATTATTCAGTATAATTAACTAAAAAAAGAACAATAGAAATGAAATTTCTCTTAAGGGTATTACTTTAGCCCGGTGGACAGATCCTCCGATAGATAAATAGGAGATTTCGGCCTTTTTGGGGGGATAAAGGGTAAAACATCAGGTTATCCTTTTTCGTTGAATGTCTCGGGTTCGATTTAGAGAAAGAACTTTTCCTTTGCTACAAGGCCAATGAGGAGAATCTATTGATAGTTTTGTATTTGGATAAAATAAAATTCGGCTAGTTATAAAACATAAGATAAGTAAGTGGATTAACAAAAAAAAAAGTAGAAAGGAGGGGAATGGACTTCTTAATCCATCGATCTTCCGCTTAATTGATGGACGAAGTTGTGCTTGTTGATGATTGATAATAAGAATAGATGTTGATGATAGATTGGTGTTTTAAAATCTAAGGGTAGTACTACTATTGCATGTCCAAGTGTTAAAATCTTGATGTGGTTTGATATTTTTCTTTCGGTTGTTTGTTGCATTCACCGTAGCATTTTGATTGTTATAAACCTCTTACGTATTTTGGAATTATTTTATTGATCATCCAACGGATCAAATTATGTCTAAAATTAAGCTTTTACGATTGACTCTAGGCAAGCATTTACCAAGATAAGGATATTTTGAATCCCTTGGACACGTGTCTTACTCCCATGGCATCAACTCCTTCATTTGTTTTCTATTTTGTTCTTTGTTTTGCATTCTCCTCACTTTGTGTTTGTGAGCTGTCGTTGCCTCGGCTCTTTTTTAGGTTAGTGCTAGAGCCTGGGCTGTGCAACCCAATTAGTTTTACATGCCCAAATGGTTTTTAAAGTAAAGTTTTGCTTCCTATGGCCCACTTAGTGTAGACATGGGGCCTTGGGCTTTAGTAAAAAACGCTATGAGCTTCAAGTTTGATCCGTGTAGTATATGCGTTTGGGCTTTTGAACCCAATTCATGAAACAAGAGATTGAGGACTTGTAAGCTCATTCCATGTAGTCGAGACTCTTGTGTTTTCATTAAAAATGCTTGTGGGCCTCAAGCCTGATCCATGTGGTCAAGAACTTGGGCTTTCGAGACCGATCCATGAAGGAGACAATGGGCTACCAAGCCCGTTTCGTGTCATGATGAGTATGTATCCAATATTTTGGAATGTGTAGATTATTGGGCAAAAGCCCAACCTAGAGAGAAGAGAGAGACTAATGAGTGATAGTTTGGACTTGCCAGTATAACCATGCTGGTCATGTGAGATCGTAGGGTGTCATGCTTCATTACCGTGTGACTTCTCATGTTTGAGGACCAGACATTGCTAGTATTTTTTTACGCACCTTGAAGATGTTGTGAGAAGCTTAAGGCTATGTCCGGTTCAAGTGAAAATGGAGAGATAAAAAAAAGGAAGGAAAATGGAGGAGAGATAAAAGTTTTCCATTGTTTGGTTGAAGAAAATACAAGATCAAAGGAAAATGGTGTGGGTGGGGATTTTCCACTTGAGCCACCAAATATTATCCTCCCAATCTGGGAGGAAAACTTGTAGAGAAAAATAAAAGTCCATTTTAATTACAACTAGATGACTTTCCACGTGATGCGCAGACTACTTCACAATTTTATTTGAAATCATTTTTATATATATTAAGACTTACATATAATTCTTATTTTGTTGTATAATATTTTTGTTTGCCCACAATATTGTTGATTACTTTGAAACTTGATTTTCTTAATTCATATTTTATTTTAAAAAAATTTATAACACCATAAGACTATGACATATTATAACATTTACGGTTGAAAGTAGATTTTATTTTTCAAACTGATTAAATGATTTTGAAATTTTTAAATAAGAATTAAAAGTATAAAATACTTTTATATCCTAAAATTACATAAATTTAAGCAACCTCCCAAACACTTAATCACTCTATTCTCACAACCAAATATGAAGACCTCAATTGTAAACTAATTCATTATCTTAATGAAAATAAGAAAATCATTTGTAAGTATCAACCTAAAGAGAGCGCGATTAAACAAAGAGGAATTGGCTAAAAACACATCAAATTATCAAAATTTAATTGTTTTTAGTTGGGCTTTGGTATCATTTAAAAAAAAAAGTGGAAAATACTTTGAAATCATCATCAATTTTTATTTTTATCACTATGGCTCATACCACACAAAATAGTAGTAAAAAAACCTACAAATTATGAGTTCTAACACAAAATAAAAAAATACTTAACTTTATAAATAATTAATTAGAATGCTTCTTTTTATTTTTCTATGTTATAAAACAAAATACATTTATGACTTTTCAAAACCAAAATCTCAAACACCTAAAGACTCAAAGCAAATCACAACTTTCATAAAATTTACAATGTCCGACTTCAACATCAAAACCATAAGCTACTGTCACTGAATAAAAAACGCAAGCCCCCTTCCTTGGTCATAGCCTATTCATACAAATTATACTGCAATGTTGGAGTTACGTAGGTGTCGTTGAAAGTAAATAATATCATTTTTTGTCTAAGTGTATTTAAAATGGGATGGTATGAATGGCTGTGGGCATATGTATATAAATGAGTAGAAATTAAAATGGAGAATGGAAATGCAAAGATTTTGTGTGTGTGAGAGAGATGAAAAGTTTTGAAATATTGAATCAAATTAAACAAATAGTAGTCTTAAAACATTGAATAAAAAATGTAACAAAAATTAGTCTTGAAACATTGAATCAAAGGAAATAAAGAGTCTCTATTTTTAAATTTGTTCTTATCTCTAATGTGACTTAAGAGTATTTCAATTATTTTCTTAGAATGCGCCACATTGCAGAACCTCGTGCTCTTTTGCATGAGGTCTCTGCTTTTATACATATATTAATGATTTCTTTTGGTTATTTTAAAAAATGTTTGTTTTGATAGCTATAGCAAAAATAAATAAATAAATAAATAATAGATTTGATAAAATCTATATAATGGAAAATTTTTTTTCCTGATGAGTTTATTTTAATAAAATATCATTGTACTTAATTCCATAAATCACATTTTATTTATATAAAATAGATAGATAAGAAATAAAAAAATAGAATATAATAATTGGGATGTGTTCGTTTTTATTAATTTCCTTAATAAAATTTTCTAAAAAAATATTTCTTATGCAATAAGGGCATATAATTAAATTTATATGATTTAACTTTTTTTGGTTATCTCCTGTTTCTTTCTATTCGTTCATTTTTTTTCATTCCCCACACCAAATCCACATGAAAAGGCCTTTTTTTTTTGGCATTGTTCTACTTTTTCATCCTCTCATTCTAAATATAACTAGTCGCTAACTCGTGCGATGCATGGGATAATTCAATAATAATCATATATATTTAATTTGCTTGAAGGTACATTAATAATTTTGCAAAAAAAAAAAAAAAAAGTACAATGAAACCCCTAATTGATAGCACACCCTAACATCAAAGATAGTAAAAGACTAAATTAAATTTAATTGGATTTTAGTTGATAGGTGTGGAAACTAAAGCATACCTTGCTTAGAAAAATTTTCATTTTGATAAGACCAAACCTTGAATGTCACAAAGGGATCAGGCCAATGTTCTTATCTTCAATGCAAGGTCTCAATAGAAATTCCCACTAAGTTTAGTCACTCCAAGCCTCCAATTAAGAAGAGCTTAATTCGAATAATTAAAACAAACATAATTCATAAACTATGAAAGATGTAACCAAAGAAATAAAAATTATTTGAATACGTTGGCTAGGACACTCGCAATGTAAGCACTTGTCCATTCACTTACAACAAAAGTATCAAAACATGAAAATCACAATAACAAAATACAAATTTTTAACTAAATAAAAAAGTGCATTAACCTATATTTTACAATAAATACCCGTAGAGAAAAATATAACAAAGGTAAATATGTTTGAAGAATAAATATTGAGCAGAAAATAACATAGGAAAAATAGTTCAAATTAAAAGTCTCTAACGTCAGATTAGTCACGAACACAAACAAAGAGAATGTTAATTTGTACAATATTGAAGGGTGAACTACAACAAACCAATGAATGCTTCAGAAATTAACTATAGCCTAATTTTGGCTACTGCTACTAAATTCAATCTAAATTATTGCCAAGACTCCTCTTACCATGCTACATGTTTTCATAATCCATATTATGCATCTATACAATTAATACTACCTTAGTCTTTGGCAATTCTAAATAAATGTATATTGTCTTGTGGCTACTTTAAATTAGTGATCTACTTTTACAAACATCAATTTAGTGTTGTGAAGCTGTGAAGGTAAACATGTAGAATTTCATGTTCAAAAAGTCATATAATTGAAGGTCTATGCAACAGTAAAGATATAATTTTTGTACACACATACCTTTCTTTCGGCTGATCTTCTAACCTCCAATTCTCTCTCAACTTCTTCTTTCTTCCTAGTTGTTTATTCTTTTGCACTCTCTCCTATCACTACAATAGGATCCTTAGCAGCTTGACTGTAAGCTCTGTAGCTACATGACTTGAAAACCCAATATGGATAAATGTTTTCTTGGAGGCAGAGGGAGACGCTGGCTACAACGTTTATGTTTGTTGAAGGTTTAGGGTTTATGGAGGTAGCCTTTATTTGTGTCAATGATGAAGTGTGGGTTTTGGGCCTTCTGGCAAAGAAGGGTTACGTAAAGAGAGAAATAAAGTTGTGTTCTAAGAATTGGAGCAAAAAAATAAAAATGATGTGGCAAACAAAAAGAAAAAGAAAATAGTGATGACGTGGAAAATTGTGGGAGCTCCAAAAACTTCGGTTTTATATATATATATATATATATATATAGACTATGGGCCTTATTAGTTTTATTTATTTATATAAAATTTTAAATATTATTTATAATTACAAATTTATAATATTTATATTATTAAATAATTATCAATTTAAACTATTTTAATGTAAAATAACAATCCAATCATAAAACCAAAAGGACAAAATTTAGGTACTATAGTTGCACGATTTTCCTGGTCCAAACCCTACTGATCAGGCCTTGGCCCAAGGCGCAACACACAATAAATCTTTGTAGAGGATGGGTCAAAGAACTTAGCCTCAGTGGACTTAGTCGGTCTGATGCATGGACAATATTATTGCAGAAACAAAAACACAAGAATGGATATCTAACAGAAGATTCTATTTTCTGAGTACCGAATACCTTTCTTCCCCCCTGCTATGAGGGACTCCACTACATTATATAGCTCTCTCCTTCTTATCTGAACCTTACACTTGTTGATCATCTAAGCCCCCACTTGAGCACCTGTTCTATCAGACACCCTTATCACTCCCTTGTGAGTTGCAGTGGCTAAGGTAGTACTGTTCAGGGGTCTTTTCCTCATTAATACGGCCAAGAGGGTGGTTGTGACACATTTAATGTGGTGGTGGCAACTTTCCATGAGATATTTTGGGTTTTATTCTTTTTTATATGCCTGGAGGATGAACTGCAATGGTTGGGGCGAGCTCTCGGTCCGGACTTCGTAATATCCGAGGAGGAGTTACTCCTCGGACAGGTTTCTTTTACCGCAATTGGGCTTGAATAATGTTCTGGCTATAACTTCTCCTCGGACAGGATGCTTCTCGGACGGGCCCGTAGTTTAACTAGCCCATTATTTTGGGCCGGGCCCCACAATAGCCCCTCAAAACTCCGGTTTTTATCTCCTTCCGAGGAGAAAAGCGGGGTTTTGATGTTAGTGAGAGGATGGAAGTAAGGAAGGCTTGGGGCGCGCGTGGGGGCAGTTACTTTGGACGCGCTACAATTTACGAGGCGCGGCCATTTACTTCCGGAGGCTTTTTGTCCCCTTCATCCAACGGTGAGGCGTGGATCGAACGGCCATCATTTTTTCTCGAATTTTTAGGCAGGTGCGATCTTTTCTCTCTCCTCTCGGCTATATAAGATGTCAGAGAGGTTCAGTTTTCTTTTTACCGGCATCTCATAAACTCCAGAGGATTCCAGAGAACTCCGTCGAACTCCAGAGATCTACGAATACTTGCGTCCGCTAAGCCTCCATAGCCGTTTTTCGTGAAGCGTCTCCTCCAAGAGAGATTTCCAGGCATCTCATTGAGCGTTCTGTGAAGGTATCAGTAAATTTCGTTCATTTCGCCATTTCGATTCCCTCCTCGGACTTTACTTTTCTCCTCGGTCTTTATTTTCATTCCTCCAGTTCAGCTCAGATGGGTAGATTCGAAAAACTAGTAAATATTCCAGCCGCTATGGAGGCCTTTAGGGCAAAATACCACATTCCCCCGTGGGTGGGGCTGCAGTACTATCCTCTTGAAGGAGTATTGACAGATAGAGGCGAGGGAGAAGTTGTTATCCCTATGATTGCTTTCATAGAGGGAGGGATGACACTTCCCATGCGTAGGATTACAAGGGAATACCTGTTCAACCATAGGTTGACACCGCATCAGTGTGCCCCAAACATGTTCAAGATATTAGGTTATGTAGACGCCCTAGACGAGCGGATGAATCTAGGCCTTACCTGGCACGATGTGGTTTATTTGTACGAGTGTCACCGCATCGAGAACGGAGGGTATTATCTTAAATCCCGATCCGAGGTCATTAGGTTGATCTCTTGTCTCCCAGTATCTAATAAGACCGTGAAGAATGATTTCCTTATTGCTTCAGGGGAGTGGAGTGATGGTATTCATTGTCCAACTCGGGCAGGAGTCCCAGATGCGGCGTCTTTAGGGCCAATCCTTTTCGGGAAAAGGGTTTAGCATTGGGGGGTTATTTTTCTCGCTTTATTTACAATTGGAAAATTTCATGAACTAATCCCACTCCTCCTGGATGTTTGCAGATAAAGTTCATGTCGCTCCTCGGCTAAACCTCGTGAACGTGCCGGCGTTGAACTACCTTTTAAGGTCGGAAATTTACGTTACCGAGGACGGACAGTTACGTGCAGCTCATCTGGTTCTGGGCTATCAACCTCTAAGCCGCTCTTTCCAAGCTATCGGTCACGCCATAAGGGCTGGCAGTCCGAGGTTGGCTAGGATTGACGTGTCAAAGATCGGGTTCCTAGCTCAACGTGATTTTCCACCAGTCGTGCTACCCGGCATTCGAGATCCCTATCTAGCAGAGCAACTACCTCCGCCAGACGAGCCTGGCGTTGCTGTTCCGGTTGAAGGGGAAACTGAATCATCTCGTCTTTCCCTTGAGGAAGAGATAGACGAGTTTTATTTTGAGGAGGAGGTTCAGCAAGCCCCCTTGGTTGAGCTTTCAGATCCCGAAGGAGAGCAGGACCAACACTCCGCAGTTGGTGCTCCCTTAATCATAACCTGCTCGGACGACCCCTCGGACGAATAGATAGACCCTATGACTGGCAAGGGAAAAACTTTACGGGAGTTGATGGCCTCCCGAGAGAAAGGTCAATCATCAAAAGGTCAGTCATCAAAAGGACCAACTCAGTCACAGGCCCAGACGCTTCCCCCCGTGGTCTCTCAGATTCCCTCGGACCTAGGCCTTAAGGTTAATCCGGACCTGAAGAAGAAAAGGCCGGTTGACACTCCTGAGGAAGGTGAGGTGGTTGCCCAGCCGACCAAGCAACAAAAAACCACCCGGGCACCGAGGAGCAGAAGGGGTGACTCCGCGGAAAGCCGGGATGAGGAGAACCGTGCTGAGGTGCGCGCTACCCCGCGTACATGGAGCCCCAAGCTAGAGCTAGATGGGGTTGCTATCCCCTACAATGCCTCGATCCGAGAATATAACAGGGGCCGAGCAGGGTACATAGCTGATGCCTTGGAGCAACCCCTACTCCTTCCTCGGGACATGGAGGTCTACAGGCGTTTCTCTCAGCCTGAGATTTTCCTATCCCTTAAAAGGGATCTCGCCATGGTAAGTGACCCTTTTACTATTTTATTAAATTAATTTATTTAACCATGTTAAATTTTAAACCAATCTTGTTTTGTTCGCAGATTACTTAGCAGGTATTTGTGGCGGAGGAGTTTTGTCGTGATAATCGAAGTCGGGCTGAGGCTGAGACCCAGTCTCGGACGGAGATGGAGAAAGCCTTGGGGTCCCTCAAGCACGATCACCTTGAACTCACGAAGAAGTTCAAGGAGTCGGAGAAACGGCGCAAGAGTGCAGAGGCCGGTTTGAAAAGTGCTGAGACACAGGCGGAGGATCAGCGCAAAGAGTTGTACGCGACCCAGATCAACCTTGCCACCGAGAAGCAGGCAGTGTTGGATCTCAAGATTGCCCTGTAAAAAGTCGAGGATGAGCTGCGGCGGGTCAAAGAGGAGGCTCAGCTGATCCAAGAGGCTGCAGAGGCTGAAAAGAGTGCTTCTCACCAGCTCGGGGTCCAAGAAACGGAGGCCAGGCTATCCGAGGAGATCCCCGAGGTGTGCAGGGACTACTGCAGCATCTCATGGGCTCATGCCCTTGATGCTGCAGGAATTCCTGTGGATTCGGCGCTGAGACTGCCCGAGAACATCTTCTATCCTCAGGAGATCCGAGAGAATCCTAATGGCGCTCAAGCGGCTTCGGAGCAGGATCTGGCGGTGCCTGATGCCGTCCCTGTGCTTGATAAAGCGAAGGATCCTGCCACGGACCCTACCATCGAGGCTCCTCCTCCTCAGCCAGAGCAGAAAGAAGATCCTCCCGCTAAGGCTTAGTTTTAGGCTTTTAATTTTTGTATTCCCTTCCTTTTTTTTTTTTGAATGAGAGTTGTCCTGTTTTTGCGCTCTTTTGTAAGGACCTCTCTTTGTTTTGATCTCGGAATATTAATATAGAATGTTTGCTTTGCTTTCTATGGATGTATGCTAGTACCGCTCCTTTCTTTTTTTTAAAGTTTGCAACGACATAAATAAATGTAAACGGTCGAGATAAAAAGGATGCTGGGCAGCGAATTTGAATGAGGGTGGCAATGGTGCTAGACTGCGCGCACGCCTTAAAATGATTTCCCTTAAGTAATAATTTCCCAATCTGTCATAAGTAATAATTTCCCCTAAGTCTGTGGTCCGAGGATCCATGCAGGACTTAGGTTCTGTTTAAAACTTGTATAAATTGTCATAAGTAATAATTTCCCCTAAGTCTGTGGTCCGAGGAGCCATGCAGGACTTAGGTTCTGTTTAAAACTATGAGGAATAATTTCCCCTAAGTCTGTGGTCCGAGGAGCCATGCAGGACTTAGGTTCTGTTTAAAACTATGAATAGTTGCCATAAGTAATAATTTCCCCTAAGTCTGTGGTGGTCCGAGGAGCCATGGACTTAGGTTCTGTTTAAAACTTGTATAAATTGTCATGTAATTTCCCCTAAGTCTGTGGTCCGAGGAGCCATGCAGGACTTAGGTTCTGTTTAAAACTATGAATAGTTGCCATAAGTAATAATTTTCCCTAAGTCTGTGGTCCGAGGAGCCATGCAGGACTTAGGTTCTGTTTAAAACTATGAATAGTTGCCATAAGTAATAATTTCCCCTAAGTCTGTGGTCCGAGGAGCCATGTAGGACTTAGGTTCTGTTTAAAACTATGAATAGTTGCCATAAGTAATAATTTCCCCTAAGTCTGTGGTCCGAGGAGCCATATAGGACTTAGGTTCTGTTTAAAACTTGTATAAATTGTCATGAGTAATAATTTCCCCTAAGTCTGTGGTCCGAGGAGCCATGCAGGACTTAGGTTCTGTTTAAAACTATGAATAGTTGCCATAAGTAATAATTTCCCCTAAGTCTGTGGTCCGAGAAGCCATGCAGGACTTAGGTTCTGTTTAAAACTATGAATAGTTGCTATAAGTAATAATTTCCCCTAAGTCTGTGGTCCAAGGAGCCATGCAGGACTTAGGTTCTGTTTAAAACTTGTATAGTCGTAAATAGACCAGTAGGCAGAGGATAATCACGAAACAAAACATGGGCTAAGCCATTTTCATTAATAATAATATCTTCTGAGGTTATTTACATTCCATGGTCGAGGTACAGTTTTTTCATCCAAATCTTCTAGATAGTAGGCGCCTATCCCGGCCACGGATGTGACATGGTATGGTCCTTCCCAACTGGGCCCCAGCTTGCCCCAAGAGGGGTTTTTTGCACTGCCGAGAATCTTCCTCATCACGAGATCACCCGGACCTAGAGGTCGCAGTTTAACATTGGCATCATACCCTTGTCTCAGCTTCTGGTGATAATAGGCCATATGGATCGTTGCTTTTTCCCTTCTTTCCTCGGCTAGGTCTAGACTTCTTCCCAATAACTCGTCGTTACCGTTTGGGGTAAACGAGTTAGACCTCAGTGTGGGAAAGTTGTTCTCGATTGGGAGCACGGCCTCAGCCCCATAAGTCATCGAAAAGGGGGTCTCACCGGTTGACCGTCGCGGCGTTGTCCGATAGGTCCATAAGACGTGCGGGAGCTCTTCTACCCATCTCCTCTTTGCCTCAGCCAGTCTTTTTTTCAGTCCGTTCACTATGACCTTGTTCACGACCTCGACTTGCCCGTTTCCTTGGGGGTAGGCGGGGGTGGAATATCGGTTAATGATCCCAAACTCGCGGCAATACTCCCTAAAGCTCTTACTGTCGAATTGAAGACCATTGTCAGAAATCAGTGTACGTGGAGTTCCGAAGCGGGTGATAATGTTCTTCCAGATGAATTTCTGGGCATCCACGTCCCTAATGTTGGCCAAAGGTTCAGCCTCCACCCATTTAGTGAAGTAATCGGTTCCGACTATTATGTATCGCTTGTTCCCTACAGTTTTGGGGAAAGGTCCGACAATATCAAGACCCCATTGTGCGAACGGCCATGGGCTAGAGAGGGGGTTGAGAACCCCTCCGGGTTGGTGGATATTTGGGGCAAATCTTTGGCACTGATCACACTTCTTAGCATATTCTTGGGACTCTCTTTGCATGTTCGGCCACCAGTATCCTTGGGTGAGTGCCCTGTGCGCCAGCGACCTTCCTCCAGTGTGACTTCCACAAATTCCCTCGTGTAACTCTTCAAGTAGAGACTCGGATTCTTCTGGATGTACGCAGAGTAGGTACGGTCCAGAGTAGGAGCGCCGATATAGTTTGTGGTCCTCTGATAGCCAGAACCGAGGAGCATTCCTACGTATCTTTTCGGCCTTTATTTTTTCCTCCGGTAAGATGTCGTTTTGGAGGAAGTTCTTTATGGGGTCCATCCAGCTAGGACTCCTTTGATCTGATGGACTTGGGCCGGGTTTCTTCTAATGGGACTTGCCTGGACTAGATCTTCGACAAGGATCATTCGCGGCAGATTATGCGCCGAGGACGTGGCGAGAGTGGCCAACGAGTTTGCATGGGTGTTTACACTCCTGGAAATGTGCGTCAGATTGAAGGACTCAAAGCTCGTCCGTAGGCGTTTGACTTGTCCTAGATACTCTTGCATCCTAGCATCTCTGGCTTCCAGCTCACCCATCACTTGGCCGACGACCAACCTGGAGTCCGAGAATGCTTCTATTACTCTTCCGCCCAATCTTTGAACCATCGTCATCCCTTGAAGTAAAGCTTTGTATTCGGCTTCATTGTTCGTAGCCGAGAACTCGAGTCTTAGTGATTTTTCAATGACAGCACCATCTGGCGATACTAAAACTATTCCAACTCCGGATCCTCTCTGGTTGGCTGCGCCATCCACATAGACCTTCCAATGCAAGGTTCCCCCTGTTGAAATTGCGCCAACCGATTTTCCATCCATGTCTTTTTGCTCGGTTATTGTTTCTACAGAGGGTTCAGCAAACTCCGCTACCAAATCTGCGAGGACCTGACCTTTGATGGAGGATCTGGGCATATATTTAATATCAAAGGCCCCCAAAAGCGCACTCCACATGGCGATCCTTCCTGTGTAATCAGCGCTTCGAAGCACCGCTCGAAGGGGAAGCTGAGTTAGAACGATGACCGTATGCGCCTGAAAGTAATAAGGGAGCTTCCGGGTAGCATGTACTATCGCCAGAATTGCCTTTTCTAAAGGTAGGTATCGCACCTCGGCCTCATGTAATGATTTGCTCACATAGTAAACCGGTCGCTGCACCCCATTATCATCCCGTATCAGTACCAGGCTTACAGCATGGGGAGCTACGGCGACGTACGCAAACAGCACCTCGTCTGCCTCAGGGCTGGACATGATGGGCGGTCGCGACAGGTATTCCTTCAGTTGCTGGAAAGCCCGAACACAATCCTCCGACCATTCAAACCCTTTCCACTTGTTTATCAGGAGGTAAAAAGGTCGACATCGATCTGCTGATCGCGATATGAACCGGTTTAATGCTGCAATCATGCCAGTGAGCTTCTGCACTTCCTTCGGATTCCGAGGAGCCTGTAGGCTGTTAATGGCTTTGATTTGATCGGGACTTACTTCTATTCCCCTGTGGGTTACCATATACCCTAAGAATTTCCCAGACCCGACCCCGAATAAACATTTGGAAGCATTCAGCCGCAACCGGTGCTCCCTTAAGATAGCGAAGATTATTTCAAGGTCTTTCACGTGCTCGGACACCCTTTTACTCTTCACAACCATATCGTCTATGTAAACCTCAATGATCTTGCCCAGCTGTGGCTCGAACATCCGGGTCATCATCCTTTGGTAGGTTGAGCCTACGTTCTTCAGCCCAAAAGGCATCACCTTATAGTGATAATTTCTGATGGGCGTCATGAAAGCCGTCTTCTCTTGGTCTTCTAGCGCAAGGGGTATCTGATGATAGCCCTGGAAGGCGTCCAGGAAGCTCATTCGAGGGTGACCCACGGTTGCATCCACCAATCTGTTGATTCGGGGTAGGGGGAACGGGTCCTTTGGGCACGCCTTGTTCAGGTCTGTGAAGTCCACGCAGACCCTCCACTTCCCTGTCTTCTTCCTTACCACCACCGTGTTTGCCAACCATTCGGGGTAAAAGACCTCTTTAATAGCCCCTGCTTGTTTCAGTTTTGCCACTTCGTCTCTTACAACACTAGTATGTTCCTTTGAAGGGCGTCGGGGTGGCTGCTTCTTCGGAATGGAAGAGGGGTTGACGTTCAGGTGGTGACAAATAAGGCTAGGATCAACTCCCGGGGCGTCGTAGGCGTCCCATGCAAACACATCGACATTTCCTCTGAGAAATCTGACCAGTTCCTCCTTTTCTTGAGAAGGCAACTCAGAGCCGACCTGAAAAAACTTCTCCGGGTCGTCGTTGACAGCGATCTTATCTAAACTTTCACACCTTATCTCCTCGGCTAGCCCGTCGCCTTGCCTTGCCGAGGTGGCTGGTTGCTATAAGCTCTCTGGGGCCGAGGACTCGGCATGGGGCCGATGTAAGATGGCGGCCACCATACACTGCCTGGCCACGGCCTGATCTCCTCGGATCTCTTCTACTTGTCCTCTGGATGGGTATTTTACTTTTTGGTGAAGTGTGGAAGATACGGCTTCTAGGGCGTGGATCCATGGCCTGGTAACTATTGCGGTGTAGGGTGAATAAGCGTCGACCACAATAAAATTTACCTCCACCACCTCCGACCCAATCTATATGGGTAGTCGGATTTGCCCTTTTGGCGTAACAATCCTTCCCTCGAAGCTGAGAAGGGGGGAGTCATAAGCTGTCAAATCTTCCGGTTTCAGGTTCAGCCCCTTGTATAGATCAGGGTACATTATCTCTACCGCACTTCCCGAGTCTACTAACACCCTTTTCACATCGAAACCTCCAATTCTTAACGTAACCACCAAGGCATCGTCGTGAGGTTGAATAGTTCCTCTCTTATCCTCGTCCGAGAATCCCAGTATCAAAGAGCTTCCCTTTTTTGACCTCTTGAGTTCCCTTTGCCTGCCCTCGGAGGGGAGCCGATCAACAGCCAGTACCCTTGGGAGGGGTGGCCCAGTTCTTCCTGGTGCGGTGAGGATGACATGTATCGTTCCGGTGGGGGGTCTTAAGGACACATCCTTTCGAGACTCTTGTATTGCTTGACCGGGATGGCCGCTCGAGGGGTGCAGAAGGTGACGTAACTTCCCTTCTCGGACCAACTGATCTAGGTGATTCCATAGATTCCTGCAATCCTCAGTGGTATGCCCATGGTCCTGATGATAGTGGCAGTACAGGTTCTGGTTACGTTTGGAAGGGTCTCTAGCCATCTTTCCCGGCCATCTGAAATAGGGCTCGTTCCTTACTTTCTCCAGCACCTGCTGTACTGGCTCCTTGAAGACGGCATTTACTGTCTGCGGGTTGCTCTGTCCAGCCTGTCACGAAAAATCTCTCCTCAGCCGGCTAGGGTTATACCGTTCCGACCTAAAATCATTTGCTTTGGGGGGGATGACCTTCTCCTTTCCCCTTCCTTGCAGTTGATCTTCCTCCACCCTTTTGTACTTGTTGATCCTATCCCTCAACTGATGAACGTCAGCAACTGCAATCCTCAGGGATTTCCTTAAGCCATGCTTGGTGGGGAGACCACTTTTGAACGTGCTGATAGCAACAGCATCATGGTTGTCATCTAAGTCGTTATACACCTTCCAATATCTATCCGAGTATGCTTTCAGGGTCTCTCCTTCGTGCATGGATAAGGACAATAGCGAACTGAGGGGTCTGGGGACTCTGGTGTTGGTGATAAAGCGGGAGCAGAAATCTTGAGTGAGCTACTTGTATGAGCTTATGGAATTTGTCTTCAGGCCGTTGAACCACCTCATCGCCATCGATCCCAAGCTGGATGGGAAGATTTTGCACATAAGGGCTTCATTTTGCGAGTAGATTGCCATTTTTTGGTTAAACTGACTCACATGCACTATCGGGTCCGCTCGGCCGTTATAGATGGCGAACGTCGGTTGGTTGAAGCGTCGAGGCAGCTTAGCCCCTTCAATTCTATATGTGAAGGGTGACCTTGAAACCTGGTCCAGCGCCTTCTTCATAGCATCGTTTCCCGAACCCTTGCTGGATGGGCTCTCATACTTCCGTACAGGGCGTGGTTCCCTTTCGTAGAAAAAGGTTTCACTTGGGGGGGTCTTTAACCTCTGTCGGTAACTCGTATCCTCCGCATTAGAGGACTCGTCTGAGTCAGAGGGAGATCGTTTTCGCTGCACACGTCGTAACTTCCTTTTCAGGTCATCTATCTCTCGCTGCATGGCCTGATGACTATTTCGCCTCTGGGACACGTGACTACCTATCTGAGTGTGACTCTGGCTCGTCCGGATAGTATGCACACTTCCCTCACGATTCCCTTTGCCGCCTGAGTTGGCAGGGTTATTTTGCCTCTGAGACTCAGCGGGTTGTGTCTGTTGGGAGTTAGCCTGGTGAGGATTCTCCTGGTGTGGACCTAGTTCTGCCATGCTCGACCGTTGTGCCAGCTGATACCCTAGTTCTTCCCACAGACGGCGCCAATTGTAGTTGCACGATTTTCCTGGTCCAAACCCTACTGATCAGGCCTTGGCCTAAGGCGCAACACACAATAAATCTTTGTAGAGGATGGGTCAAAGAACTTAGCCTCAGTGGACTTAGTCGGTTTGATGCATGGACAATATTATTGCAGAAACAAAAACACAAGAATGGATATCTAACAGAAGATTCTATTTTCTGAGTACCGAATACCTTTCTTCCCCCCTGCTATGAGGGACTCCACTACATTATATAGCTCTCTCCTTCTTATCTGAACCTTACACTTGTTGATCATCTAAGCCCCCACTTGAGCAACTGTCCTATCAGACACCCTTATCACTCCCTTGTGAGTTGCAGTGGTCAAGGTAGTACTATTCAAGGGTCTTTTCCTCATTAATGCGGCCAAGAGGGTGGTTGTGACACATTTAATGTGGTGGTGGCAGCTTTCCATGAGATATTTTGGGTTTTATTCTTTTTTATATGCCTGGAGGATGAACTGCAATGGTTGGGGCGAGCTCTCGGTCAGGACTTCGTAATGTCCGAGGAGGAGTTACTCCTCGAACAGGTTTCTTTTACCGCAATTGGGCTTGAATAATGTTCTGGCTATAACTTCTCCTCGGATAGGATGCTTCTCGGACGGGCCCGTAGTTTAACTAGCCCATTATTTTGGGCCGGGCCCCACAGGTACAATATTCTAAGTACAGTTCTTTAGGTTCCTCTTTTAAGATTCTGTCATGTAGATACTTAACTAAAAAATAAAGTTCTATCCAATGAGAAAAAATCCACATAAAAAAAATTTTTAAAATAAAAACCTAAAAACAGCATCAAAATATTGTACATAAATATCCTCCATTCTATTTTTAGTTCCGTCCGATTTTAGAAACCATACCATAAGAGATGAGAGTAACCTGATCCAGTAGGGTCCAAGGAAATCCTCGGTGGGGCAAATCCAATACCATTTGAAGGTTGGGGTTTTGCTATTCACACGTGGCAACATCTGAATGGGCCAACAGAGATAAGGCAGGATTCGTTGGATTTCAGTTCCTGCGCAGGTGTTGTTTTCAATTATACGTTCAATTATTAATGTTCAACTGAGAGAAGTACTAAGAAGAAGTATCCAAAAACCTCTGCAACTCATTTTATTGGGATGTCCAAGAATCCTCCATAATGTCAGGGAATTCATACTAAATATAGTTTGTCTTCTCTAACGGTAATAACTACCCACCTCCTTTCTGTGTTTTATAAACTCAGCTTTTAACTGTTCTCTGGTTGAATGGTTGATTTGTTTTAAATGTTATCAACTTGGCCAAGTACGTAGTTGGTGTCATGTTTTATTGTTTGCTGGAGAACTAAGATTTGGATGTTGTATTACTCTTCCTTTCTTACATTCTCAACTGCCAAATATATGATGATAGCTATCTCTCTTCTTCCATTTTGTTTTGTGGGAAGAAGATATGCTGTCTTCTATTATTGGTGACTACCCCACATGATATAGTTCATTCTGAATTTTCACATTTTCGTGTAAAAGACAAATTGGGTTGCTTTGGTTACCATGTTCTAATTGAGTAGTGTTCATATTCAAAGTTCTCCCACGGGTATGGTGGACTCGTTTACTATGGGGCATGACGTAAAGTCAGACGAACCAGGTTCATGGAGTTTTTGAAGTAGAGACCGGGAGTAGAATATTCTAGTTATAGACTGGCACTCCATTTCATTCTATATATAGTGCACATCAATTTTCATGAGAATCCAGACGATTCTTAACATGCTAAACTTGTGTGTTGTGTAATTTAGTGAATTCAATTAGATTCCATATGGATTTGATGATTTAAAATCAAGGGATTTGAAGAACAATTTTTAGTATAAATTACTTGGTATGAATTTAACAAGACATGATAGATTTGAACTTTGACGACTTTGTTCCAGGCAAAACACTTGTCATATGAAATAACTTTTTACAAATAGTCATTTCCTATCCACATATTAATAAATGTTTAGTCATCAATGAATTTTATCAATACAAAAATTTGATCTTTAATAGTGTGAGGATAGGTTTTGTACCACTTTTTGTGTTCTACTTTATGTTCCATCAATCACAACTTGTCATTTGTTTATTTTTTTTTCTATATGGCAAGTTATGATTGGTGAACATAAAGTTGTACGAAGGATTTGTATTTGGCTGGGGATTAGCTTGAAATGATCACTTGAGTTAAAATTTCATTAAGCAGGGAAACTATCTAATGGACCTTATATGTGTCCTTTGAACTTCAATCTATGGTTTCAACCTATTATAATTTGGCTTTGTTTCTGGATAATCTCCTGCTCCTCTGCCCCTGAATTCTGACAGGCTGACACGTACAGATACACACAACTGCCTTTTGTTGTTTCTCTGCCAAATGAAGTATTACTGCCCTACTAGTCCATCCCGAAAAACAAAAGTGATATTGTGGTTGGAAAGGATTCTTTATTACATCATCTAAAATACATTGAACACATTTTCTCTTTGGATAGACCTAATTGTTGACATGTTTTTGTTCTGTTTTTCTTTCAGGATTACATGGCTGTGGTTCCAATATGCTATAAAATGCCCTATAAGGACCAAACTCAACCAATTCAAAATGTGATTAGGCATGGTGAGAGAGGATTCTTGAGTGAGTGTATTGCCTTTGCAAATGTTACTAGGTGCTTTATGTGCAGGAGATGGCATGGGTCTTATCCTACTACTGATATCTTGACAAGAACTAAGATTAAAGAAGGGATAGCACCTAGAGGATTAGCTTGTAATCGAGGTTGTTCTATACATTTCAAGGGCATGATGGAAGTGAATGTCCTACAAAGGGGTTGTCTTAGAGAAAGCCACCTAAGGTCCACTTCAGACAATGATTTGCACAGAGAAAAGTTCTCCATGATGTGTTATGCATCAGTGTCTAGTACTAATGAGATGCAGTTGAGATCATTAGATTCTTATTTTGAAAAACTTCAAGATGATGCAAAACTGCCTCCGGATAATTCAAACAACACCAAGGAACTACATAGTAGAAATAGTCAGTTCAGATCAAAGAAGGAATTGGATTCTCTCGAAATCTACCTTGGCAAACTTAGAAAAGGTAATATATATCAGTATTCTGGAAAATTTCTCCCTGTTGAGTAAGTTGGTTTCAATTAAGAAAGCCTGCTCATCAGTTTAGCATATAATGAAATAAAATCTACTAATGCTTGTCATTTTTGCATCTTCTTTAACTTATTGAGCATAATACTAAGCAGTTTTGATAGATATAATATTTGCAGTGTTAGTTGATATTTGGACTCTGTTAGTTCTAGATGTATGGCATTTCTTGATTGGAAAATTAAATCGTGAGATGCAACACTATTACCCGTATTGCACATCAAGTCTACATTTTTAGGCTGTGACTCAAATCTTGTACCATTCAGACCAATCGGAAAGCACTTCTCTAGTGAAGACTGAATTGTAATATAATTTGTAGCTAAAGTTCCTAGATTGGTTATCAGTTTTTCCACCTCAATATGGAACCTTAACTTCAAATCGCTGCTGTCTGCAATAGTCTTACCAATAATTTCAAGTGTTTTCTCTTGTGTTATGCCTTTTCAAAACAACTCTGAAATTTTTCTGGTCTTATCATGTATTCCATTGGGGGTATTTTGGTTATTTTAGAGGCTTTGAGGGTATTTTAGTCATTTTAGAGGTCTTGGATTGTTGTGGTCATTTTGGAGGTTTTTAAGGGCATTTTAGTCATTTTAGAGATTTGGGGTATTTTAGAGGTTTCTCCTTGTTTCAGTCATTCTCCTGAGTAAAAAAATATAATATTACCATTATTTAATAAGGCAATCACATTGCAATGATTTATGGTAATGTGAATGTTTTGGTAATCTTATATTGCCCTAATGTTTTGTACAAATAAATGAACTAAACACCATAATGTTGACATTATGATAATGTTGTTGCAATGCTTGTCTCATTATGCGAACTAAATGCACTCAATGTAATCTCTGTAACATACTTTAGATATCATAAATATGTACGATTGGTATAAACCAATATCTTGGCTTTCTGTTACGCTTCTGGTTCTTCTCTTCTGCTATCAGTTAGTGACAATTGCAAACTTAAAATTCTCATTAAGTATGAGTGCTCTATTCTTTTGTTACCTAGAAATTAAAGAACGTAAAATTTTAATTATATTTGTCGCATTCTAAGGGCATAAGGATTTTGGCTGCCGAAAGTAGTGATAATATGATTATTACCAATGACAATGCTTCTTTTTTAGCGAGCAGTCAATGCTTAAGTCTATAGTTACATTTATTATGTATGTTGCTAATTATAGCGAAAACTGATATTATAGTTTATTCTCATCCTTCAGGAGCAAACTCAGAAAATTACCCTTCATCTACTTCCATTGAAAACACTGCCAAAGGAAATCAAGCAGAAAAACCGTTGTCTATCACCAAAAATTCTAGAAGAGATGATGAAGAGGAACAAAAGAGTTACATGGAACTAAGGAGAAGAAACAGTGGTATTAGCCTTGAAAGGTCTCAAGATTTACGGCAGTATGACTATGATGAAACATCCAATCTCTACTTAATGTAAAGCCCTGGTCTGTCGTAATTGCGTTTTATATTTGACATAGTGTATTTTTCTTGCTTTTATTTTTCATGTCATATCATGTTGTGCACTTACAATTCTCTAATGCTTCTTTAATCTTAATCTTGGATGCAGAAGTTTATTGGTTTCTATAGACATTGCGGTTTTCCTGTTTGAAATAGCAAGTCCGATAAGGAACTCTGACTTAGAGCTCCTTTCTCTTCCATTACTATATGGAGCAAAGATAAACCAATTGATCTTGGTTGGAGAATGGTGGCGGCTACTGACGCCCATGTTTCTGGTACAAGATTGATGATTGGGTTCGTGTTTCCATTCTATTGCTGTTTAGCATTTATTTTTTAACTCAAAATTATCAGACATCAAAATCCACTTCAAATAGTGACTGCTACATTTTGGCAAACTGGATGCATATAGGGTCATAGGTCAGTAACTTATTTATTGCAAATAATTGGGGTCATCAATGAAATTTATTACCGAATCATGAATTGAAGTAGATGACATGATGCATAATGTGATCTGATTTTTCTTTTTTGAAATGTTATTGATTGCTTGGAAGCATTAAAAACTCGAGTCTATGAAAAACAGTGGCTTGATTTAATATAGATAATGATTTCATATTCAACAGTACTAATAGTCAGTGTGGCTCAAAATATCAAATTTGCTATCTCTCAAAACCTTTTCTTTTCTTTTTTTTTTGTTTGAGCTAAGATTATTCTCAAAACCTATTCATATGTGCAGCACTCAGGATTTTTTCACATGGCTCTTGGTTGTTGGGGGCTTCTTACATTTGGTCCTCAAGTTTGTAAAGGCTATGGTTCTTTTACATTTTTCTTGATCTATATACTTGGAGGAATTTCTGGCAACTTGACAAGCTTTCTTCACACAGCAGAGCCAACGGTTGGTGGGACAGTAAGAACATTGCAACTTCACTTACTTTTATTCATTGTTTAGGTTATGCCTTGTTTTTTATTTGATCAAGTAATACTGTGTATTGGTTGGTAAGGTCTCATTTCATGATAGACCATGTGGAAGATCATATGTCACAAATGTTGAAGATCTAAACCCACACAGCTCATACTTAAAATAAGTTTCAAACTTTGTATTGCACAAACATGATAAATTTAGTAGCTTTATCCTTCCATAAGCGCTCGATTTAGAGGCAAATCAACTAGCAGCTAGGTATTGAATTCGTATAATGAATATCTCATACGTATAATTCTCTATTAGTTGGCTTGTTGCTGTCAAATATCTAAACCCTCACAGTTCCTCTTGAACTAAAAGTTTTAAATTAATTACTACGTAAGTTAGTTTAATGGCCTTATCATTGCAATACTTCTAAATTTAGAGGAAAATTGAACTAGTAGCTAGGTATTAGATTCATATTAATTCGATATCTTCTTCTAAAAAGAAATAGTAAATAAATAAATAAAATATAAGTTCAATATCTCATACAAATAAATAAATAATTTTCTATAGATTGGCTTCTTGCTCTGCCATGGCATAGCTGGGGCCAAATCCTGCTCTAGTGACTACATAATTTTCTTACTCAGCAAAGATGCTCGTTTGATCGAAATTGAGTTGGTGATTGTTCCACATTAATATTCTACTTGGCTTAAACATTTTAGGCTCCATCTGCTTTTTGGCAGTCTTACAAAGAAAATCCTACTATTATTGGTCCTTGAATAATCCTTCCATACTAAATCCATCAATCATGTGCGTAGTTCAAGCCTTCCATTCAGATAATATCATAAAAAGTATAAAGCCATTTGCATCAAACTCACAGCATTTTCTGTTCCTTAGACGATCATTTTCTATGTCAAGTAATGGTAATCACTTAAACTCTCGGTGAAGTTGGATGGCTAGCTATTATTATGTATCTATACTTTCTTCCATGGGGGTGTATAATTGGCAATTTCTTTGTACTTTTCCCTGATATTGTCTACTTAAGGGACCCGGGTGGGCCCAGGCCCCTGGGTCCAATTTTTTTTATACTTATTATATATTTTATTTTTGTAGTTGAGATCATTTTTGAAACCTTAGGTCCCTATTCTCTTTAATAAACCTAGCTAGCCTTATTCAAATAACAACTATTCAACCCAAAAACTTAACAAAAACAATAAAAACATTCATAAAGGTGATTGTATTTTAGCAAAAAAAAAAAAAAAAAAAACTATTTTACCACAAAAAAAAACCAAAAATCATGTATTATTGGAGAAGTTAAAACTAATTTTTTTACAATTACAGTAAACTGACATAAATACTAGTTGACTATAGCAAATTGTTAAATATGAAATACAATATTTTATTAAGATTATATTTATTCATTCGATTAAAAAACTCAAATTCTCTCTCTTCCTTTATAATTTTAATTAGTTGTTTATATTATTTTAAATGAAGTGATAAAAAAATAGAACATTTAATATTGGGTGTATTGTAAAGTGTAGTGGTAAAATAGATAAAATAACTTTTTAAGGTGTTAAAAGCTAAAATTTTTAGCAATACCACTATGAATGCTCTAACTTCAACAAAAAAAAAAAAAAAAAATCCTAGCTATCCTAGTATTAAAAAAATCATTATTTTGTTTTTTTTTTGTTCTTGTCTTTGTTGGTAAATTATTGCATCATAATGTATTTAGAAACAACAATTTTTTGTATTTATAATTTTTTAATACTATATAGATGCCCATTTGAAGGTTTTTTTTTTCTTTACACTCCAACTCCTGCTACCTTAAAATCCCGAGTCTGTCCCTGTCTACATTGTGATCAATTTTCTTTTATCTATATATATATATATATATATATATATATGTGATTCTCATCATTTTTTGTCTTCACCTTTCTATATTTGACCAATTCCGTTACACACACAGGGACCGGTATATGCCATAATAGGAGCATGGCTCATTTATCAAGTCCAAAACAAAGACGTTATTGCAAAGGATCTTTCGGATAGTATGTTCCAGAAGGCAATAATTATAACGCTCCTTGGCTTCGCATTAAGCAATTTCGGTCGAATTGATGACTGGTAAGGTTTCAGCCAATAGAATCTTGGATACATTATTTTGTGAATATATTTTTCTAGTTGGTCATTTGAGATTTCTTCGATATAAAATGATTCAGTTCTGATTGTTATGGGATATGAAAACACATGGTCATCATGTATTGGAAGTAAGAATGATAAGATAAACATGCAATAATGAAAACTTATATGGCTTTTGAATTTTAAAACCCATTTATGGATTGACTGTTGTAGGACACACTTTGGAGCAGCTTTTACTGGAACAGCATATGGCTTTTTCACATGCCCAACACTTCAGTTGGATGATGCATCTTCAAGAACTGGTCAAGAAGAAGGAATCACACTTGTTAAGCGATATGCTGATCCTTGTAAATCACTTATTTTCTTCACCATCTTCATTATTGTTTTAAGCTCTTTACTCTTTTTTATTGAACCTCCTCTAAACGCCGTAGCGTCTGAGAACTTCGCATAGATGTGCAGAATAGGATGCAATATGGCAGTAGTGTTTCTAAATTCATGTAGCATGGACTTGAATAATAGGTCTTTCTTCTTTTCATTTCTTATGTTTTGTTTATTTATTTATTTTTCTTCCTTTGATATTGCCCTTAAATTTCACTATGGACACAGTTTCAACCCTATTCAAAGTAGAATAAATTGTTTGAAAGCTTGTCTCAAAAAAATACAGTTCAGTTAACCTTTGTTGTGTGTTTTGATATTAACTCTAACGTAATTTAGCATTGCAAGACCAATTTATCCTCATTTGCTTGTTTTAGAGAGAGAGGTAAATTGGTTTTTTAATACTAAATTCTGTTAGACTAAAAACCAAAATAGACGATAGAGGGGGCCAAAATGGCCAAATACCACCTTTTTTGGAAATTTTTAGCAAAAAAACACTGTTTCGGAAATAAATGGCAAAGTACCACTTTTTCCAAAACTCGAGTTTCAGAAACTCGAGTTCCTCATCAGTTCTGCCACCATGGCACTGTTGAGTTGGATTTGTGCGATTAAAAAAAATTATGTGGTACTTGAGCTTGGTAAACTCGAGTACCATTTACATAATACTCGAGTATACCAAGCTCGAGTACCTTTTATAAATAAAATGCAAAAAAAAAAAAAAAAAAAAAAATTACACAGTACTCGAGTTTGGTAAACTCGAGTACTGTGTAATTTTTTTTTGTTTTGCTTTTTTTTGTTTGGGGATAAACAACAAATAAACGTAAAGATAAAAATAAGTAGCTTTTTTATGTTTTTATTTATTTAAATAGAAGCATTGTAAAATATAGAGATTTTAATTTTGAAATATGAATTTAATTTCTACATTAATTAAAATTGTTCATTGTTTTCTCATAAAAATTGTTCACTGTTTTCTGTATAAACAATTTCTACGATTTTGCATAAAATTATTTTCTGTTTAGCATTATTTAAGAAATTGTTCGCTCTCTTTTTTGCATAAATTATTTTTTGTTCACTATTTAAAAAATTGTTCACTGTTTTCTCATAAAACACCTAGTGAAATAGTGATTTCTAAATTTAAACGCCAAATCTGAATGCTTTTTCATGTTTGAATTTCACAATAATCGAATATATTTTTCTGAATTGATAAAATTTGTTTCTACATTAATAAAATTTTCCCTCTGCACATCATATTTACTGTATATTCAAATCTGCTTATTGCATTCATAAAATCTGTTTTATGCATTAAGTAAAACTGTTCACTGTTTTCTCATAAAAATTGTTCACTGTTTTCTGCATAAACTATTTCTAGCATTTTGCATAAAATTATTTTCTGTTCAGCATTATTTAAAAAATTGTTTACTCTCTTTTCTGCTTAAATTATTCTCTGTTCATTGTTTAAAAAATTGTTCGCTGTTTTCTCATAAAACACCTAGTGAAATCGTGTTTTCTAAATTTAAAAGCCAAATCTGAATGCTTTTTCACGTTTAAATTTCACAATAATCGAATTTGTTTTTCTGCATTGATAAAATCTGTTTCTACGTTAATAAAATTTGCTCTCTACACATCATGTTTACTGTATTTTCGAAGCTGCTTACCGCATTCATAAAATCTGATTTTTGCATTAATTAAAACTGTTCACTCTTTTCTGCATAAATTGTTTTTTGCATTGGCACAGTTATTGCACTTATATGGTTTTTGTGTTTTCTTTTTTAAATATGTAACCATATGAATAATGGACAAACTCCATGAAAGAAAAATGAATGATTCGTATAAATCACCTAATGGTAAATGCCTTGAAAAATTTGAATTTGTAAAAAAGTTCGAATTAGTTGAATGTAGAAATGTTCACTAAGTAAAACTATTTTTTGCATTAAGTAAAACTGTTCACTGTTTTCTCATAAAAATTGTTCACCGTTTTCTGCATAAACTATTTCTAGCATTCCGCATAAAATCATTTTCTGTTCAGCATTATTTAAAAAATTGTTCACTCTCTTTTCTGCGTAAATTATTCTCTGTTCACTGTTTAAAATATTGTTCGCTGTTTTCTCATAAAACACCTAGTGAAATCGTGTTTTCTAAATTTAAAAACCAAATTTGAATGCTTTTTCATGTTTGAATTTCACAATAATCGAATTTGTTTTTCTGCATGGATAAAATCTGTTTCTACGTTAATAAAATTTGCTCTCTACACATCATGTTTACTGTATATTCGAAGCTGCTTACTGCATTCATAAAATCTGTTTTTTGCATTAAGTAAAACTGTTCACTGTTTTCTCATAAAAATTGTTCACTGTTTTCTGCATAAACTGTTTTTAGCATTGGCGCAATTATTGTTGAAAATAGTGGACAATTTAAAACTATGTACTAATGTACTAATCATCCTGATTTGATGAAAATTTCAAAATTGTTGAATGTACAAAATCGTGAAATCTCATAAAACAAAATTTAGATGTGCAGATCGTTCAAATTTGTTGATTGTATAAAATCTTGAAAGTACAGAATAAAATTGTGTAAATTAGATTTCGAATTTTTCAACAAATTCGGATGATCAGTACATTAGTACACAATTTTCCATTTAATTTTCACGATTTTGTACATTTAACGAATTCAAACTTTTCAACAAATTCAGACTATCAGTGCATCTAATTTACACAATTTTATTTTGTACTTTCAAGATTTTATACAATCAACAAATTCGAACAGTCTGTACATCTAAATTTTGTTTTTTACAAATTCGAATGATCTGTACATCTAATGTACACAATTTTCTCTTGAATTTTCACGATTTTGTACTTTCAACGAAATCAAATTTCTCAACAAGTCCAGAATATTTGTACATATAATGTACACAACTTTCCATTGAATTTTCACGATTTGGTACATTCAACAATTTCGATTTTCCATTAAGATTTCACGATTTTGTACGTTCAACAATTTTAAAATTTTCATCAAATCAAGATGATTAGTACATTAGTACATAGTTTTAAATTGAATTTTCACGAATTTGTACATTTGACGACTTCATATTTGGAAACAAATTTGGATGATCTGTACATCTAATGTAATTAATTTTCCATTAAGTTTACTCAATTTGTTATGTTCTTCAATTTTCATTTGAATTTTCACGATTTTACACAACCAACGAATTCAAACTTTTCAACAAATTCGTACTATCTGTACATCTAATGTACACAATTTTTCCTTGAGTTTTCACAGTTTTGTACATTCAACAAATTCAAATTTTTAAACAAATACATACGATCTATACATCTAACGTACATACTTTTCCATTGAATTTTCATTATTTTGTACTTTCAACGAAATCAAATTTCTCAACAACTCTAGACTATCTGTACATCTTATGTACACCTTCACTATTTGGTACGTTCATTGATTTTCCATCGATTTTTCTAAACTTTCTACATTCAACTAATTCGAACTTTTTTACAAATTCGAATTTTTCGAGACATTTACCATTAGGTGATTTATACGAATCATTCATTTTTCTTTCATGGAGTTTGTTCATTATTCATATGGTTACATATTTAAAAAAAAAAAAACATAAAAACCATATAAATGCAATAACTGCGCCAATGCTAAAAACAATTTATGCAGAAAAGAGTGAACAATTTTTATGAGAAAATAGTGAACAGTTTTAATTAATGCAAAAAACAGATTTTATGAATACGGTAAGCAGCTTCGAAAATACAGTAAACATGATGTGTAGAGAGCAAATTTTATTAACGTAGAAACAGATTTTATCAATGCAGAAAAACAAATTCGATTATTGTGAAATTTAAACATGAAAAAGCATTCAGATTTGGCTTTTAAATTTAGAAAACACGATTTCACTAGGTGTTTTATGGGAAAATAGCGAACAATTTTTTAAACAATGAACAGAGAATAATTTACGCAGAAAAAAGAGTGAACAATTTTTTAAATAATGCTGAACATAAAATAATTTTATGCAGAATGCTAGAAATAGTTTATGCAGAAAACAGTGAACAATTTTTTATGAGAAAACAGTAAACAGTTTTACTTAATGCAGAAAATAGTTTTACTTAGTGAACAGTTCTACATTCAACTAATTCGAACTTTTTTACAAATTTGAATTTTTCGAGGCATTTACCATTAGGTGATTTATACAAATCATTCATTTTTCTTTCATGGAGTTTGTCCATTATTCATATGGTTACATATTTAAAAAAAAAAAACACAAAAACCATATAAGTGCAATAACTGCGCCAATGCTAAAAACAATTTATGCAGAAAAGAGTGAACAATTTTTATGAGAAAACAGTGAACAGTTTTAATTAATGCAAAAAACAGATTTTATGAATGCTGCAAGCAGCTTCGAAAATATAGTAAACATGATGTGTAGAGAGCAAATTTTATTAACGTAGAAACAGATTGTATCAATGCAGAAAAACAAATTCGATTATTGTGAAATTTAAACGTGAAAAAGCATTCAGATTTGGCTTTTAAATTTAGAAAACACGATTTCACTAGGTGTTTTATGAGAAAACAGCGAACAATTTTTTAAACAATGAACAAAGAATAATTTAAGCAGAAAAGACAGTAAACAATTTTTTAAATAATGCTGAACAGAAAATAATTTTATGCAAAATGCTAGAAATAGTTTATGCAGAAAACAGTGAACAATTTTTATGAGAAAACAGTGAACAGTTTTACTTAATGCAGAAAATAGATTTTATGAATGCAGTAAGCAGATTTGAATATACAGTAAATATGATGTGCGGAGGGAAAATTTTTATTAATGTAGAAACAAATTTTATCAATTCAGAAAAATATATTTGATTATTGTGAAATTCAAACATGAAAAAGCATTCAGATTTGGCGTTTAAATTTAGAAATCACGATTTCACTAGGTGTTTTATTAGAAAACAGTGAACAAAAAATAATTTATGCAAAAAAGAGAGCGAACAATTTCTTAAATAATGCTGAACAGAAAATAATTTTATGCAAAATCGTAGAAATTGTTTATACAGAAAACAGTGAACAATTTTTATGAGAAAACAATGAACAATTTTAATTAAAAAAAAAAAAGTTAAAAGAGTCATCTCAAACTTACCGAAATTTTTTATTGCTAATAACAAAAGCCACTACCCACGTTTTTTATTTTATTTTTTATTTTAATTTCTTTAAATCGTATAGAAATTTTTGTTGCCAATCACCCACTTATGTTTCATTAATATTCTTCCTCTGAACTATTTCTATTTGTCATCTATTTTAATTCAAATACTTCAACACTCCACTTCTTTTTTACTTCTTTAAAAAAATTCTATTTGTTATCTATTTGGATTTAAATGCTTCAACCATCCACTTTCTTTTTACTTCTTTAAGAAAACAAAACTATTCATACTTATCCCAATCCATACAATTATCACAACAATTTCATTCCCAGTTTTGGTTTCAATTTCAGACTGTATGAAATTGCCCACATTTGAAAATGTTAAAATTGCATTAATAATAGGGATAACAAAGTAAAATTACTACTCCAAAATACCCACTGCTATCTTAACTCTCATTAGCAACTATCAAAAAAGTCCAAGAGAAGGGAACCACTACGAGTGTATCACTATCTCAAGATTCTCAACTCCCACAAGCGTATCACAAACTGATTCAAATTTAAACAAACCCACTAGTTACTATCCTTATCATTCTCAATTTCGCATTCAAATTGAAAAACCAATTAACTTTTATGACAAAATCACATGCAGCAACCTTTTGTTAAACATCTTGCCCATTATTATCATTCATGGAGGGCAGCCAATCAAGCTTGGCAAGAGCGACAGAGATACCCGACTACAACCTTAGTTGCTAAATTTTGATAATTAAAGAGACAAAGTATATCTTATTTCTATTGAGGTACGTATTTCTTAAAGCAAAGGAGGTGAATTCTGAGGTGCTTGTTGTTGACAGAAAGCTTGGCGAAAGAGACAGAGATCCACAACTACAAGTAAATGTGGAAAATGGGCAGGTCGGGTCGGGTTAGGTTGGGTCAATTAGGTTGTGAGTCGGGTTGACTTGTCCCATATTTTTCGCATGAAATATTTTAAAAAGAAAATAACATGTATTTTCCATTTGAAAAGTCACATAGCAAATTACTTAATATAAAATGCATTACTTTGAATTCATCACTCATATCAAAAATGAGCATAGCTAAACAAATTGACACTTTTTCAATAATTTTAAAATTATACAAATCCCAACATTACTAACCAAAACAAAATAGCACAAAGATAAGTAAAATAAATACACAAGTTTCATTTCTACACAATATGAACATCCCAAAACATAAAACAAAATTACAAATGCCTTATTAGATAACTAATTTGATAAAGAATAACAACATATAAGAAATTTACAATCTTAAAAACTAATTTTATAATCTACTATCAATTGTGGTTGTCACTCTATTTCAATTTGAGAATATACATTAAAGTTTGACTGTTTACTTATTTATACACGGTTTCTTTTATGAATATTATGTCATTGTTAAGCAACACACACTCCAGGAAATATCATAATTTATTTTAAAAATCTGTTCATTTTGGACATGAATTGTTAAAAAATAGGCCTAAGCATTCACAATTTGTGCTAATTTCATTGATACTTTGGCTTTACTCGTTTCACATTTATGAATGTTTCTCATAAATTTTAAATTTATTCTTTTATGTCTATAATGTTAAATTTATGTTTTTAACTCTACAATAACCATATTATTTTGGCATGTACTTTGTTGTTTGATACCTAAAAAATCATTACTCATTACAGAATGCCTTAACCATTCATCTTTCAATTTATTTGCATGTAATTAAGGTCTCAATTGTTTTCTTAAAGCTCACAACAAACGATTGAACCAATATTGTTTTAATTTTATTATTTTTTTTACCAATTTTTTTAAATTATAAATGGTTCGGGTCACGGGTTGGGTCGGGTTGGTTGACCTGCAAAAAAAGGAGTTGGTTCACGGGTTAACCCGTTTTTGCTTCGGGTCAAAAAATTTGGGTTCAGGTTGGGTCAGGTCGAATCAGGTTAGCAAATTCTGACCCATTTTGTCAAGTTTAACTACAAGCCCAGTCTTAAAGGCAAATTATATCTTATTTCTATTAAGGTATGTATTTGATTCCTACAAGCTCTGATTCATTTGCTATCATGCTGCATTAGAGTTTTGTGTTACCTTTTTCTTTTTTAGGGTTCTTTATTCTAAGTAAATGGTTGTTTGGTCTTTATTAATCTTCTTATACCTTTTTATATTTACCTACTTGATATTGCCAAGGTTATATGTAGGGATTTTTGCCAAATTGTACCATAACTGCTTGTAAAATGGTGTAAACGCATTACATGGTGTAGTGTGGTGTGCAGTTTTATATTAGATAACCGCATCGCACTGCACCGCCTTGCACCCTATATATATATAGATAGATACGGATAAAATCCCTAAGTAGACGGACATAAATAACGGGAGTAGACATTAGTGACGGAGTCACCAAAAGAGATGGTCCTGGCATTCTAAAGAACTAGTGGACAGACTCATGATCTGGATGGATAGGAGATACGGCGGTTGTCCTTCTTAAAGTAGATGGACTTATAACATGGAGGGAGAGGAGATACGACGGTTAGATTCATCGAGGCAGACAGACCTAAGCGAGACGATTTGCTAAAGCCACATGGCACCTTCGTGGCATCTATGTGTCACCTTCGTGGTTTGAGTGGTCTCCAAGAATCCTAGTATGAAAATGTCTTGCACTCTACGCCCAACTACAATCGGAGGAATCCCTAAAAGGAACGGATCTTGTAAATTGCGAGTATTAATGAGGATTTTCTCTATAAGAAAATACCCCCTCCACTAAGAAATTAAGGTCAGCTTTACACTACTATAAAAACCCCCCCAAAACCCTCACAAATCAAGGTACACGTAATTTTTTCTAGCTTTGGCACTTTAGAGTTGTAGAAATTCTCCCTCTCTAACTTAACTTTCAGAGGGTATATAGTCGGTACCACACTGGTACTCTCTGTAAGGTCTCCTTTATTTCTGTTTCACAGGTTATGTCTAGAGCACGTGAGGACTATGCGATTCATTGACGATTTTTGGCATTATCTCATATATATATATATATATATAACTATTCATATTTAATATATATTTACTTTATATTAAATATATATTATAAATTTATAATATCAATACAAATAGTATAATACCCTAGCCCCTAGCTAACCCGTCTCTCAGTATCATTGTTTCAATTTGTTTGTATCTTAATCAAACTATTAGTATACATCACTTTCACGGTCTCCCCCTCAATCTCAAAGTCAAACTGTTCAATCTCTCTCAGGTTTATTTCTTTTAAGTCTCACACACTCCTCTCTCTTTTTTGGTTACTATGTTATGTTTGTCAATTTTTGTTTGCGTACATATATATTTTTGGATTGGGTGTGGTGGAGGAATAGGAAAAGGAAAAGAGGTGGGAAAAACTAAAGCCTTTCAAAATCTAAGGTAAGATCTACTTCAATCGTATCTTTTTGTGATTTTCGTGTTTATTAAGGTTTTTATTTTGGCATTGATTTGAGGCTTCATGAATGGGATGATATATTGTGATTCTATTTCTGATTTAAATTGTTTGCATTTTTTTTTTCCAGAAAAAAGAAAAAAAGAAAAAAAAGAAGAAGGTGAAGTTGAGTGTGTGACTAATATACCAGCCCAAAACCATTTAAACAGCACCTTGTACACTGCACCTATGACTACAAAACTGAGGTGTGGCAGTTATAGTTTTGGCTAAATTGCACTCCAAAGTGCGGTGCTAAAAATATCCCAAAACTGCACTGAACCACACTGTGAACCTAATTTATATGTGAGGAATTCTACTTTGCATTTACCTTCTGTAGGTTGTCCAAAATTTGGTATTTGTGGTCAAATTTAAGCCACAATTAGTTAAAGTTAGCACTCTTCCTCTGTTTTAACTCAAACTTAGAGCATCCACAGTAGTGGATCTATAATTTTAGCTATTTAGCACCAATAAAAGTTACTTTATCTATTTTACCTATACACATGCTACAACAGTGGATCTATTTTAGCTTTCAACACAATAAAATAATATAAACATCACAATAAAATATTATAACAACTACAATAAAATAATATATCTCAATACCAAAAAAAACCCACAGCACCACCCACAATCATCTCTACCATCAGCCACAGCACCACCCACAATCATCTCTACCATCAGCCACAGCCACAACCACAGCCATAGCCACCACCAACACCAACACCACCACCAGTCCACAACTGGGAAAAAAAAAAAAAAAACCCAAATCTCCATTCTTTTTCCTCAGCCACAGCCACAACCACCACCACCAGTCTACAGTAGGGAAAAAAAAAAAAAACCCAAAGCTTGGATCGTTGGAAAAACCCACGAAACCCATGACGAGGAAGGCAGCGGCGGCTTTGACGATGAAACCCAGAGAAACCCAGAGCTTGGATCGACGATCGACGGTGAAACCCAGCAACGGCTTGGGGTGGGTCGGCGATGAGAGTGACTGAGAGATTATTGGGCACGGACTGGGCGATGGGGCTTGGGGAGATCGGCGATGGGGCTTGGGGTGGGTCGGCGAAACTGATCGGTGATGAGGGAGCTGGCCAATGAACTGAGGGATGAGGGAGCTGGCCGGCGAGCTAGAGAGAAAAAAAAATTGAGGAAGAAAGAAGAGAAGCCGGAGAGAGAGAAGGAAATTTTTTTTTAATCAGAGAAGAGAGAGAAGGGCAATAAAATATATATATATATATATATATATATTTTTTTTACCTTTGAGCTACAGTGCACATCTAAAGATAGATGTGCACATCTATATTTAGCTTCACTGTTGCATCATTGTTTTTTGTAATTGAGAGCTAAAAAATAGCATTATACCTATATAGCACCACTACTGTGAGTGCTCTAAAGCTTTGTTCTTTTGTAATGTTGAGCTATTTTGAATTAAATCATGAAAAATTATAATAATCTTTTGATTAAATTTAATTATTAATGATTTTTTTCTAATATATGTGATATATATACACACACTAGTCTTTTCACAAAGATAGATATGCATTGTAGCTGAGGAGCTAAATCTAAAAGATTTAGCTCCACTGCTGCATCATTGTTTTTTGTAATTGAGAGCTAAAAAATAGCATTATACCTATATAGCACCACTGCTGTGAGTGCTCTAAAGCTTTGTTCTTTTGTAATGTTGAGCTATTTTGAGTTAAATCATGAAAAATTATAATAATCTTTTGATTAAATTTAATTATTAATGATTTTTTTCTAATATATGTGATATATATACACACACTAGTCTTTTCACACACGCATTGTGTGTACTTAAAAGCTCTTTTATATATTTTTTAAATAACAAAACTTTTCTTGTATACTAATTCAAGGTTGTTGCATTTTTCAATCACCAAAATTCTCAGGATAGTTTGATGCATTTTAAAATTAAATTAATTATTATTTTAGGTAGATATTTGGAAAATAAATTTTAGTTTTTTAGTTATGAAATAATAATAGATATGCGCTGACTTTTAGCAATTAGACAAGTTAAATGTTAGTTTAGTTTATGAAATATCAATTTTTGCTAAATTTTTATTTATTGAATACATGCATGGTAAAAAATTTCCATTGACCGCTTGCAAGGCCATCTTAAACAGTCTACATAAATAAACTTCTGAGCAGTCAATTCAGGCTTATTAATTGCAAGATATGTGCCGAAATCCCAACTCAACTAAAATGCAAAAGCTCCATGAACTACTAGTTTGATCTGTCCAACTCTTTCTTAATTGATTCTCCAAATTCTAAATTGCATCGGGAAGATAGATGTGAGCTTGAGTGCATACCATACAATGCACAATCCTGTCCATGTCAATTGTCTGGGCAACATCGCATAAAAGCCGCCCCACCCCGGTGGCAGGGCCTGGCTCCCACCCTATTCTCACTTGGGGGATGAGAAATAATCTTCATCCCCGCACATCACATAAAATATAAATTACCCCCTATAAGTTTGGGTCAATAATCAATTACGCCCCAAGCATTTTTTTTTTTTTTTATCAATTTTTTTCTTAAAGTTCACATTTGCTGTTAATGTGGTCCTTGCAAATACCAAAATTCCAGACAAAAAGTTAAAAACTATCCATAATCAATCAACATTTCCATCTTTAATCGCTCTTCTGTTCTCAAGTTTTATGAGGAAACTTGCAGTCCAGCTTTGGCCTTCTCTGCAGAACCACTTCCATTTTAGAAATCATTTTCTCTAACTGGTAATTTCCCATATTGGAGAGAGAGGGAGACAAAGTTAACAGTTTTATTGAATGAAAGAATCCCAGAGCTTGGAAACTAGAGTCTAGAGAGTTACCATCGTTTCTAAGTGTTTCTTTACACGGGGAAAACCATATAGCTGTGTCAAAAGGTTGAGTCGTATGACCTTCACCTAGCAAATTCATAGCAACGAAAATTTTAGCAAGAAAAAAAAGATTAGTTGAAAAATAACCATCAAGATATTAAGAAAAGAAAATTAATGGCATCATATCCTTTAGAAAATACAGAACATACATACTCAACAATTTTTTTTTATTGGCCTCCAAAAGGGAAATAATAAATGGCTTTTTTTATTTAGTTAAATAAGTTGAACGAAATCAAAACAAGAACTATCTCCAAAGCTATGGAAAAGCACAATCACATTACATCAAACACCTAGAATGGCCTTTTACAAAGAAGGTTCCATCATACTCTACTCTTCGCTGCTGCCCTCATGCAAATCATAAACAGAAATGGTGCATCTACATCTGTAATTTAGAACCCATTCAGGCAAGCCAGTGATATAAACCTCCTTGCAACTTTTTCCCTCCATAATTATCATAGAAACGCACTCTCTTGTCATGATGTAGCAAAATATGGCCCGTTGGAATAGTCCCAAAAGAATGAATAACAAGCCGCCATAGTTGTCATAGCGAAAAAAGCGTAATCTTTCCTTAACCCACACATGATTGTGGTAACCGCAAGCAACCATCATCATTATATTTGTCAGCTACCAAAGCCAAGCACTCAACTAACCGTTGAAGATGTAAAGGAGTGAGTGGTTTAGAGTTGTCATCTTTGTACTCACGGGGAACTGGGATTAGTCTAATTTCTCATCTTTGAGATCAAAAGCCACGATGGAATCCGCATACTGTGTCAACCAATATATTGCACCATTAACACAGACACTTTCATATATTTGGTAGAATTAAAACGCAGCCCAGGGTTTACGTTTATCTTTCTCCACGAGCCGTTGTTGTTGCTGCTACTGCCTAGTGTCAAAACCGTACAAACCATTTTAATAACTCTAGGATTTGATTCTAGAATGGCAAGTGTCCATTTAAAAAGTTTAACTTTGTGGGTTTTGGTTAAAGGGTCTAAGCCAAAATGTGTTTTGACGGCCAAAGTGGTATATGTTTCAGAAGTGAGTGGATGAGGATCAAAGGGAAGAGTTAGGGCCTGTTGGGTGGTGGCGTTATAGGTGAAAATAGGGGACTGATTGGAATGGAGATATTCATGGTAGTGAGTGGGAAAATAGGGTTTCAAATATTGAGAAGAGAAGAGGTGACTGAGAGGATGGGAGGATGGGAGGAGGGCAGAGTGAAGAGTGGAGTGGGATATCTCAGAAAGAGTGGATCATGATCATGGATTACCGGGACCGAGAAATAGTGTTGGTGGGATGTGTCTTTGTTGAAGGCAGAAAGGAGGTGGTGGGTGTGAGTGGATGTGTATAGTTGACGACGGAGGTGCAACCATTGGCAAGCTCTCCAACTGAAATGCATCAAGGACATGCCTGCTCACTGCGGCTCTTATTCTCTGTGAAGTAGATGAGTTTGGGGTTTCGAAACCAGTTCATGAAACAGGAGATTGTTTACTCGTAAGCTCATTTCATACAGTAGAGACTCTTTGGCATGTTTGGTACATGTGTTTAAATATATGTTTTTAGTTTTTAAATAATATAATACGTATTTTCATACAATTTTTTACCCACTCAAATTATTTATTTATTTTTTGGTAAATTGAAATTGAATTAAAAAGAACTACACAGCAAAGAACAACAGTTTTCAATTTTTTTAAATAATTTGTGTGTCCGACACAAATTATTTAAAAAACTGAAAACTGTTGTTTAAATCCACGTACCAAACGGACCCTCAAAGAGTGCTTGTGGGCCTCAAGCCCGATTCATGTGATGAAGAATTTTCGGAAAAAAACCCAACCTAGAGAGAAGAGACAGACCAAGCAATGAGTTATAGTTTGGGCTTTATATTACCATAGTGGTCATGGTGAGGTGTCATGCTTCATTACTGTGTCACTTCTCATGTTTAAGGACCATACTTTGCTAGTTGGATTACTGATTTTTCTAAATTAACGTTGTACCTGTTGGAATAGATTATTAGCGAGTGCTCATAATTTTATATGCAACTTAAAGATCTTGTGAGAAGCTTAAGGCTAAAGGGGGAGGAAAATAGAGGGGAGATAAAAGTTTTTTACTGTTTGGTTGAAAAGAAAATGAAAAACCAAAACTAACTTTCATAACAAAATCAAACGCAACAACCTTTTGTTAAATATCTTGCCCATTGTTATCATTCACAGACAGCAGCCAATCAAGCTTGGCAACAGAGATCCCCAACTACAAGCTTGGTTGCTAAAATTTGATATTTGAAGGCAAATTATATCTTATTTCTATTGAGGTATGTATTTCTTAAAACAAAGCAGGTGATTTCTGAGGTGTATGGATGGTCATACCTATTGGGTAATGAATATCCAACCCTACCCAATCTAAATATTCTAGGTAATACCCGATTCTTAATGGGTAAAAGGTAATTATGTAGGATTTGGATATTACCCAAAATTTTTGGGTATTACCCAAAATTTTTGGGTAGGGTTTGGATATTATCCATTTACCCATTATTACCCATTTAACTAATTAAATTTAACCCAAACCCAACTTAACCAAATTATTATGGTAAACCCCAACCCACCCAATAATCAAAACTACCAAATTGCCCCTAAAACTTAAAAAATGACCAAAGCACTCCTAAAATCCTCTAAAATTGCCGAAATACACCCTAAACCTAAAAAATGTCTAAAATACCTCTGAAACCTAAAAATTACCAAAATACCCCCCTAAACCAAAAAAAAAAAAAAAACTGAAATACCCCCGAAACATAAAAAATTACCAAAATACCCCTGAAACCTATAAAATGACCCAAATACCACCCCCCAAACTAAAAATTACCAAAATACCCCCTTAACCTAAAAAATTACCAAGATACCCTTGAAACCCAAAAAATGACCAAAATAATCCCAAAAAGTAAAAATTACCAAAATACCCTTAAACTTAAAAAATAACCAAAATACTCCTAAAACCTAAAAAATGACTAAAATACCCCCCTTGAAACCTAAAAATGACCACAATACACCCAAAGCCTAAAAAATAACTAAAATAGCCTCAAAACCTATAAAATGAACAAAACACCCTAAAACCTAAAAAATGACTGAAATACCCTCAAAGATTAAAAAAATAACCAAAATACCCCCCAAAACCTAAAAAATGACCAAAATGCCCCCGAAACCTTAAAATTACCAAAATACCTTTGAGACCTAGAAAATTATTAAAATAGCCCTAAAATCTAAAAATTACTGAAGTACCCCTAAAACCTAAAAAACGACAAAAATGCCCCCTAACTTAAAATGACCAAAATACCCTTAGAACTTAAAAAATGACCAAAATAACCCCGAAGCCTAAAAAAGTACCAAAATTCCCTCAAAACCTACAAAATGACTGAATATATATTCTTAGAACCTTTAATTCGACTAAAATACCCTTGAAACATCCAAAATACCCCAAACCTCTATTTTGGTAATTTAAGAGGTTTCAGGTGTATTTTGGTCATCTTACAAGTTTAGGGGTATTTTGGTTACTTTAATGGTTTCAAGAGTATTTTGGTCATTTTAGATATTTTGAGGGGGTATTTTGGTCGTTTTAGAGGTTTAGGGCTATTTTTGTCGTCTTATAGGTTTTGGGGTATTTTTGGTAATTTTAGAGGTTTTGGGTTATTTTTGGTCATTTTAAAGGTTTTAGGCGTATTTTGGTCATTTTAAAGGTTTAGGGGTATTTTAGTCATTTTATAGGTTTGAAGGTATTTCAGTTATTTTTTAGGTTTAGGCTGTATTTTTATCATCATATAGGTTTTAGGGGCATTTTTTTTTCATTTTATAGGTTTCGGGCATATTTTGGTCATTTTATAGGTTTCAGGGCTATTTCGTTCATTGTTTAGGTTTAGGAGGTATTTTGGTAATTTTCAAGTTTCGGGGGTATTTCAGTCAGTTTTTAGGTTTCAAAAATATTCCAGTCATTTTTTAGGCTTAGGGGGTACTTTGTCAATTTTCATGTTTCGGGGGTATTTTAGTCAAATTTTAAATTTCGGGGGTATTCCGGTCATTTTTTAGGTTTTATGAGGTATTTGAAAATTTTTTAGGTTTCGTAGATAGTTTCATCATTTTTTAGGTTTCGGGGGTATTTCGGTAATTTTCTTTGGTTTAGGGGTATTTGGTCATTTTTAGTGGTTTTGGAGCATATTTGGTGATTTCAGGGGTATTTTGGTCATTTTAGAGGTTTCATGGGTATTTTGCCCATTTGAGAGATTTTGGGATATTTTGGTCATTTCAGTGGTTTTTGAGAATAATTAGTGATTTTAGAGATATCATGGCTATTTTGGTCATTTTAGAGGTTTCATAGGTATTTTGCTTATTTTAGAGATTTTGAGAATATTTTGGTCGTTTTAGTGGTTTTTGAGCATATTTGGTGATTTTATAGAAATCGGGTATGGATAGGGTATGGATATACATGGGTAAACAAACCGGGTAACAATTGGGTATGGGTACACCCTACCCATACCCTACCCATGACTATCCCTATTGAGGTGTTTGTTGTTGACAAAGAGCTTGGTGAGAGAGACAAAGATCCACAACTACAAGCCTGGTCTTATTAAAGGCAAATTATATCTTATTTCTATTAAGGTATGTTTTGATTCCTACAAGCTTTGATTCATTTGCTCTCTCATTGCGTTAGACTTTCGTTTTACCTTTTTCTTTTTTTGGGTTTTTTATTCCAATTAAATGGTTGTATGGTCTTTGTTAATCTTCTTATACTTTTTTATATTTATTGGCTTGATATTGCTAGGTTTATATGTGGGGATTTTTACTTTGCATTTATCTTCTACAGGTTGCCTAAAATTTGGTGTATGTGGTTTTCCAAAAAAAAAAATTGGTTTATGTGGTCAAATTTAAGCCACTGTTAGTTAAAGTTAGCACTCTTCCTCTATTTTAACTCAAACTTAGCTTTGTTCCTTTGTAATGTCGAGTTATTTTGAGTTAAACTAGGAAAAAATATAATAATCTTTTTGTTAAATTTAATTATTAATGATTTTTTTCCTAATATATATATTAGTTGCTGTCATTTTTTCCACAAGTTTGATACTAAGAGCAACCACATCAGCATGTGTAAAGTATTTTAAAATAGAAAAAGGTGTCTTTAGGGGCACAATTTAGTAACCAAGTTCTTGCTGTCACAAGCCTTGATCCAAAAGGCCCAACACAATGAATTCTTGTAGAGTATGGGTTAAAGAACTCGGTTTAAATAAGTTTAAACGGGTTGTTGCATGGGCTAAGGGAACACACGAACAAGAACCAATGCTATTGTGTTGAAAGGTCACCCGGTAATGATAGAGCTAAAAACTTGATTAACAGATCAGTGCAATAAGACTTCTCTACAATATTCTCTCCTTTTTTCTCGTCCCCCTCTCTTGGGGGACTTTTACATATTATATAGGCCCTTTCCAATCATCTGGGCTTTACACTTGTTGATCATCCAAACCCTCACTTGAGCACCTATCCCATCAGATACCTCTCTCAGTTCTTTGTGAGTTGCGGTAGCCAAGGTAGCACTGTTCAGGAGTCTTCTCCTCATTAATGTGGCCAGGAGAGTAGTTGTAATGCATTTAATGTGATGGTGGCAGCCTTTGCTAAGATATTTCAGGTTTCCTTCCTTTTTACGTATTTGGAAGATGGACTATAATGGCTTGGATGTACCTTTACTCCGAATTTTGCAGTATCCGAGGAGAAATTACTCCTCGAACATGTTTTCTTTGCCTCAGTGGGCCTGAATAAGGATTTCTTGGGCCACGCTGGCTCCTCGGACGGTTTGCGTCCTCGGACGAGCCTAGGGCCCAGCTTGTTATTTTGGGCCGGTCCCCACAGTGTCCATTTTACACATTTTGACTATAAAAAACACCCACATCAGTGGGTGTAAAATTGTGCATTTATGCACAATTCTACAGTAATTGTGTATATATGCACGATTAATGTAGCATTTGTATTTAATATTTTAATTTTTTTTTCTCTCCTTCTCTCTGTCTCTCTGGTTGCTCTTACTCTCACCTCACTCTCACTACTGCTAATCATCAGAGAATGCCACACCATGCATCAACAAAGAACACCACATCAAAAAATTTCTTCCAAAATCAAGTAAAACAAGAAATTAGTATTACGCAGGATTTGTTTGGTTGCTGAGAAAAACATAGAGAAAAAAAAGAATAAATAAATAAATAAATTTGCGATAAACCTCACTCAAATTTGAGTGGAGCCGATCGTCTTTCCTTCTATTTCTACTCTTTTCCACCACTTTCTCACCAACCAAACAAGAAATAAAGAAAATTAACAACAAAAAAGGCGTACCTTGAAGGACCTAGATCTTCAGTGCTAAGAGGAGCATAAGAAGACCGATTCATGAAGCGAAGCCATTTCGATCACCAAACCGCCAAAACCGAACGCCGATGAAAACAACAAAGCTCGCACGTCGACGAAAACAACCGCTACTTTCCTTTGCGTGTTAGGTATGTGAGATTGTGTTGGATCTGTGAGAGAGAGGGGCAGTGAGGGAGAGAATAATAAAAAATTGTAAAAGAATGAATATTTTATTGAATAAATATGTAGAATAGATAAACTGATGTGGGTATTTTGTAAAAATTGGTGTGTAAAATAGAAAAAGTAGTTTTTTTGTGCAAAATAGATGGAAATTTTATATCCACTGATGTGGATGCTCTAATACCGAATTTGGTCTTAATGTTTTGCATATCAATTAAGATTTTCCATCAAATTCATGATAATTATTGAAAAAATTATAATCATATTAATTTCATTTATACTCTCGTGAAGAACATCTTTGACATAAATAATGAAAATAAGATCTATTATTTTATTTCATTAAAATAGTTGTAATTTTTTTTTCTTTTATCTTTAATCTCTTTTCCAAGTTGACTTATTCACAAATCTGTTAGATTGTATAAAGGTCGAATTGGATTAGTGCGGGTAAGAGACACTATTACTTGACTGTATGACTTTAAAGATAATTTGGAGTTGTTGTAATTTATATGATTGTTGTTAAAAATTAGCTATATAGAACAAAAGACCCTAATTATGTCTATATTTATCAATATTCTCTTAAGAGCATCAGTATTCGGAATTGTAAAACTCCTAATATGTTATATTTTAGCATCAAACCACAAAAGGGAAGCATTAACTGGGATGCCAATTTTTTTTTTTAAAAAAAAAAATTACAACCAAGCTATAGTGGTGTCCTAAATTTAGAACCCACTGTAGCAAGGTTGCAAAAATAAAATAATGTTTTTTTTATTCCTTCTCCTCCTAAAATATCTCATTCTTTCTCTCTCTTCAGTCTCTCATCTCCTCTCTCTCTCTTTGTCTTCTCTCTTTTTTTAGGTTATATTATTAAAAAAAAAAAATGAGAAAAAGGTAAGGAAATTTTATTGAATCAAATCCAATTGGAAAACACTATCCAAATCACTAGGTAGAGATTCTACCCATACATCCGTGTCTGCAGATATAACTGCTCTCCTAGCTAAAGCATGCGCTAACCTATTCCCTTCCCTCCTAACATGTCTGTGGATATATTATTTTAATGTGTTTTATATGAAAATAAAAACTAGGATGTTGAGTGTATAATAAAATGGGATGGTATAATAAATAAAATAACCTTTTAGATGGTAAAATAGAATATTTTTCGCAATCCTGGACGCTAATGCTTAAGCAACAATTTTTACATAATATGTTCCTTCTTATCATTCATATGTAGTTTTTCTATATATAATGATTTGAACATAAAAATTTTTAATCCGAACCAGTGTTTATGAAAAATTAATATATAATTAGATAAAATGTGCATAACTACTAAAAAGAAAATTTAATTATATCTCTCAATTTCATGTCATATTGTTTTACCTAATGGCCACACATCATAATTTAGTTACGTATTGATATAAATGCAACAACCTTGAATTAGTATATATATATATATATATATATATATGATAAGTTTTGTCATTTAGAAAAAAATAAAATAAAAATAAAAGAGCCTTTAACCACGCGCAACATGCGTGTGTATAAGCTATAACTTTTCCTTAAATTAAATAATAATAAAAAAAAAAAAAAAAAAAGATAACTTAAAACCCCCTCAAATTTGTCAAAAATTGAGGTAGTACAACTTTTCCTTAGGGTCCGTTTGATTGAAGGAGTGAAAAAGTGGGATGATAGAAAATGAAGAAGGAATAGAAAAGTGGGAGAATAAAAAAGATTTAGTTTTCTCTTATATGTGTTTGATTGAGAGAATAAAAAAGTGGAGAGATGGAAAACTATAAAAAATGAAGTTGGTATAAATTTACAATTACGTTCCTATTAAATAAAAAAAAAACAATACAATTTTTTATACACGTTTATTTATTTAAAAAATTATGTATGGACATTTCACTTTTTTTTAAATTATTATTTTAAAGGCACAAGCCAGATCATAAAACTGGTGAAAAAAAAACACAGCGTGAACGTACATGTTAGTAACAGTGGAAAAAAAAGGGAAAATAAACTAGGGAAGAAACTGGAAAGTGATAAAAACAAAAGAAAGAAAAAGAAAAAGTGGGATGGAAAAAAAAAATCATGAAACAACGTGAACCTGAAGCAAAGAAGGAAAAAAAAAAAAAAAAAAAAGTTAGCAAAGAAGAATGTGAGGGGCATTTTGGGCAGTTTTTATTTGTAAGCTTCTCTCCATAGTTTTCTCTCTATTTTGAAAAGAAAATTTTTTGATGGATTCGAAGAGAAAACACCTGAACCTTACCATTTATTTTCTTTCCTCTCCATTTAACCAAACACACTCCAAAAAAATTTTCTTTCCTATTTTTTTCAAAATTTTTCATTTCCTATTTCACTCCCAAACAATTACACCCTTGAATTGTATTGTTTTTCCTTTGGTCCCTAAAGATGAAATGTTGGTTTTGTCCCCATGAGTTTACCGAAGTTAAGTAAAGTAGACAATCACATGCCCCCAAATATTTCAAACGGATAATGAGCCAGCACCGCTCCACGTTGGCACTGTAGAGTTCAAAAAACGCATCCCTGTTTCGTAAAGTCCTCCACAAGACACCACGTAAACAAAAGTCTTTTCTTCCATCAACTCCAAGAAACATCCAGAAACCTCGTGTGAATATGTTGTCTGTAGGTCCGTACTGTGTTTTTAAATTTTGATTAGAAGTGGAGCTTGAGCATAATAACAATGGCTGTTGGAAGGCGTAGTAGAGACCTGATAGGTCCTCTTTTGGTGTTCAACTTTGTGGTGTGTCTTATTGTTCTTGGACTGGCTGGATGGTCCCTTGACAAGTATATTGATGGTGAACAGAATCATCCACGTATGCTCTCTCTCTCTCTCTCTCTCTCTCTCTCTCTCTCTAATGGTTGAGTATCTCTTTTTATTTTTATATTTTATACATCGATAGTTGATAGTTGAGTTGGGAGTTGGGAGTTGGGGTGGAGGATTTGAAAACTCCAAAATTAAAGGGTGTTACTTGGGTATCTCTATGCTCTAACTGTTTGAGTATACTGTGCTACTTGTTTGATATCTTTACAGATTTGGGTGGGAATTCATCAACAAGCTTTATGTTGATCTTTGCTTTGATAGCTGGGGTGGTTGGTGCTTGTTCTGTGCTTCCTGGGCTAGTGCATCTTCGGGCATGGCGGAGTGACAGTTTGGCTGTGGCAGGCTCTTTAGCAGTTCTCTCCTGGGCCATTACAGCTCTTGCTTTCGGGTATTTCATACAATCACCTCTTTACAACATTTTAATTTGTTCATGATTCCAGTACATGTTTCATGTTTGTGTGACCAATTCTTGAATTTCATTGAGCTAAAATAGCTAGGTAATTGTTAGTGGTTCGATGCACTAATCTTGGGTGTATATATATATATATATATATTGACAGTCTGGTATGCAAGGAAATCATTTTGGGAGGACGCAGAGGTAAACGTCTGGTAAGAATTCTCAACCAATAACATAGATAGATGCCTTAGTCAAAATGCTGTTTATTTACCAAATTCAAGTCCCTCCTAGTTAACAAAAATAAGTGATGCCTTAATAACCTGGTAATTTGCAGCAAACATTGGAGGGCCTCATATTCATATCACTACTGAGTCAGTTGCTGTATATGGGGGTTCTGCATGCTGGGGTGTTTGACAACAGCTATGGACCAGGTTATCGTAGCTACGACGTCGACAAGGACCATGCTGGTGGCGGCACTGCCATGGGTCATGAACCCCAGAATCCCGGAACTTCTGATGTAATCTGAAACATCTCACAAATGTTCTCTCTTAAGAGGGTGTAGATGATACTTGAACTTTCAATTTTTGTGTTTTTGTATGAAATGGAATTAGACATGCCTGAATTTTTCTGATTGATTAATTTATCCAAACAAAGAAACGCATGGTGAGGTAATAATTGCATCGAACCACAGAAATTAGGAAAACAATATTACCCCCAAAAGGGCCTGGCCCATGGATCAACCCTTGGTAGCCCAATTATAATGACTAATTAAGGAGAAGGCCCAACTAAAGCCAACAGACCAAAGAAAGAATCCATCAACTAAGGAATGAATGCGAACCGAGGGAGGAAGGAAAGATCCTCCTCGGCATGAGCAACTGGTTGGAGCGAGGGAAAAAGAATAAGGAAGCAAACAAAAAGAATTCAAACAGGGAAGGGAAGAAACGTATGGAGAAAGCAAGCAGTCACTTTGAGTTTCTCTATAGTACTAGATTCATCCCATACAAAATTAAATAAATATAGTTAGTTTTTCTTGATTTTTACCTACTGCGCTAATTATAAAAACTAAATTCAAGCTAAGCACCTTTCCACATTTCTAAAGAGCAAAACTTAGATACAGTGACTTGGGGGAATTTTTTGCAGAATAACATCATTTTGCTAACAATTTTGTTAGTTAACAATGTTTCCAAACTATATAGGAAACTAGCATCTTGAGTATTTTAGACTCGAGTTCATATGCTGATAGAGCTAAGATGGAAAAATTATCCATGTGAAACTTGAGTATTAAAGATTCGAGTTCCTAAAGAAGCAACAAATAGAAACCACAAAGAAGAAACAACAAACCCACGAAGATCAAAGCCAAACCACGAAGAAGAAACAAAAAGCCCACAAAGAATAAACAACAAACCCACGAAAATCAAACCCAAACAACAAACAACAAGAACAAACCCAAACAACACGAAAAAGAAACAACCAAACCCCTCGGCTTAGACTAAACCCAGGTGGTGAAGGCTCTAGGCGGCGGCGAAGGCTCCAGGCGAAGGAAAAAGAATAAGGAAGCATACAAAAAGAATTCAGATAGGGAAGGGAAGAAACGTATGGAGAAAGCAAGCAGTCACTTTGATTTTCTTTATAGTACTGGATTCATCCCATACAAAATTAAAAAAATGGTATCTTGAGGTTTTTTGAGTTTCCTTATAATGGATTCATCCCATACAAAATTAAATAAATATATTTAATTTTTCTTGATTTTTACCTACTGCACTAATTATAAAAACTAAATTCAAGCTAAGCACCTTTCCATATTTCTAAAGAGCAAAACTTAGGTATTTTGACTTGGGGGAATTTTTTGCAAAATAACATCATTTTGTTAACAATTTTGTTAGTTAACAACGTTTCCAAACTATATAGGAAACTGGCATCTTGAGTATCTTAGACTCGAGTTCACTGTAGCAACTTGAGTTTATATGCTGGCAGAGCTAAGATGGAAAAATTATCCATGTGGAACTCAAGTATTAAAGACTCGAGTTCCTAAAGAAGCAACAAACATAAACCACAAAGAAGAAACAACAAACCCACAAAGATCAAACCCAAACCACGAAGAAGAAACAAAAAACCCACAAAGAAGAAACAACAAACCCACAAAGATCAAACCCAAACAACAAAGAACAAACAACAAGAACAAACCCAAACAACACGAAAAAGAAACAACCAAACCGCTCAGCTCAAACTAAACCTAGGCGGTGAAGGCTCTAGGTGGCATCGACGAAGGCTCCAGGTGACGGTTTTTCTCTAATTCCTTCATATTCTTCTCTAGGTGTTTGGGTTTTTTGAAATTTTGTTTTCTTCTCTAATTCCTTCATCACTCAAGTTTCATGTGGATAATTTTCCACCTCAACTCTGCTAGCATATGGAATTCAAGTCTCTAAAACTCAAGTTGCTATAGTGAACTCGTGTCTAAGAGACTCGAGATGTTAGTTTCCTAAAATAGTTTGGAAACGTTGCTAACTAATGAAATTGTTAGTATTTTGATGTTAAATTGCAAAAAAATCCGTAACTTAGGTACTGTTCTTTAATTTCTCTTTTTAAATTTAAGCCACGTATCTGATAAAGACAACCCAACAAACGAACGTTAAAAGAAAAGTGTGCCGTCTCCTTGCTTTGGTTTTTGTGTTTTTCCTCACTGGCCCGGAATAAAGAACTAGATGATTTTAGCTTTAGAATTCAAATCTTTCCCCAATTGAATTCTTCCACTAAATCTTTATTTTTTGGTTTGGTACTTTAGTTTGATTTCTTTGGTTTGATTTGCCCCCACCGACTTCTTCCATTAAGTCTCCTCCTTCAGATTTCTTCCACTATGGTCTCCTCCTTCGGAGACATCAGGTTACTTTTCTTTTCTTTTTAATGTTTCTTGTGTGTGTGTGTGTGTGTGTGTGTTTTTTTTTTTTTTTTTAATCGTCTCCTCTTTTTATGGCTTATCCAGTAATAGCAATCCACACAACCTCTCTCTCTCTCTCTCTCTCTCTCTCAAAAAAAAAAAACAAAAAAACCTTGTATTGTTCAGTAACAAATTGAAGGAAACAAGGAGCAAGGTCATGGACCAAAACTTCTTACTAGATTCAAGGAAATCAAAATCCACCGTGAATCCCTACGTAGCCACTATGCCCTGCTGTCTTCTTCATCTCTCTCTTAGGTTGGTTCTCTCTTAAAACTTCTATTATGAGTTTTCATTTCGGTGAAAACCAATCTACCTCCTCACATGATGGCTAGAATGAATGTGAGTTGTGGTTGTGAAATGATCTTGCCAAAAATTTGTTTAGTTTCAGCCAAAATTTTTGTTTGTTTCTTGGGAAAATGAGGGTGAAAGTGTTTGAAGCCATCTAGTTTTTCTCGCAAGGAAGAGATAAGTGGAAAAAGAATGTATAAAAAAAAATAAAAAAAGAAAAAAGAAAAAGAAAAGAAAAGACAGTGTTATTACTTCAAGAGAAATAATATGTCTACAACATTTTTACAACAAATTTTAAGTGGCAAATTATTACTAATTGTTATTGTTGGGGTAAAAAAGTAATCTTAGTATTAGTTTGAAATTTGAACCAATAACAACTAACCACCTGTGATTTATTGTAAAAATGTTGTAGACGTAGTATCTCTCTTACTTTAAACACCGTTTGTTGAGTTGTTCATTTTATACACATGGCTGAAATTTAAAGAGCGAACCTAACGAACTGTTAGGTATTGTATCTAAGTTTTGCCTGTTTCTAAAACATCTAAGGTTCAAATTTCCTAGCTTTCTAAAACATCTAAAGTTCAAACTAAAACATCTAAGGTTCAAATCTCCTAGCATTTTTAAAACATCTAAAGTTCATACCTTCTTTTTTCCACTATAACTATTGAATTAAAAAATAAATAAAAAAACTAAATTCAAAACCAACAATCTAATCACCAAATTATTTATCAGATCAAACTGTTCCGTCTATGTTGCTTTGTTAATAAGTGTCCCTTAAGTTATAAGTTATACAGCCTAAAATTTATGATGCTTGTTTTTAGAAACTTGGCATCATCATTTAATCACATCACTGTTTAGATTCATCAGTATCCTTCCATTCAACAATAGCTAGAGTATGGCGTCCCCCACAAGCAACGAGTTTAGCAATCCAACGACCCTCAGCTGCAGCATCACCAAGATTTCTTGGAGGTGGGATGTTTATGGGCACTTCCAATGGTTGACCAGTAGTCACCTTTCGACCATATCCAAGACGTCCATGGTCACCTCTACCAAACTGCCCAAATCATTATCAGTCATCATAATTAGTACTTCCAACTGTCTAAAAATGTGGCAACCAATCAACCCGATCAAATATAAAAAAAAAAAAAAAAAAAAAAAAAAAAAAAAAATTAAAAAAAAAACAGCATGAAACAAAACTAGAATATAAAGAAGACACAACAAACTACTTATCAAAAAAAAAGAAGACACAACAAACTATCAGATGACCAAACAAGAATGAAATGAAACTATATCTATGTTACATTCTGAAGTAGAACAGAAATTTAACTCCTTGTGAAGTGGTTTTGCTGATAATAAAGCAGCAACTAAAATAGGTTTGTCTGACTATCACTTTTCTTAGAAGAGAAGGTGGTGTACAGCTGTTGAATGGAATAGAATGACTGTCACGATATTCATCTGGAGTCTGCTAGAGCTGGGTGGGTCAATTTGGGTGGCATGGACCAAGCATATCTGTTGAAAGGTCATTTTGGGAAATTGCTGTTCCATTTGACAGCTCTTCGGATTGGAGGAAGATCCTCCATTTGAGAGATGAAGCAAGGTCTTTATTGAGAGACTCGTAGGCAGGCAATGGTGAACAGATATTCACTCGACCTGACAATTGGCATCCAGATGGCCCTCCACTCTTGAAATATGGCCATATGATTTTAATGACCCTGCAATAAAACCTACCAGCAAATTGTTTACTATTACATCTGATGGTCATTGTAATTACCAGATCTGACGATCTAGTTCACGTCTAAGAAAAGATGTTTGATGTGCATTTGGGTGGTGAGAACAACGTGGAATGGCTCCCAGCACATAATAAGCAATACAATTGCAAGGAAACCTGGAATTATATTTGTGTCTGAAAATCTGTTGTAAGTTTGGTGGAGGCTGGTTTGGTTTCCAAAACACATTCCTAAGCACACCTTATATTAGTTGGTTAGCTATTCCTGATAGGCCAACAACTTAAAACAGGCTTGTCGCCTGGGTATATCAAGGTGATTACCTGTTCTTTCTGTAGAAGCAAGCTAGAATCAAGGGATCATATATCTCATGAGAGTTCTTTCTCTAAAAGAATCGGGTAAGGGGTGGTAGAGAAAATGTCTCATTAAAAAAGGAAGACTGGAGACCCATGTTAAAGTATTGAGTTTATTTTGATGTTAATGGCCCAAGAGGCCCAGTTATGTTATAAGCCCTTATTGGGCTCACCCTGCTTCTAGTCTCTATATATTATAACCTGTTAGGATTCACTATAATTGATGAATTGAGTATAGAATAAAGATGTAGCCGCTAGGACATTATTCTATGGATGTTGGACATTGGTCGAACCACGTAATCCCTATTTTCTTTTTATGGCTTCTGCTTCTTTATATTATTTTATTCTCGTCTTTAACAACTGGAATTTTGAATTAGCTTGGACTGTGAAGAAGGTGAAGAGTAAGAATTTTCAGAAAGTCATCTGCAGCTTAGCTGGGACAGCAGCTATTTACCACCTATGGCTGAAAGAAATGGAAGGACTCATGATGGCAAAGGTGTGCACTACAGAACAAGTGATTTCAAGAGTTATCATTAATCTTAGAGTCAGATTATCTTGGTGTAGGAATGTAAAAAACACCATCTAAAATAGGTTCCTTTGTAGCACTTGTAGAATTCCTTTTTCTGTGCTTGATCGATGATCTGGTTTGGTGTGCTTAATGGATCTCTGATGTAGGCTTCCCTTGGTTGGTTGGCTGTTTCTGGTTTTGGCTTGTGTTGTATTTGAATTTGCCGCATAAACAGTGTGTTGTACTGGTGTGTTTCCAAGCAATGAAATTTATTGTTCATTTGAAATATATATATCTATATATATATATATATATATTCTACATTCAATACCGTGTCACCCAAAAAAATTCTCAAGCCAAATTGGTGTTCTCAACTCTCTAGTGAGTTTGGTATTGCCCCAGTGAAGAAGACTTTGGACACATGATAACAATAAGAAAACATAATATAAATAGACTAATGCAAGTCAGTAAATACAATAAATTTCAAGCACTTACTTGCATTAATGGAAGATAATATAAATAATTACCTAATGTAAAAGACCTTGAGAATAGTCAAAATCAAATCACTATTTCTCCTAATCTCTTAATCTCTTAGCATGTCCCCTTATATGTCATGTGGCATAATTGCCAAACTTTATAGATGTAATATGCCATGTTAATGTCTTTTTTTATTATTATTGTAAGTTAATAACATTCTTGATAATTTCAAATGGCGTATACCATGTTAATGTCATAGTTACATTCTTAACACTTGTATGGTACAAACGCCAAGAAAATCCACCAAGGTGAGCTAATGCACGTTCAATTTTTTTTTTTTTTTTTTTTTAATTCATGTTTTTATTCTTATTATTTTTTTGAATACATGTTCATTGTTTATATTCAAATATCAGTCTTCTTGTCACAGCATTGACGTGAAAGTGTTCAAAATACATACTGAGAATATGCGCCCATCATGCGTAAGTGCAACCGAATGCGTGCCTCCACAAGACACCTGGATCACAGATTAGAAAATTTTGTAACAGACTTTCAAAAAGGAGAGTTTTTTTTTCCCCAAAGATTTCTAAGTATTGAAATGATACTGAAAACAATTTCCCTAATAGCCTTTGGAGGAACATGCACATCCGTAGGATTTGCAACAAAAGCAAAATGAGGATGCATAGGGCATCACCTGAAAATGAGTATAAAAAACTTAATGGTGTCATAAGTTGTGTGCTAAAACTATGACATACATGATTACACCATGCTAAGGACTCAATTAATATGTAACAGACCACAAAATAGACTCATCTTTGTTCCTGCATAAATGATCTCATTTCCATGGGATGCTAACCCTTTGTCAATTCAAAAAGATGTCTATCATGCCATGAACACAAAAAATATGGGATAAGAATGAAGTAAATGATAACGATAACAAGGAGGTATCTCTAAACCTAACATTTTTTTTTTTTGATAAGTAATAAGAATTCATTGATAATAAAAAAGATCCACCCAAGCACACAGGGAGTATACATGGGGGAGCAAGTCAAGAACGAAAATTACAAAAGTCAAGTAAATCCAAAATAGAAAAAGGATGGTTTCTCCACACAGAGAACCATTCAAGTAAGGTTCGGATGAAAAGAAGCTTGAGGTCAGGCATAGCACGCTCAAAGTCTTCAAAGCATCTACTATTCCTCTCCTTCCAAATACACCACATCAAACAAAGAGGAACGACCTTCCAAATAACTCCATTGCGGAGGCGACCAAAGTGACCTTGCCAGCAAGCAAAGAGACCAACAACAGACGAAGGCATGATCCAACACACTCCAAATAAACCAAAAACCATATCCCATAACTCCGAAGCAACCGGGCAATGAAGGAAAAGATGGTCTACACTTTCACTACTACACTTGCACATATAACACCAATCCAAAATGCAAACCTTTCTTTTCCTTAGATTGTCAATAGTCAAACATTTCCCCAAGGCTGCGGTCCAGACAAAAAAAGCCACTCTAAAGGGGATCTTCTGCTTCCAAATACTTTTCCAAGGGAAAATATGCTCACTATGGCCAGCAAGAAGATGGTAGTAAGCACTAACCGTGAACCCCTTACTCTTACAAGGCAGCCAAAATCTCTTATCCTCCTCGATTCCCCTTACAGGAGTGCTATAAATGGAGTTGATGAAGCTCCTGAAAGCTTCCAATTCACGATTATGCACCTCCCTACAAAACTGAATCTCCCAATGGAGGACTCCATTGGAGAATTTCATAAGATCCGCCACACTTGCCTCTTTGCTACAGCTAATCCTATATAAATCGGGATAGCGGACAGCGAGAGAGGAAGTCCCACACCAACGATCTAGCCAAAACTGCACTTTTGAACCATCTCCAATATCATACATAATAAACCGAGATAAAGAGTGCCACCCCCTGCTAATATTTTTCCACAAACTGACACCATAAGGACAAGAGGAAGACCTAGAACGCCAACCACCCCAATCACAACCATACTTTACCTCTATCACTTGACGCCAGAGAGCATCCCTTTCTTGCCCGAATCTCCAAAGCCATTTCCCTAAAAGAGCTATGTTGAAAGTTCTCAGGTTCCTAATCCCTAAACCACCTGAAGAAAGCAGGGTACACACCGTAGACCAATCAACCAAATGAAATTTGGGCTCATCTCCTAGGCCACCCCACAGGAAGTCCCGCTGAAGTCTAGCAATACGGTTGGCCACAGAGGCAGGAATAGGGAATAAAGAGAGAAAATAAGTAGGAAGGTTAGAGAGCGTGCTTTTAATTAAAGTGACTCTACCTCCCTTAGATAAATATAATTAAACCTAACATGAATATCAGCAATTTCATTATGGATTTTTAAGCATGTAAATTAATTGAAATGGCACTTAATAGTATTTTTATATTGGAATTATACACACACCTCATGGGTTTTGAAGTCTGAACCCATGGCCTCACCCTCCATCTCACTCTAATGAAAGAGGGGAGGAGGTTCCCTTTTTATTAAAGCTAATTGGCAACTACATTTCATAGAGTTTTCTACAAATACAACAATTATTTGGAGAAATAACATATTTCCCTTTCAATAATTAGCATTTGTGTTGAATCTTTAATAACTGTTCTCTGTTTTAAAAATAAAATAAAATATTAAAAATATAAAAAGTGATTCTGAAAATTGGATTTATGCCTTTAAACTATGGGAAACACTGGAAGTTCTTTATGGTGTTGCTTCCACAAGTACTTGGGGAATCCAGAACAAATATCTCTATCCCAGAGGATGTTCTCTTTTTTCTTTTTCAGTTTTTTTCTTGTCCATGGTTCTTGATATGATCTAGTACTTTTGAACCTGTTGCAGACCCTCAGATTATTTATTAATTTGTTTTTTGGTAATGCAAGACATGTGGAACGATGTCCTTGGATTAAAAGTAAAGTTAAAACTTAGCAGTTTTGATTTTTAAAATATATATATGCTAGCAGATTTTATTCTATCTCCCACTCATTCAACACTATGCAGATTATGACACCATATTTGTGAGCTGTACATCCAACTATAATCCAATTAAGCTAATCTATTGCTAGTGATGTGCCCAAAATAAATCTATGCTGGTTCCTGAACAATACAAATAAATAAAAAATGTCAGTACCTGAACAATGTCCTCTCCAGCTAGTAAATTAACCCTCTGAGGCACCATTTTACTGCTCTTGTCATTATCTCCAAATCCCAGCCTCCCATGTTCACCTCTTCCCCATCCATACACCTGCAAGGGAATGGCTGATATTTTAAGGCAATAAACTTAAAACCTTGAGTGTAACTCGGCTTCTTTTTCCAGTAGGCAATGGCCTAGCCAGTTGCCAATTCAGTTATAACATAAAACATAAAAGGATAAATTAATAGTAAAGATAGTACAAACGTTAACTTTTGCTTTGGTTGCAAATCATGACTAAAATGAATTAAAACGCTATCTGAATTCTTAAGCGGGATTAATTTTTATTCTTAAACAAAATCTCACTTCAAATTCCAATTTGGTCAATGTAACTTTGAAGCTTCATGTTTTCAACTAATTTCACCTGAACAAGTAAAAATAACAACATACAATAGATGTACACCAAAAAGAATGTCTTGAGAGAGAGAGAGAGATCACTTCTCCATCATCCGTCAATGCAGTAGAATGCCAGCCTCCAGCAGCAATATCAACCTAGATGTGCATACAGGTAAAGGGGATGTCAGACGAGTTACAACATGAACCAGTAAATAAGCACAGCTTTAAATATTTATCTAGCATAACATATGTAAGTCATTGTTTCCATCCTAGCTAAAGCATAAACGTCAACAACGAAAATTAAAGATTAATTAGTTAAAACTGGCCAACAAGAAAACGTATAAGAATATAAGATATCAGAACTTGTAAAACATTGGAAACTGAATGATGCGGGAGATGAAAGAGAATTATTATTTAATATTATTTATGTTTGCAAGTCAATTGTATTTTTATGTTTTAGGTCCTAGTAGTTTATTGGGCTTTTAGTATTTTAATTTAGAAGTAAGGTTATTTTTGTAATAAGGCAATTAGGGTTTCCTAGCCAGCAAGGGTATTTTTGTAATAAGGCAATTAGGGTTTCCTAGCCAATTAGAACTAGGGTTTAGTAATCCTTTATAAGCAACCTATTGTATTCCTTGAGGAGATAGTTGATATTTTGATGAATGAAAACAATGGCCGTTTGGTCTTTCTTTGGTCTGGTGCTGACTCCAGGTCTACCCTAGGTGCTGACTCCTAGTGGTTTCCCCGCTTGGTGCTGACTCCAAGCAAGGCCTAGGTGCTGACTCCTAGGTCATATATTTTATTTTTCCGTTATTTCAATTTTGTTCTGGTTGTCCTGCGTCACTGAAACTAGATAGAAGCAAAAAAATTTGCAGTTCTATTTGATGTTAGGAAGGTGCGCGTTATCTAATGTTTATTATGATTTGCATAAGTAGTGCAGGTCTACCCTAAGTGCTGACTCCTAGTGGTTTCCCCGCTTGGTGCTGACTCCAAGCAAGGCCTAGGTGCTGACTCCTAGGTCATATATTTTATTTTTCCGTTATTTCAATTTTGTTCTGGTTGTCCTGCGTCACTAAAACTAGATAGAAGCAAAAAAATTTGCAGTTCTATTTGATGTTAGGAAGGTGCGCGTTATCTAGTGTTTATTATGATTTGCATAAGTAGTGCACGTTATCAACTTCTGATAGTACTAAACGTTTCCACCAAATGTTTTATCCACATTTGTGAAAAAACTAAGTTGCATCTCCCGTCTTGTTTCAAGGATTCACATGCTTTTATCGTAGATGCAAATGAGGACTTCGCAAAGAAACTACATAATGTACTCAGTTATGTCTCTGTAGTAGTTCTAGAATGGATTTTTTAGACTAACATGATAGAAGAGTAGAAGCAATTGGCTAAATAAGCAACATTTCTATTTTGTCAAGACCTGACAAAACATGTGCTAATGGTTTTCATCTCAACCTTATGTGAACTCCTGACTGGGTTGATGCATTCAGCCAAGTGTATTCCAACAAACACATCAAGTTGCAAGCTTCCACACATGCTTCAAAGTTGAATGTGTCCATTAATTGGATGGAGGGTAAGGTTATGTATTCAAGATCTATTGGGTGCCTTTATAACTTACCAATAAAGCAGTGTATGAATGAAAAAAGAAAACACACTCCACAACCAATTGGATTCTTGAACCCTTTTTCTTCAATTGTTTTCACAAAATATTATGGCTCAAGGAAAACTTGAACTGTAAAAGTATTCATGCCTGAAAGCCCAAAAGCTTGCAACTAGATGAAGCCTAGTAACTAGGTCAACACAGGACTTTATAAGTCCCTCCTATGCCATGAGCCTAAGCATGCTTTACACCTAATTCAACAGAACGGTAATGGCAGAACTAGTGTAGAAATTATTAAACAGAGAAAATCAGAAATAACAAATTCGTAAAATTTCAGAAGCCACACGTTCAGATGAAATTGAAAGGAACATCCATGGTGATTGCCATTAATACCTAATGGAAATAAAGCAGGCAGATTAAAAAAAAAAAAAGATTTTAAATGAAAGTACAAACCAAAGTAAGTCCAGAAAGCCCATTAACAGGAATAGGTTGTGATCTTGGTTGAGTATCTCCGGTTCCAAGTTGTCCATATTCATTATTACCCCATGCCCATAAAGTTCCATCTTCTTGGAGAGCCAGGTTATGAAATGCTCCAACTGCAATGAGCCTCACACTTTCAAGACCTTGTACTCGAACAGGAACAGAGATCTGTTTTCTGTAAGTACAATATAAAGATTATGTCAACTAAAACAGAAAAACTACTTATTTATAAGCGTGCAGTTACAGTGCCAGTAAAGCACACTCCATAAGGTCAGTAACAAGCTGACCTGTTTAATTATTTAGGTACAAGAGATTCATAAAAAATAAAATGACAGAATTAGGGGGGTATACATGTCTCCAGGAGGCCATGGCTGACCCCATGTCCATACATTCCCATCACGTGTGAGTACTACAGAGTGAGTACCTCCTGCAGCTACCTGTGACATAAGAAATTAGAAGATATTAAATGCACAAATAGAGCTAGCAATGTCAATGTACGAATGCAAATATGCAGATAGAATGGAGAAGGAGGTGGAGACAAGAAACTTCCAATACTGTGCTTAAATAACAAATTAAAATCCCAGTCCCAGGTTACTTAAGAGTTCATTAATCAAAAAATGTGTTTTTTTTTTCTTTTTAAGTTAAAAAACATATACTTAGAGTTGCATTAATCAAAACAAATATGTGATTATCCATGCATGTTGAATAGATGAGGCACATAGAAACTATGAATGGTTTTATAAGTAAAGACTTATGCATTCCATGGATAAATCACTAGAATGAATCTTGGAATGAACTGCACTATGAATTGAAATGATAGCTAAAAGAAATGGATCAGTTCATTGAATGAGTTTCAAAAACTGTAATCATGAAGATGATGAAAACACAAGATTTACAAAATAACAGTGCTACAGTGATACTTAACTTAAGTTCAACTGCATCATATCCATCATATGAAGATGAAAAGCGTTTCTCAATATGGGTGTAACACTATGTTTGGTTTGGTGAAAATAGGAGGGAAGGAAAAGATTAGGGAAGAAATTGATGGAAAAGTGGCTTGGTTCCCTTCTTTGGTTCATGGGAAGGAAAGGTATAGTTGATGATGTGGATGGATGGGATTTCAGACGAGTCCACCATCTTGTGTCACAAATTGGGTTCATGTTACTTTAATGCCCTTTATTTTACTAATTTATTGCTTTTTTAATAGTTTGTTATTTTGCTGAACCTTTTTCCAATTTTTTAAATACATAATTTTTTGTTTCTATCTTATCCAAGCTTAACTAGTTATTTTCCAGGTGTGAGATGTTGAAATCAAAAAAAAAAAAAAGTATTTATACCCCTTAATAAAACGTGCAAAAAATAAAAAAAGTTGAAATGTTATATGGATTTATAGTTATCATATATTTTATATGCGTGTGTGTTTACAATTTTTCTCTTTTACCCAAACTTAACAAGTCGTTTTCCGCACATGGGACATCTGATCCTAAGAAAATTACTTGTAACCCCCTAATAAACATGCAAATTCAATATATATATATATATATATATAAAATTGTACTTATATAATATTGAAATATGTCAAATATATCCATAAGGGCATAAAAATCAAACAACATATTTTCCTTTACAAACCAAAAAAGTGCAAGATTTATTCCTTTTTTTCTATCTTTTCCTCCCTACTTCCAAACACACATAAGGAAAGATATCCTCTTCTCTTTCCTTTCTGTTCCCTCCCCTCAAGTGCGACCAAACATAATGTATTACTCTCTCCTCTCCGTCCCAATTTGTTTATCCTGTTTGAAAAGTCAAAATTTTTAAGGAAACATCATTTATTGTCTTGTTTGCCTTATAAAAATGTATAAGTTTACGAAACTACCCTTAAATAAATTTATCAAATTTTTTTTTTAAAAGAGTTATTCTTAATGAGGCAACTAAAAAGATACCCTAATTAGATTGATTTTTAAATATTTGTTAGTTTTCTTTTCAAATAGTTTTGAAAATAAAGTAGGGGTATAATAGAAAAATTAGTAAATTAATTACTTTTATTTTTAGAAACAGGACAATATTTTGGAACATCCCATAATGAAATAGAGGACAAATAAACTGAGACAGAGAGAGGTATTAATTATATACTATCTAGAAAAATACGAGAAAATGAAGAAATAAATACCCCCCACTCCCCTATCTCCCTCATGTGGATAACAAAAGCAATGCTAATTAGAATTTAAAATTCCATAATTGTAATTTTATTATTATTGAGGATCATTTGGGATAATGTTTAAGGTTTGAATTAGTTTCCTTATAAATATTTGATTTGACAAATGAAGTTTGATGTTGGAATTTTCCAATAGTTGACGGTTGATTCTTGGAAACCTAGGTGCTGATTCCTAGGTTTTTCCTACTTGGTGCTGATTCCAAGAAATCTAGATTCTGATTCCTAGGGTCTATCCTTTCTCTTCTGTTAATTGTTTTTCCCCAGTTTTTCCTTTTTGCACTTGTCTGGCATCACTCCCCTAATGAGACCACTAGTTCTAGACCAACTTAGGTTCCAAACCAGTGTCAAACTCTATTTCTGAATAGTGCATTCAAAAGATATCCAAAAAATCAGTATAATTGCAAAACATAATAAGACTCTAGCTCTGATCTTGATCATGAATTACATTGCCGGAGGAATTTAAAAGAGCTTACTTTCCTATTCTTCTGTTATTTTCCTAACAATGGAACAGCTATTTTAATGTCATTGTAGCCTGCAAAGATGAAGCTGACTTCCCAGAAAACCATGACAAGCTTATTTGCATGCCAAGTGGCTCAAATAAAATTCATAAAAACCAATGTCTATAATAATGCAATGTAGAGCTCCGGCGCTTAAAGCATATAAATATTTTGATAAGTAATAAAATTTTATAAAAGATTGAAGCATGTAATGCCAAGCTGCTGAGAAATAAAACAAAGCCAGAGAATGAGTATTAAATGCTTAAACTTCTAGTATAGTTCCACACATTGGCATGAATAAAAATTACCTGACGAACTACAAGCTTTGGGGCACAAATCTTAGGAATCACTATATCCCTTCGCAAAGGCCTACCAGTGTCATCTTTCCTCTCTGGTTCTTCCCCACATTGCCCGTACTCATTTCCACCTGCATCAATTTCCCACACATCAACAGAATACCACTAATCCTCACTCATTGAGACAACAAAGCAAAAATAAAGAAACCATACTTATATGTATCTTGTTATTTTTCAAAATGTCACAAACAAAATGCCAACTTAGCTAGTTTAATGCACTCAGGCCTCAGCTAAGTTGACTGAACCCTTTTTTAATTATAAAATATGAAAAATCTAAATCCCCAATGTTTTAACTACGTTTCTTTTTTTAATCTCAATAAAGTAAAGAAATAAGCAAGATAAACAAAGCTTAGTTAAATTACCCCAGGCATAAGCTCGGCCTTGTTCATCCACAGCCAAACAGTGCCACCCACCAATGGCTGCCTAGAACAAATCAAAACACCCAAAATGGAAATATTACACCAACAAAAACCAATCTTTCCACATTTAAACTCAAAGCAATAGTGATCAAAATTACAACAATTACCTGAACAATTTTAACATTGGCTAGTGCCTTAACCTGGCTTGGAATGTTCTCAGTCTTGGTCTCTGGTGGGTGCCCCAATGTCCCTCTTTGGTTCCACCCCCACGTGAACAACTAACAACCACCCAATCCAACCCAACAAAACAAAACAAAAATCAATAATAGTAGTAGATGTTAGAGATATACACTGATTCATAACCCAATTACATTGTAAGATACAACAAAATCGCTTTATAAAACTTACATAAACATTATAGATATACATGTATTAAAGTTATATTTATTATAAATTTGGAACATATTCAATTAATGACTAATTTAATCATCACTTGTGCAATAATATTGAACAAAGCTAACTATTTATAAACTATTTATATTTTTCCTCTCATCATATTACCAATCAACCTCATCTCAATGCCAATGGTATCATCATTTTGCAAAATCATGTCATCATTGAAATCTTCTTCTTCTTCTTCTTCTTCTTCATCTCATACATTTACTATCTTTTATTTTTCCTCTAAAATCTCAATTTAAACCCACCTATCAAAGTATCGTCCGATACATAAAAATATTCAATTATGTATTGTACAATTCATGAGTATAGTGGATACGTACCTACAATACGACACTCTCTTAGTTTGATCGGATTCGTATCGTTCGATACTAACAACTATAGTCTTAAATGCAAGACCTCATTACAAGGAAATGAGGCAGAGGTAGCGATAATTGGGCTTAACCATTTAAGATACAAAATACAATAATTTTCTAGCGTAGTTGTTGTTGTTGTAGTAGTAGTAGTAGTAGTAGTAGGAGTGAATTTAGAAGAGATAGAGAATATAATGAAGTGAAATAGAAGGAGGAGACCTTTCCGTCGTCGCAAATGGCGAGGGAGTTGCGGCTGCCGGCAACGACGGAGCGGACGGAATAGGAATCGAGGGCTTTGATGGGATACGCCCATTCTTTCTCTTCGTTGTTCCCTATTCCCAATTGCCCATCCTCTCCTGACCCCCAAGCGATGATAGCGGAGGTGTTGGAGGCCATTTGAGGGTAAGAGTGCTTGAAGTTGAAGCAGGTACTCAAGACTCAAGTGTGAGGGTGGGCGGCGAGTGGCTGTGTTGTCTACTTGTCTGTGTCTCTGTGTCCTTTTTTTTTTTTCTTTTTTTTTTTTAACTTTGTTGTGTGTATATGATAATGATATGATATGGCCAAAGATAAAAGTCACTTTCTACTTTCTACTTTCTACTTTTTATTGCTCTTGAGAGATTTGGGGAAAATTGCGTACCCGATTCGAAAATCTGTGCTTAGCTGGTTTTGGTTTAGTGGATGATAGTGTCATAGTGATGATTGATGGAGAGTGGAGACGTGGTCTGGCAAACGGCGACGTATGGTGTAAAGGGTTTTTATCTGGCAATAAAAAAAAGGGTATTTGCCAATTGGACAAGCCTAGGCTAGGGTATGCAGAAAATCTACCAACCTGTCAAATCCGACTCGACCCAACTTAACTCGTCGGGTTAGGTCGGTTTTTAGGGCTTAGTGGGTTGGGTTGGGTTACAAAAATTTTTTTATAATGGGTCTAGTTGGGTTTGGATCATAAAATTACAAACTCGCTAAACCCGACTCGACCCATCCATATTTTAATATATGTTTAAAATATATTATATATTTAATAAATTAAATAAAAAAAACAATTGTAGAGCACTTCCTCGATTCCTACTATCATATATAATATAAAATCCGATTAGTTCTTTTTATATATATTTAAATATATTATATAATTAATAAAAAAATTTAAAAATTTTAGATATATTTTGTTTATAACTAAGTTAGGAACTCATGTATATTTTGTTTATAAGTGAATTAGGATATTAGTTTATTTATATTTTGTTTATCAACTCAGTTGGATACTTAAACATATTTTGTTTACAACTAAGCTGGAATATTAGTTTATATATTAATGTATTTTTGTTTATCAACTCTGGTGGTAAGTGTGATATATTTTTTTCTGCTCAATTTAATAATAATATATAGTAATAAAAAAAATTGTCCAACCCATGGGTTCAACCCGACCCAACCCAACCCATGTGAGTTAGGTTGGGTTGGACTTATGTGATGAGTTGGGTTGGGTTGAATTTTTTTTAACCCACCATGGTGGTTTGGCTCAAAAAATCCCATCAACTCTACCCAACCCGACCCATGTACACCCCTAGCCTAGGCAAAAAATTTCACAACAAAAAATTAGATAAAAAACTATTAATGGTAGGTAAAAAATTATGTCAACAATGAGTCCAAATTAGAATTAATAATAAATTGCCACCTAAATTTTGTTGTGAACTTTTTTAGAATACATGCATGAATGAAGTCTCATAATAAGAATGTTAATATTCAAAACATTGGTTAATATAACATACCACTTTTACAACAATAATACATTTGTTTTGTTTTGTTTTATCTTTCATTAGTAGCCAATCATATCATTGTAGGAAGTATTTGTTAAAACTTTTGATTAGATAATAAATCTGAAAGTTTCTCAAAAAAAAAAAAAAAAAAAAGATAATAAATCTGAAAATTTTAGTATATTATCATATTATCATATACTATATAATAAAAGTTGGGCTTAGAAACCGTGGTTGTATCAAGCGGTTTCACCAAACTGTAGGAATTTTTTTAGATTTTTTTTAAAAAAATAGATGCATTTATTTTTGTTCTTATCTTCTTCTCCTATAATTTCTAAGTTGATAAAATTTTTAATTTGAATACAATCCAAATTCTTCATCTAATCCTTTTATTATTAATTTATCTATAATTTTTAAATTGATAAAAATCTTAATTTTATTATAATCCAAATTCTAATCCTTTTATTATTTATTTATTCTTTACTTAAATTATATTACTACATGTCAATAAAATTATTCATTTGATCACAATTTAAATTCTTCATTTAATCCTTTTATTATTAATTTATCTATAATTTATAAGTTGATAAAAATATTAATTTGATTACAACCCAATCCTTTTTATTATTAATTTATTTTTTACTATCTTTTTTACTTAAATTATATTACTACACATAAAAAAAATAAAAAAGAAAAGAAAAAAAAGAAAAGAAGAGGCATCACTTTTTTTATCTTTGGATTTCCTCTTCTCACACCGTTACTTTGTTTTTTCTTTGGATTTCCTCTTCACACACCACTTATTTTTTAAATTTAGATTTCAACTTCACACCTCCACAAGTTAGAATAATATTAGACTTTTTGTTTATATCAAGTTGGTCCCTATCTTTTATATTATATTTCAATTTAGTCAAAAACCGTTTAATTGTGTCAAAATGGTACCTAACTTTTTCGAAAAAACTAATGTGATAAACGGAACAATAAAAAATTATTTTTCATGTCACATAAACTACCAACTATACCACCACATCAGTTAAAAAAATTAAATTAAAATATGCACATGTGAGATGAGTTTGGGGAAACTAAAAGGTTCTAAAATTGCAAGCATCAAAACAACCATACGCTGCAAAGAGTGCGCCTATAACACACTAAGTACCAGTGCTCAGACAAGATAGACAAACAGAAGGTCTATTTCAAATTTCAATTGTCTTTGATAGACCATTAGCTCTTGTGAAAGAATTTCTGGACCCACCAGCTCGAATGTGTTGCAACGAATAACACGCAATAGCAAGACTTATTAACACACCAACCCATCTATCCTTTTTGGTTATGTTTGGTTAAAGGGATGGAAAAGTGACAGGATAGAAAATTGTGAGAAGATAGAAAAAATTTTAATTTCTCTCATTTTTATTTGGTTAGAAGCAGAAAAGTGGAGAGATGGAAAAAATGAGTTTGTAAAAAATTTACGCATACACCCTTGTTAAAAAATGATGGCCAATTAATACAAAAAAGTGACAAATAACCAAAAAAAAAAAAACAATCACCCAATTTATTAAAAAATAAAAAACATCCCAAAAAAAAATCATGTCCAGTTATACCCAAAAAGAAAAAAAAAAAAATTAAAAAAAAAAAAAAAAAACAACAACAACAACTATCAATCCCACAGCCCAGAAAAAGAAAAAAAGAAAAAGAAAAAGAAAAGGCAACGTCCAAGGAAAAAAAAAAAACAAAGAAATGAACTAGACATGGGCATTTTTGTCCATTAAACAATCTCATTTTCTCCCTTCAGTTTTCTCTCCATTTTGGAGAGAAAACTTTTTAGTGATTCCAGGGAGAAAACACTTGGGCCTCATGCCCTCACCATTTATTTTCCTTCCTCCCCACCCAAGTGCCCAACCAAACACACTCAAAAAAAATTTCCTTCCCATTTTCTCTCCAAAGTTTTCCATCCACCCTATTTCACCTCCAAACAAACACACCCTTATGGTGTCTACAAATAAACTAGGGGCTACCACCATCAGAAGAATTAAAGCGCCTGGATGTTCAAGGCAATCTGCGGTTCAATCATTAAGGGCTCGTTTGGATTGAAGAGAGAGGGAGGAGAAGTGGAGGAGAGTAAAGTAAAATAGGCTAATTTTGGGCCAATTCTATTCCACTCTACTTTACTCTCCATTCCTCGCTCTCAATCCAAACAGACCATAAATATACTTAGACAAGATTTTGTTATTATTTTGTATACCGCATATGAATTATACGTTTATGATATAGGTTCCAATGATGAAATGTTGTTACACATTTATAATTAATATGGATAGACATGATTTTATCAAATAAAAATCACTCAAAATGATAATTTTTGCCTGATTACATGTTAATTATAGTTATAAAAAATTATCACAATTAATATTTTTCTTTACAAAAAATTAAAAATACATTGTTTGTTCTATGTAATTTTGTACACTATTGAATTCCAAAAAATAGGACTACCCTATACACATTTTGATTTGGCTTTACCATGACACAAATGTCTTCCACTAGCTGACATTGATAGAGTTATATAGGCAGAAATTCCAAACAAAAACACATACCCTATTGCATAGGAAGCCATAGCTCAATTCATAATGCATGGACCATGTGGCGCAACAAATAAAACTTAGCCTATATGGTTAATGGCTCTTGCACTAAAAAAATTCCGAAGAATTTTTACAACAAGGCGACAATTGATGTTGATGGATATCCAATTTATAGAAGAAGAGATGATGGAAGATTTGTACAAAAATGAGATGTCAAATTAGATAATGGTTATGTTGTTCCTCACAATATCAATATATTGGTAAAATATTGTTGAGGGTCATTTGTGAGAATCCAAGTAGAAAGAAGAAAAGCCCAACAACAAGGGCAACAAAGAATTGGCAAGCAGATGGCAAAACCATTAGGCCCAAGCGACAGGAATAATGGATCATAGGCCCATCAAATAAACAAATGGGCCTTGAAGAGGCAAGTGGACTTAAAGAAGCCCGGAAAGAGAGAAATAGCATACTTATAGCCAGTATATGATGTAGAAAAGTGAGAAAGGGTCGTCGCAGGCCCAAAGTAATGCAAACAAAGAAAGTAAGGGGTTTATGGCAGACCCACGAACCCCAAAGATGAGAATAAGGTAATTAGGCCAAGAAAGCCCAATGAAGTTAGTAAAAGCCCATGAGAATGCAGAGTTAGTAAAAGGGCCAAGGAAGCCCAAAGAAAGCAAGTGGGCCAAGGATGCCCAAGAGAAAGACAAAACGGACACAGGAGCCCATAAGTAGGAAAACCAATGGCCATACCAAGCCATTAGGGGAAACAGTAAACGGCTGGTTTAAAGAGGTCCAGCAGGATTGAGTCATTACAGTAGAAATAATAGAACAATATGGCAGAAAATGAGGGAAATCAAGAAGTAGGCCAAAGAAATATAAGGCCCATCATCAAATAAGGCCCAGCTTCTAAAAGGAGCAAGAAATCGAAAAGCAGCCCACATAAAAGGTCAAAGAAAATGGACGGCAGGCTATGCAAGCAAGCCTCCAGACCACGGCAAACGTATGGGCAGCAGACAGATTTTAGACACATATGAAAGGAAGGCATGCGCAAGGCCCAGGCACCACCAGCCTGTACCCAACTAATACAGGGCATGGTGAGGTCGGGGGTCAGAGATTTAGAAGACATGGTTTGGTGGTGGGGAGAGGGGAAAAATCTATTTTTGAGGTTCCGGCTCAGGCTCTTTCGGGGAAGTGTCCAGCTGGGATGACTTACTACCAAAAAGAAGCAAGCTGAGTTGCAAGCTGAGTTGGAAGCATGCTGAGTTGGAACCACTAGGAAGAGAGAAAGAACCCAGACTGTAGCAGGAAAGGGTGCCATGGCAGACAAACAAACATAATACCCTTCTTTGTCTGGTGATGAGGGGGTGGCACACAGACGGATCAGTGGTGGTCGGCCAGTACACCTAGACCAGATAAAGGAGGTTAAGGGTTAAAACAGTAAAATTCGGTCACGGCAGGCACTTGTTGACACCCTATTTTGCAACCCGTATTTAACCTCACATAGAGGGTAAAAGGGTAATTTCACATTGAAAATATGCATCTTGATTTTGGTCATTAGATCCTTAATCTCATTTCACCAAAATGATCTTGATGTTGTAACGATTAAATCAACTGGTCATGAGCCCTAATCGGACCATTAGATTGAAAGTTATCATCAAATCAAGTTTTAATGGCTGAGATGCACTAGCACAAATTGAGTCTAACTATATGTGATTATGAACAATTGATTCCAATTGGTTATAAGTATAATCAATTTGAGATCGATGATGTGTCATAATTTGATTGGTTAGGACTACATTTTATGGTAGGGTTGCACACACCTAATTAACTAGATAGTTAAACATTAATTATTCAATGAGTAATTTGTGCAATTATCTTTTAATTAGAGTAAATTTGGAACCAATTAAGTCTGAAATGGGAGTGATTGGAACTATTTAATGTTAATTGGGAGCTAATTTGGGACCTATTAATGTTAATTGTGCTAAAACCATTTTCTAACAAATGACCTCTTCTCACCATTTCATCGATATCTCTCAGAATATTTTGAATCTGTGAATGAGGTTAATTTTCTCAGAAACTAGACATCCGGGGCTTCAATTTGTGCACAAGAATGAGACAATTACAATCAGAATTGAGGCAGATATGATTTTTCAAAGTTGGCTCTACAGGCTGTTACAGCAGCTACGGGAAAACCGAACTTTGCTTGCTTCTTCACTCTCATCAATCTCCACATTTAAATGGGAAAACCAAACTTTGCTTGCTCTTCACTCTCATCAATCTCCACATTTAATGCACCAGATTTCCTCAAAGGTTAAAATGAGGTCTAGGTTTATGATTCTTTGTCAACCCTCATTAAATGGCCTTCCATTCATATTTCCTCCACCACTACTATATAAACCCCCCCTCTCCTTCATTCCAAAGCACACAAAAAACCCCCCCCTCTCTTCTCTTCTCTTGAGTTCTAGTGAAATTGAGTAGTCTTGTCATATCTTAATCTTCCTGAGACTCAAAGTATTAAGTGAGACTCACTCTCCCTCTCCTAGATATTCTTTTCCTCCACCCTTAGGACCTCCATCAAGAGTCCCTTCCTCCACCATATGAATCTTGCATGAAGGTATAATCCACTTCCCTAACTGTTTGTTTATGTTGCCATGATGAGAATTTAAGATTAAAGCATGATAATTCCCTTGAATATGTTTGAATGTTCTTAATTGTTCTTATGTATTCTTCACATGTTCTTGGTTGTTCATCACATGTTCATGCATATCACTAGATTTAATCTTAGATTTACATCAAAAATATGAAAAACATGTTTGTTTAATAATTCTTTCAAATTCTTGAATCTAGGTTATCACCATCCACACACATTCACTAGAATTTATTTTTTCAATCCTTAATAAATTGAATTAGGATTTATCACATGCACACACATTAAATTCAACATGCAAATTGATTGATAATATATTGGATGATGTGATATGAATGTTGGCCACCATAGTCTAGAAGACCGGTTTCACCGGACAAGGTGGGTGTCTAACACCTTCCCACCTTGTAACATAGCCTCCGAGCTTAGATCAAGGGTTAGTAGATCAAATGCTTATCCATGTAATTTTCAATTTCTAGATTGTAACTAGGAAACAAAGCCATGTACTTTATCTTAGATTGTATTTAGGACCAAAACCATGTAATTTTCCTATGATCAATGTAAATTCAATTTCAAATTAATAAAATGAAAAAAAATTTCAATTATGGTTTTCTTATTTTTCCAATAATTAAATAAGTGGTGACTCCATTGTAAAACCCTTAATCTAAAGAGAGAAATATAACTAGTTGAACCTCCATTTTGAGAGGCAATAATACGACTCGACCCATTCACATGGGTTTGGCTCAACATCCTATAAAAATGGGCCGGGGGCGCGGTCTCTCACAGCACTATAAAAAGAGGATCTTGCCATGAATAGAAAAACAGAGTAACAACGGGAACCATAACTAAGAAATAGGATTTGAAAAAAGATACCAAGAAATAAAAAAGAAACGAGTGGGAGGGAAATAAAGAAAACAACCAGAAAGAAAATAAAGTGAGAATTAGAACGGTAGGCATGCACCGGTAGATGGACTCCCTCTCTCCCTCACGAAATCGTGCTCTCTGTTAAAACCAAAGAGGGTCTCTGTGCATAAATCATTCAGGTTCGTTTCTCTCAGGGCAGTTAATCTCCACGGCAGGACTTTTCCTAAGAGATTAATCGTGTTACGAAGGAACGTTCTTCCCTCTCTGGCTTTGCTCCTGCTGACTAGATTTTTGTTGATTTCTTCATCTTCCGATTAACCCATACATATTACTATTTGTCCCCCTTTTATTCTGTTCTTTTCCTTCTGTAAAAGTGATTATTATTACTGTAATTGTGTTTGAGGATTGTTTGGTCATTTTCTACTAAGTAGCCAAATATTTTATTTATTTTATTATTATTATGTCTATCTGCCATAACTTGTCTGAAACAGCTCTGCCTGCTGCAAGTACGTTCCTGGCAAACCAGGCTTAGTTTGCGCACAAGCTGGACCAACTTGAGTTGCAGCTGGACCGGTTCCAACTCCCTTATCCAGAAAACTTAGGCCTAGTGCAGCAGGAAGCAGCCCAACACCACTAGCACAACCCACCACTTTACAATTGGCGACTCCACTGGGAAGTTAGGAAACAGATAGGGGTGAAAAAAAAAAAACAGAACCCCTCACAAACAATGCCACCAAAGTCCAAAACGACACGAAATATGAGTGTCGTGCCCTCGCAAGCAGAGTCCAGGCCAACAACACCTCACCAACAGCAACCTAACCAAACGGAAGGTGCCAACAGAATGGGGGCTGATCCTTAGCCGCAGCCAAGAATTCCCACGGACAATGTCAGTACTTTTATTGAAGTATTGCAATCACTGCAGCACTCTTAGCAACAAATGATGGAAAAAATCCATCAACTAAAAGCAGACAAGATGAAGGAGAAAGGAAGCCAGCATGACCCAGAGCATGCGGCAGACAGAGAAGAGACACTAGCAGGAGGTGTCCCACGGAATGCAGAACAGCGTTTCATTACTATGGCTGAAGTAGCGGCTCTCCTGGAACAAGAGAGAGCCAGAACACCTAAGGAGAGGTTTTACGCACGAAGGCCTCCTTACCCATTGAAAGTACTCAGCAAACCATACCCCGAGAGGTATGAGCCGAGGGCCTTTGCACAATATGATGGCAGGAAGGGAAGTGCAGTGGAGCACGTGAGCAAGTTTATTGATACCCTTGGCCCTTACACTGCAGACAAAGATTTATGTCTTCAAGAATTTTCAAAGTCACTGTGTGACTGGGCATACACCTGGTACATCGGCCTAAAACCAGGATCGATCCCAACTTGGGATGACATGGTGGATGTATTTTGCACTAAGTACTTCCACGGAAAGGAAACAGTAATGCTTGCAACCCTACAAGCGACCAAGCAAAGGAATGGCGAAGATATGATGGAATACATCAAGAGGTTCAGGGACATAACACTTGACTGCTATGACCACTGTGAAGAAAGAACTTTAGTAGAAATGTGTATGACTAACATGATTCAGGAATTCAGACTAGTCCTGGAAAATCTAGAAATTTTCCAGTTTGCACAGCTGTTGCAGAAAGCTAGGAAGACGGCCCAGTCCGTAAAACCAAGCTCAGACAAAAGAAATGCCCCGCAGGCTATGGCGGTGTCCACTGGAGAACGGAGAAGGAAAATCGAAGGGAGGGAATATGATACGCCCCCACCCATACCGTGTACCCCTAAGGAACTGGACGTGCTATTAGACAAATGGATAGCAGACGGAATCTTTAAATCCAACCAAGTTTCCAAAGAACCCACGGAGGAAGAAATAAGAGACCCTCGCTTCTGCCGCCTGCACAACTATGTACAACATCCCACCGTAGAATGCTGGGCGCTCCGTAGATTGGTGCACCTCAAGATTAAAGAAGGCACACTGGAGTTAGTTTTTCCTAGGTTTTATTGCAATTTTGGAAAGACTTGGAGTCAAGATGTAATTTTATGGAAAAAAACTAGGGTCAAAATATGAATATTGAAAAGTTCCGGGTCAAAAAGCAATTTTTGAGGAAGACCGGGGTCAAAATATGATTTTGGGAATTTTTGGGATTAAAACATGATTTTTGGGATTAAAAAATGATTTTTGGGAATTTTGGTATTAAAACATGATTTTGAGAATTTATGAATTAATATGCAAATATGGGAAAAAAAAAATTAGATGCAAACAAGATGAAATGAATTAAAATGCAAACGTAGCGAAAATATGTGAATATGTAAATATGGGAAAAGGGATTAAAAAGAATGTAACAAAAATACATAATAGCAAATAAAGATGAAATGAACATTGTGTTTGCATTTTTTTTTTAACGTGCTTTGCAGTGTGCTCAGTTTGTTGGCTTATTAATGATTCAAATTATCACGTTCTTTGCAATGTACTGACATTAGGCGTGGGCACACGGAGGGCAATGCCATTCAGCTTCCCTTTTAGAGAAGGGAGAACAAGGGCCACAGCTTTTGCAGCACCTGTGGAAGTTGGGACTATGTTGAGAGCTGCAGCACGTGCACGTCGAAGGTCACGGTGACTTGCATCAAGAAGCCTCTGGTCTCCAGTGTAGGAATGTGTGGTTGTCATGGTACCCTTGATGATGCCTAACATATGAAAATGATATTTCATATATGCACGTTATGGACATGCCATATAACCATGCTAGAGGATGAGAGAAGTATCAATGACAATTCACAAATATAAAGTTTGATTAGATAAACCTAAGGAAAACTTGTCCAGCATAATCTTTATTGGAACCGAGCGGGGGGAAAATAGTCATGTATTTAATGTTAACTTAATTGTTCATCCCTTGTAAATGAGAAACTATTGGAGGATTATGCCTAATTCCAAGCCAAGAGAGACAGACATATCATACAAAATGGAACGACGACATGTTAATAATACACTCACTGAATGGTTAGAAATGCTTGGAAGTTAAATTAAAAGCTTGTGTAAACTAACAGATGATGCAATCTCAGAGATAATCATAGATCAGTATCATCAAACACGGTAACGATGAGATACTATATATTCCTGCATAATTAGAGCTGCATTATTTAACAGCAAAAAAAGGTAATGGGGTTAGGTATGAGCCCTGATTCTAGGCCACAAAGATGCAAATCAGAAGATTAACTAGGATATTGAAAAGGTGAATGCACCGAAGTGAGAATATTTTCAATTATATGACCAATTGGTAGGGAGTAGGGATACAAATGATGGCGTTGAGCCTTTATAACCAGAAAATCAAGTTCTTTTCTACTAGTAAAATGTAGGCTGAAAAGTTGGGAGAGGTTTATGGTTTGGCAAATATAATTTAATGAAAATACTATGATAATGGATGTGACTGGGACAAACCATCATTGTTAAGGCACCTAAACAGTCCTTAACAGAGCTAATTGATTAAGTAAGAAAAACAAACAAAATCATGGAACACTGAGGAAGCAATCTAAATGCAGAAATAGCATGGAAGCATTTGCAGACAAGTGCTGACCTTCCACGTGAGCTGTTGTCCACATGTCGCGACCTTCCATGATGACCTTCGTCTTCAACCGTCACCATCGGCATCGAGAGTGGATAGAGCCACATCTTCCTCTCTCTCTTTCTCCGATTCTCTCTCTTAAAACCCTAATCTGTCGATTCGATTCTCCCTAATATTGCATCTGTTTCTATTTATGTGCCCGTTTGGATTCGAATTATAGCTGCGTCTACGTTTTTTGAATTTTTTTTTTTTTTTAATTTCCAGCCGCACTATTTGACCAAGTCAACCGTGAATGGTGCATCCGTGCACTGTTCACAGACCCACAAATTTCACTTTTCAACAACTTTTTCATTAAAAATGGGTCCCACAACACTATTCACACATTTAAAAATTATTTTGCTACAGTGTTTTTAGTTTTAGCAAAAATAAGTTCAATCCAAATGGACCCTACATATATAGTATATGATGTCAAGGAAATAAAAGTCGGTTCGGTTCCTATAAATAAAAAAAAAAAAAAAAAAAAAAAAAGTCGGTTGGGTTGGGTTGGGCTTTAGTCTTTTCAAATGAATTTTTTAATTGGGCAGGGTTGGGCTTTTTTTTTTTTTGAGTGCATTACGCTGGTCAAATTATTTATTTTTATTTTCTTTAAAATACTAAATATTTTAATACATACAAAGAGATAGAAGAAATTAATTTAATTGGTCCGTCTTGGCGGACTTTTTTTAAAAAAAAATTTTAATTTTTAAAAGATGAAGGTAGCTGCCCAATGAATTTCTTTTTATTCATAATCTAAAATACGGAAATCCTATCATCTATTCGACTTGCTCTCTCCTCTCAAATGTAGCTTCCCTCTTCTTCTTTTCTCAACCTTCCAACTCCCCTATTTTTTATGGGAGTTGAATTTGCGCAAAAGTAAAACTCCCAACCCTCGCTAGAACCTTACTCACCAGAGGTCCTCCTCTATAAATATATATTAAATTTACTTGTACTTCAAAATTACAAAAAACTTTACAGTGGAAGATTAAAGAAATACTTTAAAAATTGTATTAAATTTCTACAAACACTTGGGCCTCATGCCCTCACCATTTATTTTCCTTCCTCTCCACCCAAGTGCCCAACCAAACACACTCAAAAAAGTTTTCCTTCCCATTTTCTCTCCAAAGTTTTCCATCCACCCTATTTCATCTCCAAACAAACACACCCTTATGGTGTCTACAAATAAACTAGGGGCAACCACCATCAGAAGAATTAAAGCGCCTGGATGTTCAAGGCAATCCGCAGTTCAATCATTAAGGGCTCGTTTGGATTGAAGAGAGAGGGAGGAGAAGTGGAGGAGAGTAAAGTAAAATAGGCTAATTTTGGGCCAATTCTATTCTACTCTACTTTATTCTCCATTCTTCGCTCTCAATCCAAACAGACCATAAATATACTTAGACAAGATTTCGTTATTATTTTGTATACCGTATATGAATTATACGTTTATGATATGGGTTCCAATGATGAAATGTTGTTACACATTTATAATTAATATGGTTAGACATGATTTTATCAAATAAAAATCACTCAAAATGATAATTTTTTCCTGATTACATGTTAATTATAGTTATAAAAATTTATCACAATTAATATTTTTCTTTACAAAAAATTAAAAATACATTGTTTGTTCTATGTAATTTTGTACACTATTGAATTCCAAAAAAGAGGACTACCCCATACACATATTTTGATTTGGCTTTACCATGACACAAATGTCCTTCACTAGCTGACATTGATAGAGTTATATCGGCAGAAATTCCAAACAAAAACACATACCCTATTGCATATGAAGCCATAACTCAATTCATAATGCATGGACCATGTGGCGCAACAAATAAAACTCAGCCTATATGGTTAATGGCTCTTGCACTAAAAAAATTCCGAAGAATTTTTACAACAAGGCAACAATTGATGTTGATGGATATCCAATTTATAGAAGAAGAGATGATGGAAGATTTGTACAAAAATGAGATGTCAAATTAGATAATGGTTATGTTGTTCCTCACAATATCAATATATTGGTAAAATATCAAGCTCGTATAAATGTTGAGTGGTGCAATAGATCTAAAGCAATTAATATCTCTTCAAGTATATAAACAAAGGCCCTGATAGAGCTACAATGTTGGTATAAGAAAACGTAACAAGAAATGAAATATCTGGATTGAAACAAATCACTGATCTTAATGAAATCAAGAGTTACTTAGATAGGTTAAAAAATTGGAACAAAGGTTCTTATTCCTTGAATAGTTCTATCTCCTACAGAATCAAAGTGGCTATTCATCCTAAAAGGAAAACAATTTCCTTTAAAGATCTGTTATGCTAACAATCAACAAAAGTCAAGAACAAACTCTAAACAATGTTGGCCTCTACTTGTCAAGTCCAGTGTTCCACCACAACCAATTGTACTTTACTTTGTCTCAAGTAACAAGCCCTGAAGAACTAAAGATTTTAATAAAGAAAAACGACAAACAAGAACAAGGATACACTAAAAATATATTGTACAAAGAAGTATTCAACAATCTCCCAAAGGTAAAAACAACTTCTAACATTTTTTTTTTTTTTTGCATTAATATTGTCGTAAATACAAAATTCAGATGAAAACAATTTGATACATGTAACTACAAGTCTAATTAGAGCACAATTGGTATGTTAAAAGATAATATTTATCTATTGAAGTGTTATCATTTTATATTTGATGGTTGTTATACCAATACAATTTATTTATTTGGTTATTATAATAATTTTTTATTTTGTTATTGTTTTTCAGATAAAATATATATTCTATAAGTTTATTATAAAATAGTACAACGCACGGGTCTTAAACTAGTATATATAGTATATAATTTCAAAATGGTGCACCAGTACACTCCGATATCGAAATATTTCGTTCTAATAGCTAATTTAGAACTGATTCCAAAACGGAATTCAATACAATTACAGAGATCAATAAGTTGTCAAAGTTGACCCCTTTAAAAATAAATAAATAAAAATTGAGCCGCCACTGTTCTTTTACCCAACAATTAGAAATTTCCTCACTTGTTGAAATGGATGTTGAAGTAATTGTTCCTTTGATTAAAAACCTTTCCTGTGACAACCTTATGTTAGATCCTCTACTCATTGTCTGTAGGACCCTTCTGAGGGCATTCCCTAATGCAACAGTGGAGGTTGAATCACATCTCCCATGCAACAGTGGAGGTTGGATCACATCTACTGGGAGGCTAACCACTGCAAAGATGCTTGGCGAAAATTGGATCTTGGCTAACCCACTGCCTGTGGTGGAGTCTTTGCAGGGCTAAGCCATTTTGTAATATACTAATTTGCTTTTAATTTATATATTCTCCCGTTTTCCATTAAAATAATAATAATAAAAGAAATCACGATATAAAATTCTCCGGTCAAAAAAAAAAAAAAACCTACACACTGCAATTGTTAGAAAAATATATCGATTGATTTTTGTTTCCGATAAAAATAATAGATTCGACTGCGTTCAACTGTTCAAGTTGACAAGGACACGGCCAACCACCAAAATGTCAATGACAAGCCGAGCATAGAATTCCAAACCAAGCAAAGATGGAATAAGATTCTCTCTATTTGCCGAATGCTGCTTATTCATCGGTCTTATCCATTAGGAATAGTCGAATACTCTATAGGAAGTTGGATAATTTCTTACTTTTATTTGCTTTGCGCCATTATGTAGCACCCATGTTTAATGGGAAAAGGGTAGCTAAATTATAATCAAATGTAGAGAGAGAGAGAGAGAGAGAGAGAAAGAGAGAGAGAGAGAGAGAGAGGCACAAGCAATCATCTTCCCTGCTCCTCAGGGTCTAGAAGTAGTACCACGCGCAAAAGCTAAAAATTCAGTTCAATTTTATCACCATATATGGCTTTAAAAGAAACCAATCAAAGAAGCCATAATTTACATTGCTAAGGTGGGGTAAGTGCCGGATCCAAGAAGATCAAGAGTCTTGGGAATGATCGCAAGGGTTAGCTTTATTGCTCAGACACAACGAACCGTGTTTGATTGGAGTTCAATCCAACTTGGAAAGAAAAAGAAAGCACAATCACAAAATGCAAGAACATAAATAACCATCAGATCAAAACTACCATGCAACTGATGCTTCAAAGGCATCAATTTCAGCACTAAATCGCATTCCACATCACTCCAAACACCAAACCATATTCTTCTCATCAATAATAAAAAGCACATTCATATCTTTCAGAACAATTCAATCCAGGTGCTTCTATAAACACCCAAGGATCCTCAGTTCATTGAGAAATTCTGCTACAACAATCCACATACCATCTATGTAAGAGGTCTCGAGATTTAAAAGTACAGAGTACATCCTACGAACTTATCACTGCTGCTGAGGTGGCTGACCCTCGCCTGACTCACGCTTAGATGCTTCTTTGATCTCATCCCCAGCATCATCCTAAATTAACACAACAAAATACATTAGGCAAGGAACTGGAGGAGAAAAAATCCCAATGATATGACACCAAAGCAACAATCATATGCAGCAGCCACACATGCCTAACCACCCCCCCAAATGGATAAAAATAAAACTTGGATCGATGTGATGTGACCTGAATCACCAACCCAACTACAACAATTTGATAGTGTTGTTTTTTTATGAAGGCTGATCCCAAGAGTCTATTGGTTTGTAATATTATTTGGGTTAAACCTTGTAAAGATGCTTTTGAACCCAGTATGATCCAGGTTGAAGTGTCAAATCAACCAATCTCAGACCAGCTTACATTTTATAAATGGCAGATGCAGAACACATAAGGGGAATAAAAGAATTTAATGCACAAAAAATAAGCCGGAGGAAATGAAGGATATGAAGGTTTCCTATATTTGTTTAGGATGATGACCTAGCAACATCAAACATTTCAGCCTACACACAGACACATGCAGGGGAAAGAGAGAGAGAGAGAGAGAGACCGTGATGTCAGAAGTCCACAAAGTCAAATTGTCTCGGAGAAGTTGCATGATCAAGGTACTGTCCTTGTAGGACTCCTCACCCAATGTATCCAACTCAGATATAGCCTCATCAAAAGCCTGCCAAATGTAAGCAAAGGGGGTAGAGAGTGAGCAAGCAAGAGAGAAAAGAGAGAGAACAATGGCATACTATCAACCTTGCAACCTTGTAGTCAATTTAATACTTTTCCGATTTAATACTTCATGTCAAGATTTCGGCGAGACTTCAGCCGGATAAATCAGAAACTTTAAAAATGGAATTCAACTTAAAAAAGAAAAATGCCACAACAGAGACATAAAAAGCTCACAACCTTAATGATAAGCAACAGCCAAAACAGTATCCCTATCATAATGATAACACACTAGAACTCACATGTTGAAACCATGACACTAAACTCTGCACAAAGTATATCAGTTGAATATATTATGAAGATCACTCAGAGAGAGATTTTTTTTTTGGGAGGGCCGGGGGGGGGGGGGGGGGGTTTATGGAGGTGGGGAAAGAGAGAGATGATTAACACCCAACCCCATTGGTTAGATCGATTCCTTCATAACAAGTACTCAATGAATTATTCCAAAACCAAATCAAGTTTTGCATATATGGTATTAGATTAATACACAACAACAAATGGATAAGAAACCCAAAAAACTACTAACAAGCAATATGTATCACACCCATACACATGGGCACACACATTAAACTCAAGCAATGGAACCAACGCCTACAGAATTAATAAGTAATTTGTACCAGTTTGATAATATGTCCACCACAAGGACATAAACATATTATAATTCAAGCGATGAAACCATGACCCCCATGTGTCAGCGTATTAAAAAATCCATAATATGGTCTTCAAATGAATCAAATTACAGCCAACGGCTTTAAGATTCAAATACAAATACAGCACTAAATATAAACCAAGAAGGGTCAAAATAATCGTTAGAAAATCATCAGTCACCATGAGATATTAAAAAGCACTTTTTTTTTCTCCCTAAAATCAGCTTGCTACCAACCCCACACTCCCCACACAAAGAGTAGAAGGCAAGAAGGTACAAATATATAACTGCTTATCTATGATGAAAGGAATTACTATTAAAATTTCAGGATACTTTGGGGAAATAGTAACCCAAAAGAAACTCAGAAAATAAATTTACCATTAGAACAGTCTAATCTGGTTCCTAGATTGCTATGCATTAGAAGTCGACTCGAACCAAACAGAAATGGTCAGGCTACTTAAAAAAATAACAAATCATGCCCATAAATAAATAAATAATTGCAACATACTACAGTCACAATGAAACAAGTAAAAGCAGTCAGGTAAAAATACCTGCTTTGCAAGATTGCAAGCACGATCAGGTGAGTTAAGGATTTCATAGTAGAACACAGAGAAGTTAAGAGCAAGACCCAGCCTTATTGGGTGAGTAGGAGGAAGTTCAGCCAAAGCAATATCCTGCTTAAAAAACGCAAAGCAAGCTCAAAAATCACTATCACAGAAAAGTCCCAACTTCAAACCCAGTAAATGAATTACAGAGGAGTATTGAAAATAACAACCTCATACACCATACACCTACCTGTGCAGACTTGTAAGCCAACAAGGTGCTCTCAGCAGCTTCCTTCCTCTCAGCACCAGTCTTAAACTCAGCCAAGTACCTGTGGTAATCACCCTTCATCTTGAGATAAAACACCTTCGACTCAGCAGCTGAGGCCGATGGAATGAGATGTGTCTCAAGAAGGCCTAAAATGCCGTCACAGATCTTGCTCAGCTCATTCTCAATCTTGCCCCTGTACTCCTTGATGATCACAACATGATCCTCATTTCCCCTACTCTCCTCCTTCTGCTCAATGGAAGAGATGATCCTCCATGAAGCCCTCCTGGCCCCAATCACGTTCTTGTAAGCCACAGAGAGGAGGTTCCTTTCCTCCACAGTCAACTCCTCAACATCCACGGTCTTTGCAACTTTCTCCATGAACTCAACCATTTCCTCATAGCGCTCGGCCTGCTCAGCTAACTTGGCCATATAGACATTCTCCTCGCGTGAAGAGTCAGTTGGCGACATCTTTGCTACAACAATAGAAATTACTGTAAGTCCACAGATCAATTCAATACAAATCTTATTAATCTCTTGGCCTATATTATATATCATATCACAAACCCCAAAATTAAACATATATATCTACTAAACAAACATTGTAAATAACCCACTCCCCAAAAAAAAACCATCTTTGAAATATTAGGAAGCACAAATTGGAATCTGATTATTAAAACTGTTCTGATCTACAGAAAAATTCAACACAACCCTAACTTGCAGACATGAATTAAAAAAAAAAAAAAAAACTGAGGATAATTAATTAATTATCTGTTTTCTGAATATCCAAAACTACAAATTCCCAATCACTATTTAATATACATTGATTAACACTACATATACATATTTCGCATTAGGAACAGTAAAAATAAATCTTTGTTGTTTTCCTACCCTAATGGCTAATATTTTCTCAGCTACTAAACAGATCAAATCACACTCTCGTCACGTTAGGAATTAAGCATCACAGAGCTGTTTTACACTCACTTCAGTAAAGTTGATCACAGTTTTTCAGTCTCACACAACAATAAAACCAAGGTTCAAATACAAAGTCCGATCATTTCCATTTTCCGACACTTTCTCGCAAACCAAACAAATTCATAAATATAAAACAACAAAAAAGCATTAAAAAAAAAAAAAAAGCCCTATCTAGCAGATCCAATCAAAATAAAAAACAGAAATTTAATCAAACCAAACAGCAGCCCTAGATCTCAAGGATCAAGATCAACACGAACCTAGAAAAACAAAAACAAAAACAAAAAACAAAAATCGAGTAGATCTAAGAAAAAGCCTCGAAACCCTAACCCTAGATAGTAGAAAAGGAAAGCAATCAGCGAGTGAAGAAAAGAGCGTACCTCTCTGATTGGCGAAGAAACTGAAATTCCTCTCTCTCTCTGTGTGAGTGCGTGTAAGAGAAAGAAATGAAGTGTGAGAACAGAAATGGAAAAGGGTGCTCTTAAAATAAATACAAAAAAAATAAAAAAAGCGGAGAGAGAGAAAGAGAGAGTGGGTCCAATGAGAACGTGACACGTGGTGCGGAGCGGAGAATCCGTGGGAGAGAGAGTGTCTCTGTGTGTGTGTCACGCTGGCGTTGACGGTCAACGGGATTAATGCGGGTCCTACAATCTGTAACCGGTAACACCTCCACATCATTGTGTTTGTGTAGCGTTTTTTTTCCATGGGAAAGAGTGGCCTTGACTAACGGTTTTTTTATCTTCTTTTTCCTGTGTAAAACTAAACGGAAATGCTGCCAATTTCACGCGCCGGCTATGGATCTTTATTGTTGCTGCTGCCGTTTTTTTTTTTTAGTCCGTTACAACTTACAATATGTTAATTTCGTAATTTGAACTATTTTTTTCCTTTTAAGTTTAAAATATTTACCATTTAAGGGTGTTCATTGGAAATAAGGGTTTCCACTGTTTGAACTAGCTTGAGTTTTTGCCCTAAATTTTTTTGTCACGCAATCAAGTTAACTTGATGGCAGCAATTTGGAGAGGAGGCCAACCGATGCCGATCGACCAACAATGAGTATTAGTTGCTCGAGCGATCGTTTTTCACGGTTGAATTTTTCGAGTTATCAATTGGATATCTCGATGATGGAACAATGAATCAATATCTAGTAAAACGACAAAGATCTAAACTTTAGTGGTCAAATCTTGACCTCAACAAGTTGAGAGATGCCAAATCTCGACCTCAACTATGGTAACTCTGTGCAACTATCAAAGATGGAAGGGGGAAAGATCGTTCTAGTGATAATAAACTTCTGTTGGTTCGATTTTGATGTTAAGAATCCAATGACTTGAGACTTGAACTAAAAACTAGATTTTTTCCAAGACCCAATACTTGCTTCTCGACTACATATGCAATCAAAACCGACAGTGAGTCACCAAGTCGGTCAGAGTCGATTGGGTTTTGAGGGTCTGTGGATAGCCCTAGTTGCAAATACTCTCATAGGCTGGGAAGGATATTAACATCAAATTAAGGTGTTGATTAAAATTGAATAGTTAATAATGCACATTACAAATTTCCTATAATTTAGGATATATGATCATAATTAATCCTTATTTCTATTTGATAGTTTCCTCTAAATTTTTATTTTAATAATCAGAAAAACTAGAGTGTTGATTGCAATATTTCTATCTCTATTTGTTAGTTTCCTCCGAACAAAATTGGAAGATACTCTTTTCAATTTATTAATAAAGAGGAGTAATTCTGAATATTATTCACATGAATTTTTTTATTTATTATATGAGCATTTTTTTACCTAGAATCATATGAGAATTTAATTAAAAGAGGATGTGTGTTTATAGTATTTGAGCTATTTTGGAAGTTAGAATACTCCTTTTAAGGTGAGCTTGGAATTAACATATAAACATCATCAAATCATCTCATTCAATTCACTTACTTAATCAAGAAAACAAGAAAAAAGTTCTAGCTGGTTGTTTGAGTCTTTTACGTTAATATGAGAGAGAGAATACATGCTTAAAAGTGTCTAAATTATCTTGAAGGTTAGAGTACTCCTTTTGATGTGGGCTAAGACTAACAACGATGAGCCTCATACACTCCTTTCCTTCATAGATATAGTAATCTAAATTACTACCTAATGGTTTAGAGGAAATTTTTCCATTTAGTTGGAAAGAAATTTTTATTTTTATTTTCTTATTTTGCGTGTTTTTGGTATAAAAAATAAAATCCTCCAGCTTATTGAAACTTAGTCCAATTTCTATTTTAATCATTGAAATTTTAAAAAGCACATTTTTAAATAGGAAATTTAACAAATGTGAAGTTAGTCCTTTTATTTTATTCCCTCTCCCTTATAATTTTAGGTGGCTTTGTTCTTGGACCGCTAGGTTGGGCAACACATGGGTGTGTGTTCCCATTGGCTACAAACCAACCCCAAAGTCATGTCACGAATTGCCCAGCTATCTAAGGTCAGAGTCACTTAAGCATGCATTTAGTTAACCACATCAGCAAATATTATTGTTTAGAGGGTACAAAATGTCAAAGTTTGGTGTTATATATAATTTGTTTAGTGTGGAAAAAAAAATAAACTTTTTAAAATTATATTAATTAAAATAAAACTTAAACCAATGACAGGGACAGACCTATTCGTTTAAGTTTGCAAACTACTTGCACTAGTTTATGAATTTGAACTGGGATTTGCTTTTTTGGGGGAGGGAGGAGCTTGCATTGCATGTTTTGATTTCAATTTCAAATACAAAAAAAAAAAAATAATAATAATAATAATAAATAAATAAATAAAAAGGACTGGTTGAATATGATGGCAGAGGTGCGTGTCCATTTGGGTGTCTTGAAAAGCAAAGTTATGACTTGATTTTGGTATGCTTACCCACTCTTGAAATATGACTCACTTGAAAAGCATTAGAAAAATACATGGATTCTTGATTTTGTTATTAATGTTATTACTTTTTGTGAACTTTATAGTTGATATTGTTACTCTTTACCAAATAAAAATCAAAATAGTAGTTGATATTGTTACCAAATCATAGGTCACGCGTAGACCCGACCCATACAACATGAACATGCATGCATCATATGAAATGCAAATTGAATGAGGTTTGTTCCTAAATGTGTTGTTCATTCATTAAAAGAAATTCGGATGCCTATTGTGACAATTGTCCATTGCAATATTTGACTTATTTATATTATTTGTCTCAGTTCCTATGAGGATGTGAGACGTGGATATATTTTTGGTATGAATGTGTGGTGTTCACATTGTGGACACGTAGAATTTCTCAATAGTCATTTACATAATTTACCTAATATATTAAAATGACAAAACTTAGGTACAGTATTTATGTGCTGTTCCTTAAGTTCTCCTCTTAAGATTCAGTCATATGACTGTACTTAATTAAAAATACGCTTCTATTTCATAAGAAAAAAGCCACATAGTTGATTCTTTAAAAATGGAACTTAAGAAACAGCACCTAAGTACTGTACCAAAGTTTTGCTCATATTAAAAATGCTTAGTGATGCATGACTAAATATTTTAATTTGATATCAATAGTGATTGGAGTTACATTCTAACTTAATATTATGTTCATGCGGTGATATTCTATCTTTCTTAGGCAATAGAGACACCCATCCACACTTTGAGATATATAAGAAATTATTTTGTTAGGTCTTTTTGATCCAACGCTAGCCGATAATAGACCTACCATGCCTTGCTTGTAGATTAATTGCAAAGCTAACCCTTGTTCTATTGGGTTGGTGGTTGCTACCAAGCCAATTTCTTTATGCCCATCAAAGGACCTTGAGATGCTTAATTCATGAAAAAAAAGGATTCGAGAAATTTGAAAGAACTCATATATATAAGGAATGAGGGTGACCCGTGGACAAAAAAAAAAAAAAAAATTTACTATCGCTAGTGAGTTAGTTGCTTTTCTCAAATGAAAAAAAAAAAAAAAAAAAAATCAAATATTATGTAAATAAAATCACACCAAGATTTATATAATTAGGAGACTTTGGTGTACCTACAATTCATTATTTCCACACTCAAATTACTATTTTTTTAATGGGACTAAAATTACTATTAAATGTAGAGTGATGCAACAAATTTTATTACAAAGAATTCCAAAAATGATGCGTCATCATCAATCACAATAATACAAAAAAAAATATTTAAATATATATTTATTAGATACTTGAAACTTACCAATTATATTTATTGTCATATCAGTTTATAAAATTCATGTGGTAAATTTTATACAAGTACCTTTAACATTTTTTTTCCTTAAATGTTTCCTTCATTAACAAATAATAAAACCCACCTCACTTTCACAATAAATTAAGAGGATAATCACAGGAAAAGTTCAAAACCTCAAAGTCACATCATTGCATTAATTAATGATATAATTGTGCTGGTAATTAATGAGTATAGTTTAATTTTGCGTCATATCTCATCTAATCTAAACTTTTAAATTTTTATGTCAAATAAGTTAATTTAGTATAAAAATTGAATTTTAATTAGAGTTTAATTTTGCGCCACATGTCTCATCTAATCTAAATTTTTAAAATTTTTGTACCAAGTGAGTTAATTAAGTATAGAAAATGAGGAGTCCAATATAAATAAACCTAAGTAATATATATATATATAACCAAAGCTTATAGAAAAATTGATTATAATCAAAATTAAATTTTGCCTTTGTTAACTTTTCATACAAATTAAATTGTTTAGATTTTTGCTTCTTTTTTTTTTTTTTTTTTTGAACTAATGAGTATATTTTTTTATACAGTTTCTATTTAGATATTTTGTTTGCGAAGATCATGAATGTAACAGACTATAATTAAGCTAAATGATTCCATGCACCTATCCCCATTCAATTTAGGAGATACTATTGAACCAATTTATTCTTTTATTTTGTGTTGTATTTAGTAGAATTTCATGATGAGTTATAGTGAATTGATACTATATATGTAGTGTCCAATAGTAATTTTCAAAATTATATACACAACAATAGTGTAATGAGAAACCTGGAGTAACCAATATCATTAAAATTGTAAGGAAAAATCATTTCGGTACCTCTAAATGTCCTAGTCAAACTAATGTCCTATATATTTAATAACCCAAACTAACATCAATAGTAACACTGCAATTCATCATTCCCATGCGTAAGCACAAGTTACATACTAGTATATATTAATAATCAAAACTGAGAGAAAATCAAATTAGATTTCAAATTGGAATTCAATTAGAGTCTAATTTTGATTCCATGCACCTATCCCCATTTAATTTAAGAGATACCATTGAACCAATTTATTCTTTTATTTTGTGTTGTATTTAGTAGAATTTCACGAAGAGTTATAGTAAATTGATATTGTATATGTAGTGTCCAATAGTGATTTTCAAAATTATATACACAACAGTAGTATAATGAGAAACTTAGAGTAACCGATATCATTAAAATTGCAAGGAAAAATCATTTCTGTACCTCTAAATGTCCTAGTCGAATTAATGTCCTATATATTTAATAACTCAAACTAACATCAATAGCAACACTACAATTCATCATTCATGTGCGTAAGCACAAGTTACATACTAGTGTATATTAATAGCCAAAGTTGAGAGAAAATCAAATTGGAATTCAATTAGAGTCTAATTTTGCGTTATGTGTCTCATCTAATCTAAGCTTTTATATTTTTGTACCAAGTAAGTTAATTTAGTGTAAAAATTGGAGTTCAATTAGAGTTTAATTTTGTGTCATGTGTCTCATCTAATCTAATTTTTTTTAAAATTTTTGTGTCAAGTGAGTTAATTCGGTATAGCAAACGAGGAGTCCAATATAAATAAACCTAGATAATATATATTTATATATATAAAACAAAGTTTAGAGAAAATTTGATTAGAATCAAAATTATATTTTGCCTTTGTTAGCTTTTCATACAAATTAAATTGTTTAGATTTTTGCTGTTATTTTTTTTCCTGAACTAATGAGTATATTTTTTATATTGATTTTATTTAAATACTTTGTATGTGAAGATCTTGAACGTAATAAATTGTAATTGAGTTAAATGATTTCACGCACCTATCCCCATTCAATTTAGGAGATACTATTGAATAAATTTATTCTTTTATTTTGTGTTGTATTTAGTAGAATTTATGCATAGTAATAGTGAATTAATTTTGTATATGTAGTGTCCAATAGTGATTTTCAAAATTATATACATAATAGTAATGTAATGAGAAACTTGGCATAACCAATATCATTAAAATTGCAAGGAAACATCATTTTAGCACCTCTAAATGTCCTGGTTGAACTAATGTCCTATGTATTTTGTAAGGGGCAAAACTAGGATCAAGCCAAATCTGAACAGGAATGGGCTGACTGTTGATGTTCACTTTGGCAAGAAGGCCCAATAACAAGAAAAAACCCAACAATATGGGAGACAATAAGAGAGAAGAATTAGCAAAGTGAGAAGAAAATCATTAAGCCCGAACAATAGGAATATGGTCCATGGGTCTGTAAGATAGTCAAAAGTCCCCAAAGAAAGTAAGCGGGCCCAAGGGAGCCCAAAGAAAGAAATAGTAAACCCATGAGAATTATGAAAAATGGAAAGCAAGCAAAAATGGGCCAAATGAGCCCAAAGGAAAGAATTAGTAAATGAGGTTGGTAAAAAGGCCAATAAACTCCTGAAAGTAAAGGATATGGTAATTGGGCCGGGGAAGCTCGAAAGATTTAACAAAAGCATGGAAATGAAGAATTAGAGTGGACCGAGGATACCCAAAGGAATGAAGCAGGTTGAGGATGAACAAAGGAATAAAACAGGCCGAGGAAGCCCAAAATAGTATGAGAACAAGCCCAGCCATAGTACTGGGCTACATGAACTGAGTAAAAGGGAAAGTTTGCGGTAGGCCCAGTGAGCACAGACCAAAATGCAACATGGCAAAGGCAATGAGGTAGCGTGGCAGAAGTGTCAACCAACCCATAAAGAAGACAAAGGCTGGATTAAAGAAGGAAAAGCCCATGCTCAAGCAAAACCCGGCCCAAGGAGAAAGTAAGCTATAAAGAATGAAGACCCAGTAACTCATCCACACCATAAGAGGTTAAGAATAAGTGGCAGAACGGGCAGCAAATACTAGACAAGCCCCCAAGTCATGGCAAACGCATGAACGATAAACAAGCCCTGGACTCACATGAAAATGGAGCATGCACAAGGCTCAGGCACCACCCATTTGTACCTAGTCAATACAAGAGTGATGGACCGGGTCAGAGGTAAGAGAGGGTATGGTCTAGTGGTGGGGAGAAGGGGGAAGTCTATTCTGGGGTTCCCACTCTAACTCTTTTGGGAGAAATGTCCTGTTAGGATGACATACCACCCAAAAGAGGAAAATATGAGTTGGAATCACTAGATGCATGCCATAAGAATTAGTAAGAGAGAGTGCCCAACCCTTATTCAGATGGGAATGCCACGGAAAGTAAGAAAACAAAACAACACTCTTTTGTCTGGGAATGGAACGTGGCACGGCCAGCACAGGGAAGTGGTGATGGCTAGACAACTGATAAACTAGTGGGTGGTCTGGGAAAGACATTTACACCCAAACAAAAGTAGTTTAGGGGTAAAATAGTAAAACCTATCATGGCAAGCAGTATAAAAGGGCCTTGGCGCACACAATGGGTAGGAGGAAGGTCAAGCACAAGAGATAACAAAGAGAAATAAGTAAGAAAGAAAAGAAGCAAAAAAGATAAGAAGGAAAAGAGGTAACATAGAAAACAAAAAGAAAAAATGGAGAGTGAAAGGAAAATCTGAGAGTGAGAAAACAAGAAGTGTAGTAAAGGCATGCACCAATAAGCTACTCCCTTCTTTCCCTCTTAATAGCCTACTCTCTAGTAAGAATTCGAAGATAAGCCATCTAGGCCCATTCCTTCAAAGTGAGCAATTTCTGTGGCAGGATTTCCCTCATGAGATTGCCCACATTGAAGGGTGGTTCCCTTCCTGGACTTAAATCTCTTAAGAAACCAAGCACGACAGACTAACAATTCTTTCTTTTTCAAGCATTAATATTGTTTCCTTTTCTTTTATTGTTGTTATTAATCTATTTCTGCCATGCTCATATCATTGTGTTCTTTCCCCCTTTTACTAAGAGAATGGTTTAATCATTGTCTTTGGCTAACAGCAAGCATATTCTTCTTATTTTTATCATATTATACCCTCTTGCTATAACATTTTTGTGACAACATCTTCTACCGTGGGCACATGACCAAGGTCCCAACAAAGGGTCCTAGCTTGTGCACATGCTGTCTTGGGGTGAGTTTCAGTCAAGCCAGTCCCGACTCTCCTACCCCATAATTATTGAGCCATAACGCGACAGTAAGCAGCATAGCCCAGGATTACAAAAAAGGCCCACCACACTGACAAGCAAGCCTTGTGCAATTAATTTATAAAGATGGGTTATCAAGGCCAATCTTTTAAACCTTAGTAGCTTTACTTAATGATTGTTAAAGAAAGGAAAAACTTCCCATAAAATAGTTTAAGAAGAAAATAATAAAGTGAAGAGCGAAGATTCTGGTTCAAGGTCTTCCTCAATTTAGCCAAGGAGAGATGATTCTTTGGACTACATGCTCCTCGATAGTACAATTCTTAGTTTTGTTATTTACTTTCCTAGTTTTTCTCCTCCCCTTTCTTGGTGGAGCTTCCTTCCTTTTTATAGTGGTTGGGGTTGCATCCCAGCCCTCCGCTTGGACTGCTATGGATCCCCACTTGGATACTTGTCCCATCAGTGTCTTGCTAATGGTGATAGAGTAGGTTGCAAGCTGTAAAGACACTGATCACGGGTCATTCTGCCATTAAATGCGGTAAGCTAGGTGGGTACAGTGCATTTAAAGTGGTGGTGATAGATGCTTTATAAGGAAGCTTTCTCATTCCCTTGCCTACACATCTCTACTTTCTTCCTCAACCCCCCATCTTGTTAGCTCTGGGTTGGGACCCCAACCCCTCGAGGGAAGCTTTCTCCTCGGACTTCTCAGACTTCGCACTCTTCTCGTGTTTCGGTATTTGGTTGTCTTGTCTGGGCTGGACCCAATTTGATGATGAGTGAGGCCCAATTGACTCCTCGGGATGTACTAATGCCACTTGCCTTTGCTCCTCGGGTTCCTCCTTCCCACATATTTAATAACTCAAATTAACATCAATAATACCATTATAATTTATCATTTCTATACGTAAGTACGGGTTACATACTAGTTTGCTTAATGGTAGAGTAGAATTCAACTTTTCCAGGGAAGGTAGGGTTTTTGAAGGAATGTATTATATTCATCCCATTCCATGTCCAAAAAATAATAAAATAATGTAACAATGATTTTTATTACTATTACTATTAGATATGATCGTACAAAATCCTATTGACTCAAAAAACAATTACAAATAAGATATTTAATTAATTTGTAAAAACAATGTTTTTCCGGAGAAGAAGAAAGAAAAGAAAATGCAAGGATGGGCTATTCCGTCTATAGTTATACGTAAGTCTTGCTCAAAAGTCAATTTTGGGTATAGTCAGCACATGCTGGCTAGACTAGAGCGTAGGTCTAAAGGTAATACAAATATTTGGAAAAATAAAATGATAAACAAAATACAATAGACGCTTTATGACTCTATATAAAAAATTAAATAAAAAAAAAACTCGAAAGGGGATTCCATAATAAAATATATATTAACAAAATTTTAAGATATATAGTTTTTTTTTTTTTGGGTAAAGATATATATAGTTAAGAAATACAATGAAAGAGAACTATACGGACTAGGCAATTAGGTTCATAGAGTTTCAGCACAAAAAAAAAGAAGAAGAAGAAGAGGCAAGGTTCATAGAGACAATGAATGAGGTTTACGTACATCAAATCTTACCTACAAACTAACTCTTAAACATTTCATGCGGCTTTTAGTACATATAAGCTTACTAGCAAAAGACAGTACATATGATATACGGTTAAATATTTGATTCTTAACGCTTGACCTGTGTTTCAAAATCGTTCTTAATACTTTAAAATGTTTTTAAATAGTTATTTTCACATTATTAATGAAAAATACTAACATAGCAGACTGAATTCACGAAATTGATGTCACTTCAATGTTTTTCATCCATATAATATAATAATGATAAGAGCATTTTTGAATCAATTTTAAAAGTGTAACGACTAAAGTGAGACATGCACTTTGTTTGTTTTAAAGTAAAATATTTTCGTGGGTTCTAGTTAGCTCAACTAGTAAAGTCTCTGATAATTGAATAAAAGATCTGGGGTTTAATCCCCACCTACACCAAAAACCGATTAGTGTTTTGGTCTAGATTCTCCCTCCATTTGGTGGCTAGGTCATCTTTTCAATGGGTTGGGCAGTTGGTGCTGGCGATGTAGTGGCCGGATCTCCGCCCAGTGACTAGTGTCGAAGACGTTGTTCCGATGACCAATGTTGGCAGTCCAATGGCCGGAGACACCGCTTCAATGGCAGTCTGATCACTGAAGCCATAATTCCTGCTGTTGATTCTGTTTGATCATCGAACCTTTGACATCAGTAGCTCTAATGGCTGAGCCACTGATCTTGGTGGTTTCCCTAAAAAATTTTACATGTCATACCAAACACCTGAATATATTTTATTTTAAAACAAATGGAGAGTTAAAAGCATTACAACAATTTTCAATTAAAGCTGAAAATTTGAGAACTAGATATGAACTTTTTTTTTTTGGGGGGTAAAACACATATGCAATTTAACTTACATATAAATACTTCATATTGTGTGGGTTCCAGTTAATTTAACTGATAATGTCTTTTGTTATCGAATAAGAGATCTAAGCAATTATTAGAAGCGGACACCATTGGTTAAAAATTTCTTTAAAATTAAAAATAAATAAATAAACTTCATACTGCCCTCTTCTTTCCGTCAACTGCCATGGGTTTTGAATTTTGATGGCTACATTTCACTTTTATATATAAAGAAGGGTTTTTATTTTTTATATTTTTAATAAGAAGTTTAGACTTTAGACTAAGAAAAACAATAGTGATATCACAATAAGTGGATTTAACGTACTAGCTTTACCTTTAGTTTGAGATTGAACTTTGAGTTTTAAAAAGTTCCGAAGGTCGGTCAAGATGACTGTACTGGTTACAAATGATCAAGTCTGCTTCCAAGTTATCCTATGTACGATTAAGGCAGTACCGAAAGCACTGGTATAGGTCTTGAATGAATAGAATTTAAAAGGCCTATACCAGTGCTTTCAAAAGCGCTGGTATAGGGCGTATGCCTTTCCCAGCGCTTTTGAAAAGCGCTAGTACAGGTTTGGCGACCCTATACCGACATTCACTGCATGGCGGTTTGAAGCGCCGGGAAAAAAAACGTCGGGATAGGAATTTTGACCCTATACCAATGCTTTCTGGGGCTATCCCAGCGGTTTGAAAACGCTGGGAGAGCCCCTTTTTTTGTAGTGTAGGACGAGTGATGTGTGTGATTAAAATATAATTCGCAAAAACATTGAAAATATGTACCACTTTTCTTTGCTATGAGCATTATACTTGGATTATACTTGGATGTAGATGATGCCCGCAAGTCATTGTGGTCGATATTAAATCACAGGACAACAATAAATATTCCTTCTTTGCTATAAGCATTATATTTGGATCATAATTGGTTCTTCTAATTTAAAATGCCTATACCTTGTAGACTAGTATTTGTTAAGATTTTTAGTGTTGACTAATTACATGACCAAGTTTACTTTTGAACCATTTTAAATTATATTTGTTTGGTGTATTTAAGGATGAAGCCTGAAGAATTCATGTTCATTATGCAAGTTTGCAAATATTGGCCAAGTAAAATTGATGATGGATCGAGCGAAAATGACAAGTTGAACATAAACCACTAGCCATTCGCATGACATTTGGTTGAGCAAATCCTTTAGGGGAAGCACTGAACTAAACTTTAATGGCAGCTTTTGCGGCCAATCATATCTCAAATGATATAGGACCCATTTGGTAGCCGATTTTAAATATTTTTTTTGCTTAAAATGATGTGAAAGCTGTGGTTTAAAAAGTGTTATGGAAACATGTGTTTATAGTGTTTATAAAACAAAAAACGTGTTTGGTTCCATGTTTCAAATAACATGTTTTAGGAGGTGTTTGGTAATTGCACTTAAAAATATATGTGAAAATACGTGTAATATTGTTTAAAAACTGAAAACATGTGTTTGAGTTGTCATACCAAACGGGGCCTTAGTGTTTGAAAAACATAATTGTGTATTTGGTATGTGTGTGTTTGATTTTTAAAAGAGAGATGCTACATCTACAACATTTTTATAACAAATCACAGGTGGTTAGTTGTTATTGGTTCAAATTTGAAACTAGCATTAAGATTACTTTTTTACCCTAACAATAATAACTAGTAACAACCTGCCACTTAGAATTTGTTGTAAAAATGTTGTAGACATATCATTTCTCTTTTTAAAAAACTGAAAACCAGGTTCAAATTTAATATTTATTATTTGACGAGAGAGAAGAAAAGTGTCTATTTTACCGTTGCCCTTATTCTTCTCCCACTGTTCCTTCTTTTTCCTTTTTCTACCCTGAAGCTTATCATTCCTTCATCTTTGTCTAAAACCAAACCCACGCCTTCACATTCCTAATCTCCATCGATGCAGACAAAGATCCAAGGCTGGGCTTCATTTTCCTTCGGATCTCATCTCCACTGTCAATAGTCCAAGACCCAACAACAAAGAGGGATTTGCTTGCCGCCAAAACTAGGGGAAGAAGGTGCCACTTCAATACCGAAAACCCACAGGCCTACTGCAAATCCAAGTTTGAAGAACACTTTGACCTTGGTTGTTAATAGGTTTTTGTCTAAAGATTGTTGTTTTCCTTCTTTATACTTTTAATTGAAAAACTGTGGTAAATTAGTGAGATCTTTTGCACTTCTAATAAATTTTTAGTCCTTTCATGTTTCCATTTCTGCATCATCTGCACATATGACTTTACTTCACTTGGACTTCATAAATCATAAACACTGGGTTGATTCAAGTAAATATCACATACTAATATGTAGACTTAACTATTTAGTAACCCATCAAATGTAAGACTTGAAATTTTAAATTTTATACACACAACTCACCTTAACAAGACCTTTAGGACCAAAAACCAACAAAGCCACCACCCCAATGACCAGAGCCTCATGTGCTCCAACCCCAAACAAAGATGCATAAATCACCTTACCCTTACATCTCCCTTTCCTATCTGCACCACCATCACTTCAATTGGCTTAACCAATAGCTAACAGTGAACATCCTCTGCATCAGAAATGCTCACATAGATCTACTTTTGCCTATGAACGATATTGTCTTGACTATAACAACTCTTGAAAACTACCCTTACCCTATATACAACATGAATCTCTCTAAAAGTCAATTATACTGTGGAGTATCCATATATTTTTGTTGACAAGAGTCCAATTTAGAAGACCCAATGCAACAGAGATAATAGTAGTAATCATGCTGCACTCTCTTGTCTCATATGAGAAAGGGAGAGGTGAGAGATCATGTGTTAATTCCTATAGTTTTAATCACTATGGTATGTAGAATGTTACAAATATATAGACAAGATCGTCTCATTAATAACTATGGTATGTAGACCGTTGCAAATATACCAAGTTTGAAGTCTTGTCATTATCTTTTACTATCTTTATCCTTCTATATATACAAATATAAGAAAATATTGAACATGATCCTATGACCTATCACAAATTGTTTGGCGGATAGGTAATATATTAGTGCCTTCAATATAAATGTGAACATACTTGTGTTCTTTTGGAGGGAAAAAAATTTGCAGGCCTGAAACATAGGAGGAAACGATATTGACAGAAGAAATAGATTGTTTGCAGTGGACATGCGTATTACATTGTTGCTTGTTTTGAACAAAAATCTTTTATATAATACATATTATGTTCATACGAGAAATATAAACTACTGTATATTAGATTATAATAAAGTTAAACTTGATACTAAACTCATGTCTTTGTGCAAATTACGTTGAATAGTCAGTAAATTCAATACTCTGTTGTTTCTTTTGCAGATGTCGAAAGCAATGTGTAATGTTATTGACGACAGGCTTAGGTTCCAAAATGTGAACTATTCATGTGGCTTGAGAGCAAGTGTGAGGATTTCGGATAAGCAAAATAAGAACCGATACAGGCTTTTCCAATGTTGCCCAAGGGATCAATGTGGTTTTTTTGAATAGTGTATTCCCTTGAAGACACCATTGTCATATGCAGAGGATTTCCAACAACTACAAACAGAAGTGTGTGTATTGCGAGTGTAATTGAAGGCCGTGCATGACAAGGTCCAACCCATTGTTGAGACTGAAAGAATGGTGAAGATTATGTTTATTGGATGGTGCCCTATGCACAGTTGTTGCACTACAGCTCACTATGACAACGGTGTAAAAGAAAGTGACATGATGACCACTTTGTTTTTGCTTTCTAAGCATATTTGTTTATTATATATGACTCATTATCAAACTGACATGGATACATAGGACCATTTTAATAATGTGGTTGTGTAATATTTTTGGACATAGTAGCTTTTTGTATTTTGCTAGTGCTAGCTATATGTATCTTTAAAAAGTTGTTTAAGCTCAAATGTTTTACATGTTCACTGTGCACCAAGAAGCCTTTTTGGGTAGAGGATTTCCTGGAAGATGACAAAAGCGAGCCAGAGAGTTACTAGAAGAATAAGAAAAAAATCCAAACATTTCATTCACTCTAGAGTCTAGAAATTTAGTAGTAGTTTCTTTGTATATTTGGTACTTCCATTGTATTATATCAATCACTGATTGTGTAGTTGGTATCATTTGGTTCTTCTTAGTAATGTTCTATTTGTTGAAATCTTTGGTCAATTTTTGAACTTTTTAGATTCTATTGATGTGTTTTGTGCTTGGTGTGTTCTTAGTGATGTGTTTTGTTCACGAAATAAAAAGTATGTGAAAGATGGGTAGTTTCTGTTGGAGAGCCTGCAAATATGCTACTCACCAACTTGCAAAATTTGCACTGTCCTCTGCAAAGTACTCTTGTTTCAATAATAACAGTTTGCAGGTAGCTGTACACATCTCTTGTAAGGAAGATTTTGATTTTCTGGAATGATTGACATTAAAGGTTATAAAAAAAAAAAAAATTATACAGTATTTGAAAGATGGCATCGGAAGTTTTCTCATAACTAAGCAGCAAGAACAAAAGTACAAAATAAAAGTACAACAATTTGCAAATTACATGGCCATATTATCCACAAATACTTCCTCCCAAAAAAATCAACCACAGTTGGCTATGTAATCTGCCCATATAGTTGCAGTGATCGCATCACGATACTCGGTCATGGTTCGTTGTGCCCAAGGATTAAATGCTTCTTCATTCCCCCCACTTCTGACTCAAGCATTTGCTGTTATGCTTGCATCGTATCTTTCCACGTTTGATTCTTCCTACGCATAGAACATTTCGTCCGACTGGTTATACATGCGTATGAAGTTGTGCAATGCACAGCTCGCGATGACAATGAGTCGTTATTTAGACTGTGAGAAGGAGTGCATTTCATTTAGAATCGGGAACCTTGCCTTCAACATGCCAAAGCACTGTTCAATCACCATTCGTAATGACGAATGCCTATAATTAAAAAACTCTTGCGGGGTTGTAGCTTGCCTATTCGCACCTCGAAATTCTTGGGCATGGTATCATACAGATTTGTGTGGTGGGAGGAATACAGTGCTTATTGCATACCTCAAATCCACAAGATAGTACGATCTTGCAATAAATCGATATAACCATTGGCATTTAATGATACAAAGGCACGAGTAACAACATTAATATCAATAACAATTTTCTTATGTAAATTAGTTTAAATTACCTTTAGGCGACCAATGGAACTGGAACTTGGCATGTCCAAGTGCCTCTTGCATCACTCTTGAATCATTTGCACTTCCCTCCTATCTAGCATGCACATATGTAAACCGCATGTCGAAGTTGCATGCACACATCACATTTTGAGATATCTCACTCCTTCTATCTCTGAAGGCAGTGCTTCTATTGGTCGGCATAGAAGCACTGATATGTGTCCCATCAATGGCCCACATACATCTCTATTAACAAAACAGTAATATTCATTGTGTATAGTTAACAAAACAATAATTGATATAATAAAAATATACTGTTATAAATTGACTAATTTAAAACAATAATTGAATTAATAACAAGATACCACTATAGTATCACACCTTAAACCATGGATAATATTTTTTTATTTCCACAAAGATGATGAGGAAGCTTGGTTGCATTATCATCAGGTCAAATTATGAGGCATCCCAATGAATGAATAGCTCGCAATGCACAACAGAACCGCCTTTGAATGATTTCAAGAGAATGTTGAAAGTGGTTTGTAGTCAGCCTAAAGTCAGTATTATGTCCAATAACCTATAAGAACGTCCCAACCAACTCCTCTCCTGACACAATGCCAGTAACTTCCTCTAACAAGTGTAACCTCTTCAACTCATCACACAAATGCTTAAAAATGTGAACATCCATGCGAAATATGTCATAACAGACCTAAGGATTTTCTTCAAGTACTTCTTCTACGTAGGACTTACCACTCAAAATACTAGTGCACCTACAACTTTTGATGTAGTATTTTTGGACATGGTCAATACACTACATCACGTAGGCTGTGGCAACCTCGAATTCTACATCACTTTTATCGTGATCTGAATTGGAGTTGGTCATGACTGAATCACACCTATGGGCAACCAATGAGTTCACATAAGCCACTATACTAAGTTTAGTAATATTTTGTTACAAGCCATGATATATATCCAACATAAATAGTTTTGGATAAGTGATATATAATATCTCATCCACAAAAGACGCCATTATGTGTGTTACGCACATAACCAAACAAGCCCTGATTGAAAATTAAATTTTAGTAATATGTGTGTGTGTGTGTGTGTGTGTGTGTGTGTGTACCAAGCAGGGTGTAAACATATGTGACAACCAAGATAGCATTAGCGTTAGACATTAAAGAAGACAACACTCAAACATTAGCCCGAACCATAATAGTATTTTTAAACATGGAAATGGAATAAAGCTAAAGATGATGTTCAACCAAAACTATCATGCCGTGGCTATCAAAATACACGATATCGTCAACCACACCCCTTCTAAGTCGACTACAGTACACTACCAACGAAATCCATCTAAGCCTTACTCCTGTTTGCCGTCATGGAAAAGAAAGCAGCTCTAGTTTCAGGATTATAAAGCTCTTTTACAACCGTGCAGTAGGTGAAATGATCCATATTTGTGTAAGAGTTGACCACAACAACTGCTTTGTCAATTGAGAACCTATCAACCCCCCACAAAAAACTCTCTTGATTGGGGCATAGTGTCAATGGACCTATTAAGCCTTGCCCTTGACACCTCAGTGAAGCCCTTTATAGCCTTAGTCATCTCACTAAAGGAGCCTCCTTTCTTCTTTTTTCCACCCACATGAATCGATTTGGCTGACCGCTTTTCAGCATGCCAATTGCTTTGCCCTTCAACCGATGTGGGTAGCTCCTCTACGTCATCCCCACTATCAGCTTCCACATTCACATGTACCCCCGTCGATAGGAATGCCGCATTGATCTCTCACTCTTCATCATTGTTTGGAGCTAGTTGGGCAAAAGAAATTTGTAGGAAGCCCGTGGCAGTGTTGGCATTGAAAAGCTATCCTAACAGCTTGTAGTATTCAAGCCCCTTTTTTCTAGAACTCCTTGCATCTATGGTTGGCATATTAATAATTGTATATATCAGGTTAAACACATGCGGTATAGATTTATATAAAAACCACTATGAATGACTTGGTAATTATTATGTATAGCCATAACACTTACCGCAATTGTATGTACCAAACGGGCTCATAGTAACTTCAGTTGAAGAAAGAGATATCCATATGTAAAAGAAATTGAATAGTATTTGTTAGGATTTTTAGTGTTGGCTAATTCTATGACTTGAACAATTTTCAATTGTATTCATTTGGTGCACTTGAGGTTGAAGACTAAAGAATTCATGTTCATTGTGCAAGTTTATAGAATTTGGTTGACCAAAATTAGGGGTGTCAAATGGGTGGGTTTGGAGTGTGCATAATTAGGTTGGGTATATAAAACCTATTTACCCAACAAATTACTTTTAACCCAAACCCAACCCAACCCAATTATTATGGGTAAACCCCAACTCACCAAATTATCCAATAATCAAAATTACCAAAATGCCTCTAAAACTTGAAAATGACCAAAGTACTCCTAAAGTCCTTTTAAATTACCAAAATATCCCCTAAACCTAAAAAAATACCAAAAATGCTCAAAAACCAGTAAAAATGACCTAAATACCCTTAAAATTTTAAAAATAACCAAAATACCCTTGTAACCTAAAAATTGACCAAAATACCCTATAAACCTAAAACATGACTGAAATACTCTCAAAACTTAAAAAATTACAAAAATATCTTTGAAACTTAAAAATCACCAAAATTCCCCCTATACCTAGAAATTGATCGAAATACCCCCTTAAATCTAAAAATGACCAAAATACTTTGAAACCTAAAAATTGACCAAAATACCCTCGAAACCTAAAAAATGACCAAAATACCCCCGAAACCTATAAAAAGACTGAAATACCCCTCGAAATCTAAAAAATGACCAAAATAGCCACAAAACCTAAAAATTGACCAAAATACCCCATAAAACTAAAAAAATGACCGAAATACTCCTGAAACCAAAAAAATTACCAAAATACCCCTAAAACCTAAAAAATAACTGAAATACCCCTAAAACCTAAAAAATAACTGAAATACCCCTAAAACCTAAAAAAATGATCAAAATACATCCCGAAACCTAAAAATTGACCAAAATACCCCCATAAAACTAAAAAATGACTGAAATACTCCCGAAACCTAAAAAATAACCAAAATAACCTTGAAACTTGTAAAATGACAAAAATACTCCCGAAACTTAAAAAATGATCAAAATATTCCTAAAACCTAAAAAATGACCAAAATACACTCAAAACCTATAAAATGACAAAAATACCTCTTAAACCTATAAGATGATAAAAATACACCCTAAACCTAAAACAATGTCCGAAATACCTCCAAAACTTAAAAAATAGGCGTAAATGCACTTTTAGTCTCTACATTTTAATTTTACCACTTTTAGTCCCTAAATCAATTAAAGCGTTCCATTTTGGTCCTTTCCATTAACCCACTACCGGAAATTGTTTAGGTGGCAAACGAAACTATTAAAATAATAATAATAAATTTTATTTTACTATTAAAAATGCCATGTCAGCTTATAAATTAAAAAAAAAATTATTTATTAATTTTAACTAAATAAAAAAAATTTAAAAACAGATCGTTTAAAAAAGAAATTAAATTAAAAAAAAAAAAAAACCCAACAATGGCAACCACAGCCACAGGCACATGCACAGCTCTCTAAGACCCACCTCAAATCCATAGATTCCCACAAACCAAATACAACGATGCCGTTCGCTGGCTCCTTCAACTCTCTGCCTTCGACCACTTTGCTGTCCTCTCTCTCTTCGACTCCGACTCCAACACCCCCTCTCTTGAAATCCACTCTTCAATCCCCAATCCCAAACCCTAACTCGAACCCCTCAATCCATATTTTCTCCGCCTTCCCGAATCTCCTCCCTCAAGACCTCCCAAACCCTAACACACAAACCCCTCATCGCCACCTCCACCTTCTCCGGGTCCCTCCACCTCCTCTTCACCAACGCTGTCGACGCCTAGCTCGAGTCTGAGTGCTCGGTCCCCGCAAAGGAGCTGCATGTTGGGGTTGTATCTTGTGTCGATGTGAAGGATAGTGGGGCTGAGTGCGTGACAGTGGAGGGGCTGAGGTCGGCGATGGTTTACCTCCAATCTCTCATAGTTCAATGGGTCTCTATTAGATCGATGGGTTTAAAATTTATGGGTTTGTTTATGAGTTTCTCAAATTTAGGTTTGAAATTTATGGGTTTGTTTCTGGGTTTGATGTTTGTATGGAGGGTTTGATTTTTCATGTGATGTTCTGGGTTTGCTAGAGATTGAGGGTTGGGTTTGGGTTTGTGTTCTTTGTGTTTTGAATCTTTGAAGGTCTTTGTATTTTGTAGATTTGTGTCCTTTGATTTTACGTGTTCCATGTTGGCATGTTCTTGATTTTTTTATTTTCCTTGGCAACCAAACATATTATTTGAGGAAGAACATGAACATGTTCTTCATGAATACTGGGAAGAACATAATTTAAAGAATTTTTTTAATTTAATTTATTTTTTAAACAATCTGTTTTTAATTTTTTTTATTTAGTTAAAATTAATAAATAAATTTTTTTAATTTATAAGCTGACGTGGCATTTTTAATAGTAAAATAAAATTTTTTATTATTATTTTAATAGTTCCATCTGCCACCTAAGTAATTTCTGGTAGTAAGCTAATGGAAAGGACCAAAATGGAATGTGTTAATTAATTTAGGAACTAAAAGTGGTAAAATTAAAATGTAGGGACTAAAATGGGAAAAAGCTAAAATGTAGGGACTAAAAGTGCATTTACGCCTAAAAAATAACCAAAATACCCCGAAATCTAAAAAATGACCAAAATAACCTGAAACCTAAAAAATTACCAAAATACCCCCCAAAACCTAATAAAATGACCAAAATATCCCCAAAACCTAAAAATTACTGAAATAGCCCCAAAATCTAAAAATTAATGAAACTTCCTTAAAACCTAAAAAATTACCGACATTCCCTTAGAACCTTTAATTTGACAGAAAATACCCTCAAAACATCCAAAATACCCCAAACCTATATTTTGGTAATTTTAAAGGCTTCGGTTGTATTTTGTTCATCTTATAAGTTTAGTGATATTTTGGTCATTTTAGATATTTTGAGGGGTATTTTTGTCGTTTTAGAGGTTTATAGCTATTTTGGTCATTTTAGATGTTTCAGGGTATTTTTGGTAATTTTAGAGGTTTCGGGTTATTTGTGGTCATTTTAGAGGTTTTGGGATGTATTTTGGTCATTTTAAAGGTTTAGGGGTATTTTCATCATTTTATAGGTTAGAGGGTATTTTGGTCTTTTTTTGTTTTTTGTTTTTTTAAGGGGGTGTTTTGGCCATTTTTAGGTTTCAGGGGTACTTCATTCATTTTATAGGTTTTGGGGGTATTTCGGTCATTATAAAGGTTTCGAGGGTATTTCGTTATTTTATAGGTTTAGGGGAATTTTGGTCATTTTTAGGTTTCAGAGTATTTCGGTCATTTTTTAGGTTTTTGGGGTATTTCGGTCATTTTTTAGGTTTCAGGGGTATTTCAATCATTTTTTTTTTTGTTTAGGGGGTATTTCAGTTATTTTTAGGTTTCTGGGGGTATTTCGATTATTTTATTTTATTTTTTGTTTAGGGGGTAATTTGGTCCTTTTTTAGGTTTAGGGGGTATTTCAGTCAGTTTTTAAGTTTCGGAAGTATTTCGGTCATTTTATGGTTTCAGGGCTATTTTGGTGATTTTTTTTTTTAAGTTTTTGGGGTCTTTTGGTCATTTTTTAGGTTTAGGGGGTATTTTGGTAATTTTTGAGGTTTCATGGGTATTTTAGTCTTTTTAGTGGTCTTGTTATATTTTAGAGTTGGGTGATTTATAGAAATAATACTTGGCTCATAATTGGGTCCAATTGGGTACAAGTTCGACAAAAAGTTTTGTTAGCCATTCTCACAACATTCAAACAAAAACTTTCGCTAGCCATTTTCAAGTATGATGTCTATCTGCTTGTACAAGAATTCTAGTTAGTATAGGCTATTTAACAACAACCTTCATAGTGGATTTGTTGAGTTGAAGTTTGTCATGGACTGTTTTTACGTTTTCACTCCATCAATAAATCCTTATTTCTATGTGTGAATTGTTCATGTGATGTTTATCTTGTGCTTGTTTATTCATGATTATTGTTTTTAGGTTCATGTTTTTTAGCATAGGAAAACTATAACAAATGTGTGAAATTATGAGTTTTTGATGTGTCTTAAAGTGGTAATTGAAGACCCAAAGATTGCTTAAGAACAACTTAAGAAAATGTGAAGTTTCTATTTCCTCGACCCCTTCTTGATTCCTTCTCAATCTATTGAGATTTGAGATGTGGGAATCAACAAAAAATTAGTAACACGAAATAGCCCAAAACTTGTCAATTTCAAGCTTGATTCGAGATCCGTTTGTTGCATTATTTAAAGGACATTATAAGCCATCTAGAGAGAGAGAGAGAGTGAACTCCATTTGTGCAACTTAGGTTTGTGTAACCATGTTTCTCTTAGTTTTCACCATACCAAAGAGTTTCAGGTAGATTTGAAGATTAATGGGTGAAGGAGTTGAAGTCATAGCAATCACCACAGACTTCTTGTTGTGGGGAAAAAAAATTCAAGAGGTTTTGGAGTTAGTTGGAGGTTCTAGTTGTGATCACGGGTGTGTCATCCATAGAGGCAATTCATATGATTAAAGAGTCCAAAAGTTTTGATTACTTGGATTGTAATAACTTCTCTTATCATAGTGAATTTGCATCTTGGGAAAGTTCCCCCCTCGGGTTTTTACTTTAGGGCAAATTGTTCCATTAGTTTTCTCTGAGTTATCTTATTGTGTGTTCTGTATTTTTCACTGCATTTATATTTGATTGCACAATATTGATATTGTTTACATAACCAAAGGTTGTTCATAACTTGACTAATTAATCACTTGGCCTAATATTAGTTAATTCACACAAGCGGGGTCTAAATAACCCTAACAATTGTTGTGTTTAAAATTTATTATTAAATTTTATTTTATCAAAAAAAATTTATTATTAAATAATTACTTAAGACTTACAATAAAAACCAGGTTCTTTATGAGGCAAATGGAACCTTGGAAGCTCACATCTGGGGGGCTGCAATCCGTATTGAAGATTTCAAAGAAGCAAATGGGCTGGAAATTAAACACAAGATAGACAAGAAGGATCACTGGGAACCTCCTCCAGTGGGTTTCTATGTCATTAATGTGGATGGTGCTATTCCTTTGGCCAATGGACACTCAAGGATTGGAATTAAAGTTCGAGATAGTGAGAGCAGATTTTTAGCAGCCATGTCTATGCCCCTCCAAGGAAGATATTCTGTCGAGGAAACTGAGGCAATCGCAGTGGAGCAGGGATTTGTGTTGGCAAAAAAGCTTGGCCTAGAGAGAGTTATCATAGAGAGCGACTCTCTCCTGACTGTCCAAGCTGTTGAAGCTAATGATGTTAGAGGAGCTGTTGGTCACATTGTGAAGGGCATTTTGCAAAGTTTATGCAGCTTTTTGGAGTAAAAAATCAGACACATTAATAGGATTAGCAACAAAATAGCCCATGAACTAGCTCAGCATGCTAGAAGAATTAGAGAATCTTTCATTTGGAGATTGGAGATTGGAGATTCCAGACTTTCTGTTTGAACTAGCTAGATCAGAGGGAGTTAGTTAGGCGGAGTAGTGTTTATGGTCTAGACTGTTGCTGGTTCCCTGTTCTTGTGTTTTTTGATTTTCCAGTGGCCTTTGTATCTGCTTTCATGTTATTGAATGATATCTCAGTCTCTTCTCAAAAAAGAAGAAGAAGGAATTGAATAGTATTACACGCTAACAGTAACAGAAGACAAAGCCTATACCTTATTGTAATTTAATATCACACGCTAACGGAAGAGAAGGCCTAAAAGGAATAGATTCCAAAGACCAAAGTATAAGCTACGAATAAATATTGAAAGTAAATTGGTTTTAGGCTCTTGATTTCCATGTGGCACCTTGCACCAACTATTTTACGCAACTCATACAAGTATGTCAAGAAGAAGCAGTGGGGGTAGAAGCTGTTAGTAAAAAGAGAACAAAGAATAAAAAGCGGGACAGTTTAGAGAGTTTCAATCTATTACGTTCGCTTTTGATGATGCTCTGTTAGGCAAGTTAGAAGGTGCTGAGAAGAGTTGGTACGTTTGCTTCGAAATGAAGATGGTCTATTTAAGATATATGACAACTTGATTATGATTAAAGAGTCTATACCACACAGGAAAGAGTCAGTACATATAGAAGAATAACAGTTTTGTGTGTGTGGTTTTTTTTTTTTTTAATTAATTGATTAATTT